>NC_051227.1:32352823-32661157 GCF_015220715.1 Pygocentrus nattereri | reverse complement strand
GCATTTTCAAACTGTCAAAAAGTAAAAATCGACAAAAATGGAGATAACAGCGAGAGTGTGTGTGTGTGTACATGTAACAATTGAATTGTAACATGCAATTCAAGATTTCTACTATTAGGTGGCATAAATTTGTGAAAAAGCCTCTGATCAGTAGATCAAAGCAATTGCTTCAACTTGAATAGAAACCTAAAAAAACTGCATAATTGCTAAAGAATATTTATTCTTCATTTTATTTTATTTCATAATCTTTTTTCGTTTTGTTTTTTCAAAGTTTTTGTTGTTGCAGTCTTGTTGATATAAATGAGGGCCTAATGTATATGACAATTTGGTGGCTGATACGGGGCTAAAACAAAAGAGGTGACTGATTCCTTTAAGGTTATGTCAGGTGATCAGAAATTTTAATCAAACAAAGGAAAGTCAATGATTATCTGTGTTATAACGGCAGGTTGTCAATATCAGTTGGCGTTATCGACCAATTGATGTATAGGTTACTTCTGGAACGTATCTATGACCTGGGTGTGCACGTGTGTTCTCTCTTCTCTCCAGCTGATACATATGAACCATGTAGGAATCCTGGCACCCCAGCGTTTGGTGTTCAGGTCTCAGAGAAGCAGTTCTATCAGGCTGGAGAGACGCTGCGGTTTTCTTGTCTAAGTGGCTACAAGCTGTTTGGAGAGGCCACCATCCGCTGCGTTCCCAGCCACCCTTCCAAATGGAGCCACCCCCCTCCAATCTGCAAAGGTAGATTCCATCTTTACAACCCCTCTTACCCCAGCTGTATGCTTTCAGTAACTGATGAGTAACATGTTAGTGATAGGGCTGTCACTGTTGATTTTATTAGTTATCAAGCAATCCACCAATTCAGTTTTTAAATCATTAATATATTTTGTTGGAAAAAGATAATCTAGAAAGGCCATAAAAATTACATATTTTTAAAAAATACATTAAAAATATATACACTTAGAGGCAAATAATGCATTTGTATGTGTGCCCATCAGCCTTTTTTACTCTAAGATCAGTTATTGTCAGTTCTTTGAGGAGGTAGAATTATTATTATCAATCAAATAATGACTTTTAATCAACTAGTAATGACAGCCTTATTTAGTACTTTATTATTATTATCAATATTATTAACCCCTAAACCTCTAAGGAACCTTTGACAGGTCTCATAACTACACATCATCTCAATTCTTTCTTAGTTTTTAATATGTACATCATTTGAAAACAGCAACATTTAATGATAAGTGGATTAAAGGAAAGAAACAGCATTTACTGGAAATTCAATCTTACTATATTAGTTTTTCTATCTCCTTTGAAGTTTTCATTTAGAGATGCAAGATTTTCTTGCAACACTGAGAATTTTTAAATTCAGTAATAAATATTAAATTTATTAAATTATATTAGTTTCATATTAGTACATAATTCATAATAGTTGTGAAACAATATACTGAAAATTGGGTTAATCTAATCCATTTGTCTTATTTTTCTATCTTTGTCTCATCAGCAGCAGCCCTGGAGTATGTAAATGAACGCAGACTTGATGGTAAGAACTCCCACTTTCACTTGTCTAAAATAAGTAAGATTATGATAAATTACAGGCCTAGATCGCCTGTCATGACTATGCACAATGCAATGTAAACTGATGCTTACCAATGCCTTCGTTTCTGCCCAGTTGCCAGGACAGATTTCAGCATGGAGGGAGTCAATATGGCCATTGCCATCTTTATTCCTGTGGCTATAATCATGTTAATCGTCATGTCAATATACTTCTACTTTTCAAGGTAAGCTTGTTTAACAGGCTGTCAAAAGCTGCCAGCAGAGCTGTTGTGATGACTTCCATCTTCATGCAAATGAGTGACAGATGCAGCCTTTGCTGTTGCTCCTTTTTTAGGGTTCAGGGAAAGTCTCTGCGATTGCCCATGTCAGCATCACCACAGTACGATCAGATCAGAGGGGAGTCAGCCTTTGAAAACCCCATCTATGAGACTGCAGTAAGTACGCACATCAGGTCAACAGGGTCATTTTCCGGTCCCTCATGTTGGCAATCATGCTGAAGAGCATTAAAGTTTCTTCAGGTCACAGCTAAGAAGGGAAAACACTGATAATGATCTTCCTCCTTGTTTGCTTATGTGCCGTGAACAAGTTGTGCTCAGGTTTCCACTACTTTGAGTGCACATCTGGAGTGAAATTATGCTCCTAAAACACCATCTGTGTTACCATATTGCTGGCTCATTTACCACATCTAATTAGCTGTGAAGTGACGTTCTGGAGTTGAAATGCAGTAGAGAATGCCACGCCTTCATTATCTCATCGTGAGGGTGGCAAGAAACCATGCTAAACCTCATGCTTGTAATAACCAGAGTCCATTCATCTAGAGTGCATTCCTCTTGTGTACTTGCCTATGAGAAGGGCATTGTTCTGTGTAAAGCTTTATCAGCTTGTTGAAAATGATCAATAATGGCCGTTTTTATTTATTTTTTTGCCTTGATAAATTGCACTTAATAAGACAAAAGACAACGAGGTAAAAAAGATCCATTTTAATTTCAGAACTGACTTTAAATAGTAAAAACATGGATACTTGACCTGATTTTCACATGATTTATTAAAAATGGAAAACCTCAAAACTCTTTTTCCTTATGTTTGCTCAGAGTTGCTTTATAGTCTGAAGATGCATATCAGAATTAAAGGTTCTCTTCTTACGCCTCAACCTGCTGCCTCAAATTTCTCTTTTTTCCTCTCTTTCACTTTGCATCCCTGAAGAACAATGAGGTGAGTATGTCTGACGGCTCTGTATCAGTAACATTAGCTTGTGTTCGAGGCTGCTTGTCTGTGCCTGTGTGTCAGAGTGGAGTTAATTCACACCTGCTGTTTGTGCCATTCGTCTTCTGACACATCTCCCTGTGGCTGGAGCGCTCCAGTGTAGCGCTGCAGACAGAAGTAGGTTCATCCCTCATCCAGGACGCTGAACTGTCAGCGGCTGTGTATGTGTTCACATTAAGTGGGTCAGTGAGTAGATCTGAAGCAAACATGGACTCATCAGCACCTCTGTCAGGTGTGAATAGAATAGTTGCCTTTGGAGATAAGCTCCCTCATGTGTTTACTATTTTTATATCTGAGCTGCCCTCCACTCAATTGGAGCTGGGAGTCTTTAGCACTTCAGGACAAACAAAATCTGAAGTGTCTGTTCCCTGTAGGATGAGGCCCTCAGCATGTACTTGATACATGTACCTCAGTTAGAAATTGGTGAAGTCTAGTGATTTTGCATCATACCTGTTCTTGTTGGGTTTTTCCTCCCCAAGAAAGTTTTAACATTGTCCAAACTACATTCTTTCTCTTTTATGTGCTTTTTATTTGTGACATCAGCTTCAGTTGGATTTTCATTGCCTTTCTTTTGACGGTTTCATGTCTGAACAGAGACCGATCATTGTCCCCAGACACCAGCGGTTCTTCCCTATAGGATACTGTTGTAATGACAAAGCCTGTAAGGAGAGTTGATCAATGGAATTGCGCCATTTGGAGCAAAGCAGGTTGGAACCATTGGTGTGATGGGTGTCTCTTTGTTTTCCCATCTATTTCTCTCTTTCTTCAGTTTGTATTTATATATTGTACTGGCTTTGATTAATGCTTTGCTTGATTTCTTCACCATTAATTACATTTACATGCACACAATAACCCAGCCAAGTACTTAGCTGGACTTAGAAACTACACTAAGCAAAGGCAATTACATGATTTCTAAACTAGTCCATTTGTAGTCCAGTTTACATTTATGCTAGCTTAGACTGTCTTTTTCAAATATGATACATGTAACGGCTGAATTGTACATCTGCATCTGTCTGTCTGTGAACATTTGAAGGCATTGTGCACAGAAGTTCACATAGGAGTCTGTTAATATGCTTGAGTATAGGCAGCATCCAAATCAGAATGTACTGAAAAAGAAAATTCTTGTGTTTTTACTCTCTCTCTCTCTCTCTCTCTCTCTCTCTCTCTCTCTTTCTCTCTCTCTCTCTCTCTAAGAATTAGTACTCTGTTCACTGTTGTTGAAAATAGGTTGTATAAATGTTGGTGATGCTGCACCTCCATTCATTTTTGTGCTATTGCCGGTTCAGGTCGAGTATTGTTTGGGCATCTCTCAGATTTTGGAGGCGTGCGCGCAAACGATATGTTTTAACCTGCAAGCCACAGGTGTCCATGAACAGAAACACAAATCAGCCTTTAGTTTACACATGAATTTCCTTCCTTTTCTAAAAAGAATGATGGGCAACCAGTCATGATTCATTTTTAAGTTATACTGTTTTGATCCCACAACCGGGGAAATTCCATCTCCGCATTTAACCCATCCATGCAAGTGAAACACCACACACACACTAGGGGGCAGTGAGCACACTTGCCCGGAGCGGTGGGCAGCCCTATCCACGGCGCCCGGGGAGCAATTGGGGGTTAGGTGTCTTGCTCAAGGACACCTCAGTCATGGACTGTCGGCGCTGGGGATTGAACCGGCAACCTTCCGGTCACAGGGCCAGATCCCTAACCTCCAGCCCACGACTGCCCCAACAATTACATCATTATTTTCCAACTTCTCTTTATCCTTTGTACTGTTCACTGTTTTCTCACTGATATATGAAGACTGTTATATGTAAATGATCTCTGTTCTGATTGCCTGATTCAAAAAAGCAGTCTGACGTAGAACACTCCTTATAACTTCAGCGTGAATGGGTGGAGCTAAACTGTTGTAACCTCTATAAGTGGACATATATAAATGCATTGGCAATGGAATAAAAAGGGAATGATATGCTCTAAGGTTTTAACAAACTTTATATTCCAAAGTAAAGTAAAAAATTATGAAAATTTGTTCTCCATGATATTGACCTTTTAATAGCAGAACATGTTCCCAAAGCAGTTTTATGGATAGCTGAGTCTAGACAGCGGCAAGAAAAAGAAGATAATCAGGATAGTTTTCGTGTATACAATATCACATTTGTAAATACCAGTGTTCCCTTTTTTTTACACGTGAATCAGTTCCCGTCATCAGTGTTTACATTGAATAAACTTACACAGTCTTGTTACTCATCTGTCAAATATATCAAAGGGTTTGCAGCCCCATGCGAGTCAGTGGAGCATCCAATTCTCAAACAGTCCAGCTAATATCAGTGTAGACCAAGCACTGGTCTACTAAGACCTCAGTCAGACCTCAGTCAGAGCCTGTGACTGAACTGTGCTGTTCACATGATCACATTAGACTAGCAATCCAACTTACAACTAACTAATATCTGATGTGCATGTAAATGTAGTTAATGTGCACCACAGCTCAAGTTACTTTTTTATTTAGATCACAATGAATGCAATTAATTTACACTGCTCTACTTTTAGGCCTTTTCTAAATGTTTGTATGTTTATGATCTACAGGACACAAGAGAGTATGAAGTCTCCATTTAGCCACACTGCTGAAATCCACTCTGAGGGCCCCAAGCCCTTCTTTGCCTTGTGGAAGTTCCCCAGCACCTCTCCTCTCTTCTGTGACCTCCTCTGATCTTCTCTGATCTCCTTCAATCTTCATCTTGACCTCATCGTCCTCATACTGTTTTTTCCTGCTCTGCTGTAAATATCCCGATCATCAGAGAACTTCCACAAGCACTGCAAAGAGTGTGGAGAACATGATCTTATTTTTGTAGAGATTAAATAGCAGTGGCCTAGCAGCAGTGCTTGTACAGTTTTTATCCAGTGATGGAGCCTACAGAATGAAATAAAACAACTGGAAATCGAAAGACACTCTCATCCAGTCAGTTGATGTCTCGCTATATAAGGTTTTTTTATTTATTTGGTTGTTATTATTATTATTTATTTAAATGTTCCAGTCTTGTTGCTTCACAACTACAGAGAGGCTGTGATGAAACATGTAGAACAGGAGAAAATGTTTTTTCATTTATAAAAATGAAAATAGGTCCGTCGAAATCTGATCATGATGCGGAAATATTATTTTGGAAAAGAAAATCATCAAATTGATTTACTGTATGTCTAACATGCACACTTTTGGCAAATAAACATATGCATGTTTTATAATTTCCTTTGCTCTGTTTTCCATGTTTTTGAATGTCAGTGGGAGGAAATGCTTGTTGCTTTTGGACAGAGGTATGGGACATATCCACAGACATCCATATCCAACCAGATATCCTGTAAAAAACAGTTGAATTATCTACAGAAGTGTATGTTGGGGTGTATCAGTTTGCAGGAAACAGAAAAGTAAAGCACTGAATTCACTGTATTCAAACGTGTGCATTATTTCTACATGAATGAAACCGTTAACACTCGGTTCCCACCACTTAAGAGCATTAACTACTAGTTCAAGACCAATTTCTGAATTATTGCATTTTAATCAACACAGTTGTTTATTATAGTGAGGAATAATTAATGAAGAACTACCATTTTCAGTAGTCAGGATGTTTGGTGTAACACATACTTGGTGTAATAATTACTAACTAGTTCATAAGTGCAGAAACATTCATAAAGAAACCAAACTGTACAGTGTTTCTACAAAATATATTACATTAACACAACTACTATAAAAGGTTAGTAAGTTTAGTGAACATTTACTATTTATTCCAGTAAATTATTAATTTACTATTTTAATTTATTTCCAATTTTTTGCATACAGGCATACGTTATTGAAGCGGCTATTTTGTATGCATTTGAATTCAGTGCACATGTTTACTAAAGAGAAAATTGTTAGATTTTTTGGACAACTGTTCTTTTAACAGTCATGTTGTTCTATCATCACTGGTCTAGAACCAGAGCCTGTGGATGACACTATCTTAATTCTGTGTGGTTTGCTATAAAGACAAGATAAAAAGTTCAGTTGCTTTGGCACATTTTAAAAACAAAGGAAATAACACACATAATACTCATAATACTCAATAAATTAAGATGGCAAAATGAGTTGTTTTGCATTTAAATTGTCATTTGGTTTGGAAGATATAGTTTGGAAGATCAATGAGCTGTTATGCAAAATACTACTGAGAGAAACATTTTTCACCAAGTACTGATTCTGCTGCACTGCATGTAACAAGAGCTCAGTGCAGATTTTGCTACAAGACCTAAATGCACACTGCAACAAAATAGTGACTGGTCACTTAAATTGTTCAAAAGGTAAAGGAAAATGATCAAGGGATGTTGTACTGCTTCACTGAAAAGACCGTTTTGGGAAGTGTAGCAATGATGGCAATGTAAGCAAACTGAATTTAAAAAACAATGCATGGTGGGGACTCACATGATCCTGGTGAGGATGGCTGCATAGTGTAGGGACTCCTCTCAATTTCGCACAAAAACTACCCCAAACATTTACAAAGTTGACCCACAACTCGGCTTTGATTATGTCAAACCCTTTGTCAGTCAGGGAATGCGACTTTTTCACTAAAGCACGCAAGACAAGCTCGCGACTTGCGAAAACAACACCGTCGGCTAGGGATACCGAGGCTAACAGCATGGCGAGTGTAGCTGAGGTGCTAACCGAGCTAAAAGCTCTCCGTTCTGAGTTTGGTTCCAAGCTCAACGGAATAGACAACCGCCTGGGTGACTTGGCGAACTCTGTCACGGTGATAGAAAACAAGCTAGCTGACATCAAAGGAGATGTCACGGCCAACAGAAAATGCATCGAGGAAGCTGAAGCCTGTATACTAGTGGTCGAAGAAAAGCTCGACAAAACTGAGTCAGCGTTGGCTTCAGCTACAAAGTGGCTCGTGTACCTGGAGGCAAAGACGGACGACTTGGAGAACCGTGCGAGGAGGAAGAACATTCGGGTGTTCGGTCTTAAGGAGGTTAGGAGGTTAAGGAGGTTCTGGCTTTTTTTTTTTTTTTCCCCCTTTTTCAAATGGTCAACCATTACCAACATGACATACAAATTTCATTATGGCTCACATCCTTAATGTGATGACATTAAGGGTGGATCTCATCCACCCCTGGAGCCTTACCACCAAGGAGCTTCTTAACTACCTTAGCGACTTCAGCCTCAGTAATGGACAAGCCTATTCCCATGTCCCTAGACTCTGCCTCCTCACTGGAGGACGTGTCGGTGGAATTGAGAAGGTCCTCAAAGTATTCCTTCCACCGCCCAATGACGTCTTCAGTCGAAGTCAGCAGCACACCATCTCCACTATATACAGTGCTAGTGGCACACTGCTTTCCCCTTCTGAGTCTGACGGTTTGCCAGAATCTTTTCAGAGCCGACTTTCACTTTCCAAGGCCTCACCAAACTCCTCCCACACACGGGTTTTTGCCTTGGCGACGACTGAAGCTGCAGATCGCTTGGCCTGTCGATACCTGCCAGCTGCCTCTGGTGTCCCACAGGCCAATCATGCCTGGTAGGACTCCTTCTTCAGCTTGATGGCATCTCTCACCTGGGGTGTCCACCTCCGGGTTCGAGGATTACCGCCCCGTCAGGCACCAACTACCTTACGGCCACAGCTACAGTCAGCCGCTTCAACGATGGAGGAACGGAACATGGCCCATTCTGAGTCAATGTCCCCCACCTCCCCCGATATCTGGTCAAAGTTCTGACGGAGGTGTGAGTTGAAGATCAATCTGACAGGTTCTTCTGCCAGACGTTCCCAGCAAACCCTCACTATACGTTTGGGCTTGCCTGGTCTGACCGGCATCTTCCCCCACCACCTGATCCAACTCACCACCAGGTGGTGATCAGTTGACAGCTCAGCTCCTCTCTTTAGCCGAGTGTCCAAAACACATGGCCGAAAGTCAGATGACACGACTACAAAGTCAATCATTGAACTGCGGCCTAGGGTGTCCTGGTGCCATGTGCACTTATGGACATCCTTGTGTTCCCGTACCCCCAACCCGAAGGCGTAGGGAAGCTACCCTCTCGTCCACCGGAGAAAACCCCAACATACAGGCACCGAGTCGAGGGGCTATGAGAAAGCCCACACCTGCCCGCCGCCTCTCACCATGGGCAACTCCAGAAAAGAATAAAGTCCAGCCCCTCTCAAGGAGATTGGACCCAGAGCCCAAGCTGTGTGTTGAGGTGAGCCCGACTATATCTAGCCGGTATCTCTCAACCTCGCTCACCAACTCAGGCTCCTTCCCCGCCAGTGAGGTAATGTTGCAAGTTCCAAAAGCCAGTTTCAGCAACCGAGGATCAGAACGCCAAGGCCCACGCCTTCGGATACTGCCCGATCCACAAAGCACCGAACCCCTACTACTGCCCCTCCCATTGGTGGTGGGTCGATGGGAGGGGGGACTCATGTAACTCCTTCGGGCTGGGCCCGGCCGGGCACCATGAGTAAATGCCTGGCCACCAGACGCTCGCTGGTGAGCCCCTCCCCCAGGCCTGGCTCCAGGGTGGGGCCCCGGTAACCCTGTTCCGGGCAGGGTACACAAGTCCTGTTTTTGTCTTTTCATAGGGGTTATTATGGATCACACTTTGTCTGACCTGTCACCTAGGACCAGCTTGCCATGGGAGACCCTACCAGGTGCTTTTGCTCCAGACAACATAGCTCCTAGGATCATTCAAGCACGCAAACCCCTCCACCACAATAAGGTGGTGATCCATGGAGAGGTCAGTCTGCCCAGTCATCATTAAAGCTTAAAGATGCAATAAATGAAATTCTAGGGCTAATATGTTGAAGTGCTATAACTGATTTGCTTACTCCTGAAGAACTCTAGCAGGTTCTACAATTAAATGTAGTCTTCTACATGCTGTGAAATGTACTACTTCAACTTTCCTCATAAATGTTGTTAGTCAGTTGCAGAAGTGAAAATGTGCTGTACAAACTGCATGAACTTTGAAAGTGAAAGTAAATTTTAAAAAACCATCATGATATGCATAATGTTCATGTAAAAAGACATTAGGCTTGTACAGAGGTAATGGTATAAATCTAGGTATAGCCTGGATTCACACATGCATCAAACGCTTGATGAATTTTTCAGAACAAAACATGGCTTTGCAAGAAGTGTATTGCCAATATGAGCAGGAATATTTATCACTGTGACTACAACATTTTCTAAATTGTTCTTTGTTTCTGTTCTTTCTTCTAAATGGTTTCATGCATCTCTGGGCAACAAAAACACTGAATATTTGTGGAATTTGCAATGAGCTACATAAGATATTATGAGTTTAAGGGTCCTTTTACAATCCAAGTCTAAAAGTTTTTGTGTTAATGATTCTCCCAGATTATTGTTAATGAGATTTCCTAATCTAATGTCTGCCTCCTTGTCATGGGTAAATCCTGATGAACTACGAATGAGATTTAAGCCAATTTCTCCTGTTTCTGAAATTTGGCTCCTGAGAAATGACCCTCAGATTTTCTCATTTTGATCACACATATGGAATAACTCTTTTATGTCTGACTCCTTTCACCCTGGTCTTAGCTAAACAATATTTCCAAAAGAAACATTTAAGATATCATCCATTTTTACATAAGTTCTCTATCACAGAATTATCACAGACGTTTTCCTGGGCCTACATCATTTTCCTGCTACTTTACAATCATGAAGAGCTTGATAATGTGGTAGACTTTCTATGAATATGGTTGGGAAAATTGTAACTTCACTATTTATTTTTTATTTGATTCCATAGTTAATCACAGAATGCTGAGTTAGTTCTCTCTCTCTGTGTATGCAGGCATGTGTGTATGTGGTTAGGCTTTGTCCCAGACAGCTGCAAACTGTATCACTGAGTTTCAACCAGGCCTGGGAAACTCTACTCAGTCTCATCTTAACATAAATTGTATCTATAATAGGGACACTTGGCCTGCCCAAGAACCTTGGCCTGGACACACATGGACACACACACACCTAGTTTTGACCATAACTTTTTTTTTCATACTTATTTCCAAAGCATACAGTCTTAAAACAAAGGTTCTTCAAGGGTTCTTTAGTAAAGAAAATGGTGCTGTGGTTCTATATAAAACTAAGAACATTCACAGAACCCTTTGCATAATTAAATGGTTTGAAATGGTTCTCCAGATTGATGGAGAGGGTGTGGTACATGTTTCTATATACTGTAAAACCGTTTTGGAGTTCTATATAGCATAGGGGTCTGTTATTGTATAATAACAAGGGTTCTGTTATTGTCACGAAACAAGCTTGTTACAATAGAAGAACTCTTTTCAAAAAGGTACTATATAAAACTATCTAGAGCAATCTGAAGAGCCATTTTATTACATAAAGAACCTTTTAATCATCACCTTTTAATGGGTGTTCACGGTTCTATCTAGAAACCATTTTCTTTACTAAAGAACTCTCAAAGAATATTTTTTTAAGAATGTATATTTTAACACTTACTTGTTTAGTCACAGTTAGGAATAATCAGTAGATTCTGGCTTATTTTGTTCTCTTTAGATCAATGAAGAAATGAATTGAGCTGTTAACTGATGTGATGTAATCAAGCGCACACTCCCATCTTCTTAAAGCGGTTTAACTCATAGACGATGAATTATTAAATGCAATAGATTAGTGATTTTATGTAACGGTCTATGACTGAACTGGACTGAAATATTCTGACGAAAGATGACGCAGCACTTTTAGAAGGGAGCAAGGTGATGGACACAGAGGACCGAGGCTAAGCAAAGAAACAAAGTATGTAAAAGGTACAAACATGTTAGACAGAACTCGGGGAAGTCAGGGGGGCATGTGACCAGATAGGTGGGAGGGGGTAATGGGGGTGGGGTCTCTCCTCAGAGAAGTATAAAAACGATCTGATGTCCTTGCTTTTAGGTTAACGCTGGTATGTGTGAAGCCTTGTTCCTCTGCCGTTCTTGGTGCTGAATGTCTTTGTATGTTTCGTATTAGACGAGGCTTATGTCTGAATTAAACGCCAATCTAGCTGTTAAGTGTTGGGAGCAACTCTAAATCCAGCTCTGTGGCTGTAAACACAGGTTCAGCTGGTGGTTGTTGTTGTTAGGCGCTGTACTGGAGGGAACTCACTAACTATCCAACTCGTCTGTCCGGATTGGCTACGGAAACACTTCCCTTATAGACAGAAAGCAAAAGAGTGAACTGTAAGGGTGCGTTAACAAACCCGGCCATGTCTGCGTTCATCCTCTTCGTTGGAGTCTCTGTAGCCGTTTTCATTATAATCCGGAAAATGGTGTCAGGGGCGAGATGTAAAAGTAAGGCGAAACTTCACGGCAAAACGGTGATTGTTACAGGTAAGTGCTTTCCTCTCCTCGCTGTTTGGTTCTGTGTCGGTCCAGCCTGCTGTACTGTGTTCTCTGAAGCTCTGTGTGGACTACAGGCAGCAACACGGGCATCGGGAGAGAAACGGCGGTGGATTTGGCCAGAAGAGGAGCTCGAGTCATCCTCGCGTGCCGCAGTCAGGTCCGGGGTGAAGTGGCCGTGGCTATCGTGAAAAGAGTGAGGCATTTAGCCGTTTTAGCTCTTACCTCGCCGACTTCAAACCAACTCGGCTCTGTGTCCTGAAACTCCACCCCGTGTTGTTGTTCACAGGAGAGCCGGAGCAGTAACGTGGTGTTCATGCAGCTGGACCTGGCCAGTCTGAAATCCGTTCGCACCTTCGCTGAGACTTTCCTCAAAACCGAGAAGAGACTCGACATCCTCATCAACAATGCAGGTTCGGCCGCCTTCTGTCAAGCACCAGTCAGTAACAGACGTTCATTTAGGACTCGTTTCGGCAAAGCAACTGCTGCTGTTGTCTCCACATGCTTTAACAGAGTCACAGCAACTTTCACTGAGACTATGACTATGATACGAATAAGCAATAAGCCCTCTGTTTAGGATGACTTCTCGCCAAACGTGGCTCAGAACTACATGTCCCAGCTATCCCAGCAGTCCACTCTTAACATGTGTGGCTTATAAATGGTTTTGGACCCAAACATTGGATATTTTTCCTCTATCATGTTAAGTGAGTAAAAAAATACAACATATAAATAAAAGAGGAACATATTCAAATTTGAAGTTTTGTTGAGGCATCAGTGGTCATTTTAGCTTCAAAGAGCCCCTTTACTTCATCATAGACACGGCACTCCAGCTCCTGAACCCCCTGCCTCAACACAAACCAACTGATCAGCTGATTATTAAGCCCAGGCTTTTATATAACTTTAGAATAGTTATACACCAAGAATTAATTTATATTTTATGTGGCGTATATACATGTCTGGCGACCTGTTCAGGTTGTTACCTGCCCTCTGACTAATGACTGATAGGATAGGCAACGCTGTAGTGCATCATTTTGACAGTACAACCAGTGTTAGCTACTGTGTAAACATTTCTTGGAAGTAAGATGGCAAACCAGCTAATTTAACTGGCTAATTTGGCTTTGTCTTTTTTTAGGCATTTATATGCAGGGCACTACAGAGGACGGCCTGGGCTTAATGTTTGGAGTCAATCACATTGGTCACTTCCTCCTGACTAATCTGTTGCTGGACAGGCTGAAAGAGTGTGCTCCGAGTAGAATAGTTACAGTGTCCTCAAAGCTTCATGAGAGTGGAAACCTTGATTTTAGCCTCCTTAGTGCACATAAAGAGTTTGGAACAGGTGATTCCTTCTTTGACGTTTTGTGGATATACAGCCACAGCAAGCTGTGTAATGTGCTGTTCACGCATGAGCTTGCAAAGAGGCTGCAAGGAACCAATGTCACCTGCTACAGCCTCCATCCAGGTCAGTGTTCGTCTTCAGAATGTTAGGAGTTATAAATGTAGTTGGGTGACTTGATAATCTTTGTTTGTTTTCTAGGGGTTGTCAATTCTGACCTGGTTCGCCATAGCCGCCCAGTGTTGAGAAACATAATGAAACCCATTGCAGCCGTGTTCTTTAAGGACGTGGAGGCAGGGGCTCAGACCACTCTACACTGTGCTGTGCAGGAGGGCATTGAAGGCCTGAGTGGCCAGTACTTCTCCAATTGTGCAGTGAACAAAGTCCTGCCCAAAGCTCGGGACGATGCAGTGGCCAAGAAGCTTTGGGAAGTGAGTGAAAAGCTGTGTGGCCTCTCCTGAGTTAACCTTTGGCCCTCATTGCTGACCAGTATAGCCTTACAGTTCAGAGGTGTTTACACGAAACAGCTTGAGTTTGAATGTAGATTGCAGCATCTAAGCTCTCTAGGTACAGTTTTTATGATTAGTAAAATGAGTGTTTGTCCTCATACTTTGTGTATAATAAAACTACAAAGAAAGATCATGCCTGAACTGTTTCTTAGTACTTTGTCACGAATACTCAGCTAAACCTAGTTACTCAGTTCCTTTTATTATTTTTTTTTTAATGAAGGTTATCTTTTTACAGATAGGTAGTTTAGAAAAGATATGCATGATTTGGTATTGCAGTTAAATGTATATTTTGTATTATTATTGTTGTTGTTGTTGTTGTTGTTGTTGTTGTTGTTGTTATTGTTATTAGTATTATTATTATTATTATTATTAATAATAATAATAATATAGTCACACCCCTTCTTATGTACCCAGTCCTTCTGTTTCTGGTTCTTCTTTAGATAAAATTTTCTCTTGGGCAAATAAGACCAATCCCTCTGGTCATGGCAAATTAGATCTGTGTGTTGTCCCATGACAGAGACCACATTTGCCAAGTCTTGGATGAATAGCTTTAGCTGTATAACTTTTCACTGTTCAAATCAAATGTAGTTTCACAGCAGAGCAGATCACACACATTATGCGTTTCAGATCTCTTTATCAGTGGTGGCACACCTAGAAGTGGCATCCATAACACTTGGTTGTAGATATGATTATGTATTGTTTTCCAGCTCCACTTGTGGGGTCCAGTTTCTAGTTTTGTTTACCTTGATTAACACAGCTATAAAAGGATTTATCATTAGTCAATGACATGATGCAGGTACAGAGAAACACAAATGTGCAGTGCACTCAGAGCTCTGGAGTTTGGAAACATTGTCAATTGTACAAATAGGGCAAATGTAACCTTCACTCCACTAAGTAAAGATAAACAAGCATACTATCAAACTAAAAAGCTATAGTAACACTACTGCTACTATTATTATTACTACTAATAATAATGCATGTTACTTATAAAGCACTTTCCAAGAATGAAAAGACACTTACAGCAGTAAATGGAACCACAGAAAACAAACAATAAAACAGTAATACAGAGAGAAACACCAGAAAGGACTTAGGGAAGACCTACCAGAGGAGTAGTTTAGATTTGAACAAGGTTGTAGAATCAGACTTGCAGATGGAGAGCTCCTGACATGAGGAGTAAATCTCAAAAATGCTTGATGGAGGTAAAAGCTAGGGGACGTTAGATGGATAAATTGTCAGTAACCCAGTTGAAGAAGAGTTGATAATACAAGTACGTTTGTAGGGAAGAAGTTCAGACAGATAAGAAGGAGCAAGATTATTTAGAGCTTTGTATGTGAACAGGAGAACTTTGAAATGTATGTGGTCCTTTATAGGAAGCCAGTGAGGATTTTGGAGAAAGGGTGTAATGTAATGATGTAAGTGTAAGTGAGAAGACCAGTAGTACAGTTCTGTACCACCTAGAGCTTGTAAAGAAAAGAACTGCCAGTTCTGGCAAGAAAAAAAAGTTGCAATAGTCCAAGCAGGTAAAGATGAAATATTTCAGCAGTAGACTGAAAAAGACATGCTCTGAATTTGGCGATATTGAAAAAATAAACTTGATGACAATAAAACTGATGTGGGCTTCTAATGAAGGAGTCAAGATTTCAGACCAGTGGGGAAGGGGACACAGTTTACATTATCAGTAATGAGAGTAAGAGTTTTCATTGAGGGTTGATTTAGAGCCAGTGAAGATGAGCTCAGTCGTGTCACTGTTTAGCATGGAAAAAATTGTTTTCTAATTGGCATGTTTTCAAATGACTAAGGAGTGGATTTTTAATGGATTTAGTCACAAGATGTCATCCACGTAAGAGAAAATCTACTTTGAAGCGATGTATGATATGCCTGAGTTGGAGTATATAACAAACAAGAGAGGTCCAGGAACTGAACCTTGTGGAACCCCTTGAGTGACAGCAGAGGTGGAGGAAGTATTGCCAGATAGAGTAATCTACTACTTTCATCAGTTAGGTAAGAGAAGAACCTGCCCAGGACAGAGCTGTCCATGCCCAGACACAACACACCATGTCAGAAGCTGCACTTAAATCAAGTAGCATAACGCTGCTGTCAGAAGAAAACATCTCCATTTTTCATTTTTTGACGTTAATTTGAAAATACCTGTTGCCTTTTACATTGTGTGTAAATTTAACGATGAATGGACCAAATGAAACGACCCAAAATGACTTCTGACCAGACAAAAAGTCTGGTTCCATTGACATTAAAAGTAGTTTTTTACTTTTCCTGTAAAGTTACCATTTTGGAGATACAAGATTTTGTTCCAACAACAGCGATAAGTATGCTAAGAACACCAGCACAAGAAGACACAAGAAGATAATTAATAAAAGCAGTTTCAGTGCTGTGAAATGGATGGAATCCTGACTGGAAAGGTTCAAAGAGATTATTGATGAGCAATGGATTGTCCAAAATCTTCAGACAGGAACAGATGATTAGAGACATGGTAGTTCTGACCATTTGACGGGTCTAGGTCCTAAGGATAGTAGTAAATGCAGCAATCTTAGAAGGAGCCTGAACAAGAAACAGTGATTGATTAAGAAGAGATGTGATATGAGGGACTAAAGCAAGGAGACAAGCTTTAGTTAAGTCTGTAGAGAGGGGGGTTGAGGGAGAAGGCAGAGGTTTTGGAAGCAGTAATTATATCAGCAATGTAACAAAATGTTACTTTGGAAATAAGAAAGACATGAATTTCAGAGGTTTCAGTGCTTTTGAGGGTTTTAAGTAGCTTGTTGAAAGGTGCATAAGGCATCTCTGTAGGCAGATATAAGTGCAGCATGAACAGATAATTTAGATTTCTTCTAAGTCCTTCCTAATTTTGGCTGATAACATCAATACTAGTTAATTTAATGTGCTTTATTTTTTTTAATTAGACTGTCACTGTTCTTTGGGTACAACGAAGATAACAAATCAGCTACTCCTCACATTAATTCATTTTGAAGCATTAATTGTAACTCTGAGATTTTACTGTTATTTAGGAGTTTCTTCCACACTGGAAAAAAATTAAAAGTGCTTTTGACATTTCATTTTCAATGGTCTGATGCAATAAAAGTGGAATAACCCATTTGCAAAAGTAGTCAGTTTATTGTTAGATTACGTTCATAATGGCAGAATAATGCTCATTGCCATGGTCGTGCTGCCAATTGAAAAGTAATTTTGTACTAAGATGCTTTTGGAAAGTTAAAGTGTTAAAATAATGAAATGTCTAAAGCACTTTTCCAAATGAACTTTTTCAGTCATTCTGCACAGAAAGGCAAACACTTGAAAAGCATTTGCACTGTGATTTGAATAATGCACTCATATGGAAGATGCAATTGTAAACATGTAGTTGAATTTGCATTTTCCAATTTGCCAACCATACCATACAAAACCTCCAATCTCCAAAGAGCGATTAATTTTTTTTTTTGCCATTTGTTTTGTCCATTTAGTAGGAAGGTTTCCCACTAAAGGACAGCTGCTGTTTACAAATTGACAACAAAAAAAATAAAACAGGTCAAAGATTTTGTTCTGACAGCACTGATATCTCTAAACTTGACCAGTTCAAAATTGTACCAAGTTACTGAACAATAGCAGGTTTGTGAGGTAAAAGCAAAAAAAAAAAAATCTCTTGAGAAAAAACATGACTACGCTTTATCATTAGAAATACTGTTCATATATGAGGGGGAAAGATATTGTGTATTTCATTTTTGTTTCAGATGGTGTTGTTTCTTTTGTAAATTACGTGGTAATCTGAAGAATACTTCCCCTTAGTCTCTTCCACTTCCCCTTCATGTATTGGGTAGATTGCTACTTGCTGATGTTCCCTTTCAGTCCCCTCTCCAGCACAATGTTGGAAATGCCAAAACATCAACCCAACTGTTTTTCTGAATTGTATGAACAGTCCTATAGGCTTTATACTGTAATTACACAGAAAATCATAGCCAGTGCAATTCTTGACATAATCTTGTCACATTTTTGCCAAAAGCAGACATATCATGTTCTGTGTATCTGTATGTATTCATAAGGAACAAGACAACAAGCAAATGCTGCGTGAGAAAATTTATTCTGTGAAAAAAAAAGAATAATGTTAATGAAACCAACTTAAATTCAAAAGCATCAATTGCTCCAGTTTAGACTCAAAGCTGAGCAATCTTCTGGTGTAGGACGGCTCGCATGTCTGTGCACTCCACGTTGTCTGCGATGGTAGTAAGAAAGTGACGTGTGTTAGCTCCTTGTAGGGCAGTGCTACTCTTGGGATATGCTGCCAGCACAGCTTCATAGTTGGACAGAATCTCCAGTGCACACAGGAACAGAGGCTCTGGCTGGCCTGGCATCATTACTTGCACATGCACGACATGGCAGAACAGCTGAATCAACACAAAAAGGACCTCCTTGCTGAGAACGCGACTGCTGCTGTCAGGGCTTTTGGAAGAGGTTGCTGTAGATGGGAGGGGTACTTTGTCTTTCACAGAGTCAATGATCCCCCTCATGGCAGCAGCACAGAGCCGGCCTACATGTGCCCAGCCATGGGGAGGCAGCCAGTCTGCACAGCTAGAGCCACAGAGTAGCTGGAACAAGCGCAGCAAAAACACAGACAGACGGAGATCAACAGCAAAAGCATGGAGGTCAAGTAATGGCAGAAAGTCTACATATTCCAGAGAGTATGGAACATGAAGCTTATCGGAGTGCAGAAGCTTGCACAGCATCTGTAGCAAACGCTCCCACTCGCCAGTGGTGCACCAGGGGAGGGTCTGCAGCACTGCCACCATCAGGCCTTTGCTGAACATGAGTACTTCATCTGAATTGAGAAGATTTAAAGACAGGGAATCCAGCATGGCTGCCTGAAAATGATCTGAGATGCAGCAACACTCCACCCATGCCAACAGGCCTGTGCCTTGTCCATAGTGAGGCAACACCAGGCCAGACCACTCTTGCTCTGAAAGCTCACATACAGCCATAAGTGAACTCGGCACCTCGTATTTAAAATGCTCTCCCCACACCTCCTTCAGGTGAAAGCGGACAGTCCAGTCAAGTTCTTCTGCTTTTCCATACAGCCAAGAGATAGCTCTGGACCAAGTACCAGGGGCAAGAGCCACTTCCTTGCCAACTGCCTTTCCAAGTGTGGTCAGAATGGAGATCAGCAGTCCTTTGTGCTCAACAGATAAGACTGTGCTGCCCTCTACTGGCTGCTCCCAGCACCTACTGCAGTTGTTCAGGAGCTGAGCAAGACAGTATAGAAGAGGAAATGGGGAGCAGCTCATTATCCAAGGAGTAGCGTCATCTGAGGATATATGGGACAGAATGCATTGTAGAAGCCGAAGGCACAACTCAAGGCTAGGTGAGCTAGACGTGGAAGAAGAGAAGTAAGGCAGGATGAATGCATGGATAACCTCCTCTGGGGGAAGGAAGCTGATTTTTTCTTCTGTTTGGCCAACAATACTGGGTTCCATCAGAGCAGACAGGAACTGCAGAAACTGGTCTTCCTCTTGAGGTGAAGAGAGCTTGTCCCTTGCAGTGGCCTGCAGACATATGCACAACAAGTTCTGCTCTTTGTTTCTCATCTCTGTGGTGTCTCCTGGTGAGCTTCTGAGGCCAGGCAACTGTTGGAGAATCTGAGCAAGAAGAGCATGAGCTCCAAGGTTCACCACAGCCATGTGGCAGCATCTGTACAAGGTGGCCTCTGGGTTCTGGAAGGCAACTCGAGCTACAGCTGAGACTGCTGAGCTCAGGCTGCTTTTTGCTCCATTCTGGATGATGCTGTTAAAAGCCAAATTGACCTCTTCATCATAGCCTGCTGTCACTGAGCTTGGAAGAAAGCCATGCAACCCTTTCTTTGACAAGCTAAGAATTTTGGATAGTGCTGCATTCTTGTCAGGTAAAGGAAGCTGGGAGAATATGTCTACTATAATGTCCTTCAGCTTTTTAGCCTGGTTTACATCAGCATCACAATGGCATTTGGCTATAAGAGTAGAGGATAATGTCATAACAAGGTCTTTTTGTAGAAATGCATGTTTGTTTCTTTCAAGACAGCTTAACCACTCTGCTTCACTGAAAGTTTGGCTCAGTTTGGATGCATAAAGTTTAGGAAGGTCCTGGAACCCCTTTAGATTATTGTCAAGAATATCCATGACAACACTCTCCATTTCAGTTGAGGGGCTTTCAGGCACAGTAAAAGATGAGGATGCAAGCAAATCTTTCAAAGTCTTTTTCAAACTAATCAATGCTTGTTCATTTTCATCCAGATTTTCAGAAAACGGCTCTAAAGACTTAAGAACTCTGCAAAGACCATCTTTGAGACGGATTGCTAGGTCACTTGGATCATGTGTGGGCATCTTTAGCAATCCCTTGACTTCCCAAGAACATATTATTCCAAGCACTGTCTGCATAGCTTGGATAAGGGTCATCTCACTTGGCTTTGTCTGAGCAGGAGTCAATGTGGCGGCAAGATCTCTTTGGGCTTCACGTATGGCCTGAGTAAGGTCATCTCCCTCCAAGAGACCATTTCCTTTTTTCAAGCTCACTGAGCGGGCAATGTTTTGAACTTTAACTTCAACTGGTAGGTCTGTTGCATGGTCTAAAAGGAAAGAGGTATACAGCATGTCTAGGCAGTTGGAGAGGCCAAAATAAGACAACTCAGACGATGTTATATTCTCTTTTATGTTGTTCAATCCTTGGAATAGGATGGAAAACGTGCACATTGACGATGTGGCAGATTCTGGGTCTGGTTTAAATCGTTTTGAAGCCTGTGGTGAGCAGTCAGAGGGCTTCTGTGTCCAGCGAGCACACTGAATGTTAAAGAGTTGGTCTAGGCTGTCCAGCTCTTCCCTCCTTTCCTTCATCAGCTCCCACCACACCTCCAGCAAGAACTTCACATCCTCTTCTGTGCAGTCGCTTGTGACATGTTTCACTAGCCTCTCCAGCTCTTTGCACTGCTCGTCTGATTGAAAGCACTGGAGCAAATCAGCATAAACGCTGAAGAAACCCATTGATTTAACCAGTTCAAATAAAACTGCATGGTTAATGTCAGGGAGGCTATTTTGAACAGGAAATAATGGGTTTTCCTTCCAGTTGATGTCAACATCCTCTCCTTTCTCAGTCCCTAAGACTTTGCTCCATATAATACAAAGAATTCTCTTTCTCCACTGAAGACGGTCCTGGTTGCCTCCACACAACTGTCCACATATTTCGGTGACTGCCTGAACTATAGGGCGTCCAACACGCTCCCAGTCCTCTTTTCTCAAAGCAGAGAGGGGTGCTGGCTGGCACAGCTGATTTGCCAACAAAAATCCACCCTGCAAAACAGCAGTCTTCTCGCAGCTTAGCCAGGATTCTATAGGAAAAAAATAAGACTATTATAATAAAACGCAAAACATGTCTTATCGAAACTGGTACATCTTTATCTTGTCCTCTTACAATTTACCTGATCAAACTGTGCCTCACAACTGTACAATATATAATCCACAATAAATAGTTTTACAGTCTTTAATCTCTAATAGGAAGTTTTCACAGAGGTGACTTGTTGGGTTTCAAATTCTCCATGGTAAACTACATATACAATGAAATGTATTAGTTTCTATTCTAGCACCAAGAGGGACTATAAAAGAGGTCTAACAAAAATAGCAACAAAAAATATAATAAAATATAAATCATTAACCATGGGGAACTCTTTCCTCCTTTTTACATTTTCCAAATTCTCCTGTTGAGATGTAAACAAAGTCGTTCTGAGTGGTTTGATGAAAAATGGTGCATTCTGGAGATTTGTATTGAGTCTGATTTCTTTTCAGCGGAAGTGACAGGAATCACAATGTCTACAAATCAAATATAGCCAATTTATTTACTATCCAAGACAAGTGAATTTATATATATATATATATATATATATATATATATATATATATATATATATATATATATATATATATATATATATATATAAATAATGGTGATGATAAAATAGTAGAATCTGAAAAAAAGGGAAAAAGTTTTCTTTCAGGACTATTTTATCTTATGCCCTACATGTACCTCTCCTGCCATGAATGGATTAAAAAAAAACATACATTTTAGGCTAAAAAAAATTAACTATTATAAATACTTAAACTATTATAAGCATCATAAATATCAGAAAACAATATAACATGAAGACAATAAAAGATGTATCAGGAAGCGTATTTGTAACTATTTATGAAACCACTCTGAATGACTGTTTACATCTTAAATATTGCATTATGCAGACATTTTGTTTAAAGTTTTATCCCTCTTTAATATGAAAAGTAAAGCAAAAGATATGTATACATCCATGAAAAACTACATAGCTGAGTGACCGGTCAACTAGTGGACATGAAACAAGTCAACAAATCACATACTCATGCATCATCTCTTAGGAAAAAGATCTACATTGCTCAAAAAAATAAAGGGAACACTTAAACAACACAATATAACTCCAAGTAAATCAAACTTCTGTGAAATCAAACTGTCCACTTAGGAAGCAACACTGATTGACAATCAATGTCACATGCTGTTGTGCAAATGGAACAGACAACAGGTGGAAATTATTGGCAATTAGCAAGACACACTCAATAAATGAGTGGTTCTGTAGGTGGGAACCACAGACCACTTCTCAGTACCTTTCTGCTTTCTGGCTGATGTTTTGGTCACTTTTGAATGTTGGAGGTGCTTTCACACTCGTGGTAGCATGAGACAGACTCTACAACCCACACAAGTGGCTCAGGTAGTGCAGCTCATCCAGGATGGCACATCAATGCAAGCTGTGGCAAGAAGGTTTGCTGTGTCTGTCAGCGTAGTGTCCAGAGGCTGGAGGCGCTACCAGGAGACAGGCCAGTACACCAGGAGGCCGTAGGAGGGCAACAACCCAGCAGCAGGACCGCTACCTCCGCCTCTGTGCGAGGAGGAACAGGAGGAGCACTGCCAGAGCCCTGCAAAATGACCTCCAGCAGGCCACAAATTTACATGTGTCTGCACAAACGGTTAGAAACCGACTCCATGAGGATGGTATGAGGGCCCGACGTCCACAGATGGGGGTTGTGCTCACAGCCCAACACCGTGCAGGATGCTTGGCATTCGCCAGAGAACACCAGGATTGGCAGGTTCACACTGAGCACATGTGACAGACGTGACAGAGTCTGGAGATGCCGTGGAGAGCGATCTGCTGCCTGCAACATCTTTCAGCATGACCGGTTTGGCCGTGGGTCAGTAATGGTGTGGGGTGGCATTTCTTTGGAGGGCCGCACAGTCCTCCATGTGCTCGCCAGAGGTAGGCTGACTGCCATTAGGTACCGAGATGAGATCCTCAGACCCCTTGTGAAACCATATGCTGGTGCGGTTGGCCCTGGGTTCCTCCTAATGCAGGAAAATGCTAGACCTCATGTGGCTGGAGTGTGTCAGCAGTTCCTGCAAGATGAAGGCATTGAAGCTATGGACTGGACCGACTCCAAATCCAGACCTCCATTGGTTAATAAATTTGATTTCCATTGATTTTTTTTGTGTGATTTTGTTGTCAGCACATTCCACTTTGTACAGAACAAAGTATTCAATGAGAATATTTCATTCATTCAGATCTAGGATGTGTTATTTGAGTGTTCCCTTTATTTTTTTGAACAGTGTATATTAATACTACAGGAAATTTCTATAGGAAAGGTTCTTCAAGGGGTCTTGAGTAAAGACAGTTCTGTTCAGAACCATGAGTTCCAGTAGAACCATTTCGGGCTCAAATTGTTTGTTGCATGGTAAAATGGTTCTTCAGATTGTTGATGAATGTGTTGTATATGGTTCTACATAAAACCGTTTTTGAATATGGTGCTACACAGCACCAACTTTGACATGGTAACAATAGAGAAACACCTCTTGGTGCTATGCAGTGCTGCTTTTGTAAAGGTCCTATTCAGAAATATTAAAAAAAAAAAAACACCACTGATCTGAAAAATGACTTCACTGACTTCATGCAAAGAGCCATTTAGGCCTAAACTGGTTCCACACAGCACCCATGGTTCCAAACTGAACCACTGCCTTTACTTGAGAACCATCAACCACCTCGAAGAACCAGCTTTTCACAGTACATAACACGAGACTGCTATAGCACTATGTAACGTTATAGAAGTTTTATAATATTAGTATAGATCTGTTTTGTAAGGAATGCACGTCTAAAATATTAATTATTAATATTATTGTGTTACCTTGGTCCATGTTGCTCTGTTTGCAAAACAAAAATCAGCCAAACAGACCCAGACATTAAGCACTCATCCCAACTCCTCAGGAAAGCCTGCAGGTCCTGACGTTCTCAAGCTCTGCTGGTTCCGTAGGTTTGCTGGCAGCAACTCGTTTGGTGGAATAAAGCAGGTGGTCGCTGTGCAGACAAAGTACTACAGAGCACGTCGACGACACCGTGAGGTAAGTGTGTAGTAAACGTCCGTTTGCTGTTTAATCCTCGGACAGCGCAGTAACCGCGAACGCGTCTCTAATCATGAGGACTGACCTTTCAAACGGAGGGGTGTTAGGAGACTTTACCGCGTCGACGAGCGCAGGAAAGAGAAACCTGCAGAAAACCTCTCAGCGCTCTTTCAGCTCGCGCCCCCGCGCGGACAAACAGCCTCACCCGCTCCGCGTTTTTCACTCGCACGGTGTCCTTACTAAAGAAGCGGTGTCCATGCAGTTGGACGCAGGGCTGGTGGAGTTAAAGGCAAGGTAAAAGCTGAGGCTTGCCGTTTGGTCCGACCTCAGTGAAGCTCGTCGGTCTGACAGGACCGGCGCTGCGCGTGCACGTCTCTGTCAGTGAAGCCGTGACGAAATGAAAGCGAAAGCAACTTTGTTTGCATGGCGGTTTCTTCGCTCACAGACTGGACGGCTCTGAACGGCGGTGTCTACCATGTTTATTGTGTTTGGTGGTCTTTTCCTCGCAGTGTTAGCTTCAGGTAAGCTAAATGAGTCGAGTGTAGTGTTTGAAATGTTCCTTAATGTTGTGCAGCTGACACGTCACTCCATACTTCGCTCTGCAGCACTGACCACCGACTCACCCCATTACGGCTTAGTCTGTTCAGCAACATAGCTGGTCCTCATTAGTCTCAGACCTGATGGGTGGTGTAATTTGACGCATGTTAACGTCTAATGTGTATGTTTTAGTATGTCTTGGTCTAGTAGTATCAATAAGAGGTGCCACGCTTACTTTCAGTTTTGTTTATCCAGAAGTCTGCTCTGTGTTTCTGCCGCCTGCCAGCATGAATGTCATGAAAATCTTATATAAGGTTGTATTGTGCAACAATGTATGTATGCTTGTGTGTTACCACAGGGCTGAAGCCCCCCATTAATGTTTTCATGGTTTAAAAAAAAAAAAAAAATGAAAGCATTTGCATCCAATCATTTCACACAGTTCTGTTATCCCATCAATGTCCAGAAACTATGAATATATTTTATTTATATTTCATTTATCAGGATGTTTATGTCTTTAAGCAACCCAACAGTGCATTTTCTTTAGGCCTGTGGTACCCTATAATATGCAGCTTGTTATTTTGATGAACAGGTGTAGGCCGCTGTGGTTCTCAGTCTGTGCATGATGTCCAGTGGTTGCCATGTCAGTTTGTGGATGAGTCAATAAATACAAATGCAGAGGGTCACAAAGAGACCACATACCACCATCGAAACGCATTGCTGCAGTTTGGGGTTTTAGGAGACCGTCCTATAGACCAGGATGTCATCACCTTCCTAGTAGTAGGTGAGTATATTTCACCAAAGCTTTTAGAGTCTCACCACAAGGGGGCAGTGATGAAATCCTCAATGCAATATTAAGAATTTAGGCTAAAAGTAGTTTATCTGCTTGTTTTATGCAGCTTCAAAGGTGGACATGAGGCGCTATGTGGAAGGTGGCGGGGACACGCTGCAGTGTGAGATCCGCAGATACAGCACTGGAGGCATTGTCATGCGTTGGCCTGGTTTAGGGGCTCAAGAGCATGACATCTGGTTCACCTGTACCCTCACACACACTGAGGGGCTGTTCGTCATCACCACCTTCCTCAGACACACACCTGCACAGGAAGGACATCACGAGTGGATTCAGGTTGCAGACAGGGAGCTTCTGACCACCTCAGGTAACTACAGCCTCTCTGTTATCCTTGAGGATATTGAAGTGATGTTTTTAACTAAATAAGCAAACCTCGACAACACCAAACATGTCTTGCCTTGACTACATTTAGGGTAAAGAGGGAACAACATAACTCCTCTCCTCCTCTCTTTAACAGCTGCGATGGTTGTAGTGACACGCACACCTAGTGTTGCAGTGGGCTTAATGATGGGTCAGACGCTGCACTGTCAGTTTGCTGTGGATCATAAGCAGGCCAGCATGACTGTAGAGTGGAGGCTTCAGCGACGTGGCGAACGCACCAAAATCTTCAGCTATTCCAGCCGCTCAGGCAAGACAGAGGGCAGCGGAGTCTCTATCAAAGCCATTGGAGCCGGAAACGCCTCTCTGAAACTTCCACTCACCTCCCAGGCCAGTGAAGGCACATACGTGTGCTCAGTGCACGTCCCCCCTCTCTACGGCAGCCATGACATTACACTCAACATCCACGGTGAGACAACCAAGCATGCATTTTAGAAGGGCTGTAAAGGGGACGTTATCTTGCATTTTCTTTTCCCCCCGACTGTCCACTTACAGCGTGTTTTTTATCTACCAAAAATAGTCATAATACATTTTACATAATTATTTTCCAACCTTTCTTTATCTCTTAGGATTGAATTGGCTGTGATTTTTAAGACTGACATATGTAATGAGCTCTTTTCTGATTGGCTGCCATGTTTTGGACTGCATTCAAAAAGCAGTCCAGGCTGAAACTCTCATTTTAACCTTAGTGTGAGTGGGTGGGGCTAAACTGATGTAGGCTGATGTGTGAATGTGTGGTTTCATGACATGACATTATCACTGAAACAGGCTAAACAGGCTGTTTAAGCATTTCGGTTGGACTTAGCAAACAATACAATGTACAGGCCTATGCCGATGGGAAATTACCATGAAATATCCATTAGTTACCACGAACATATTTAGCTGTTAACTATTCTACCTTGAGATATTAACCAGATTTGGTATTGTTACTCTTTGTGGTCCAACAGAGCCCCCTCGTGTGTCAGTGAACGTGGGCTCTTCCTTGGCTCTAACTCTGGGCGGAGAGCAGAAGGTGGTATGTGATGCTGAGGGATATTACCCGCTTGATGTCAACATTGAGTGGGTACGGGAGCCATCAGGTTCCAGCTTTCTGCCTGAAGTACTGAAGAACGTGCTGTACTCCAGCCACCGCCACAATAAAGATGGTACATACTCGCTCTCAGCCTTCTTCCTGCTGCAGCCTGTCCTGGAGGACTCTGGCTACAAGTACACTTGCAGGGTTCACCACCAGGCTCTGCGCATACCAATCCGCAAGAGCTTCACCCTCACTGTCTCAGGTAAGACACCAAGGGTCAGTTAAGCCTCCACTGATTCTCACTGAATTTGCGTTTAGTAGGGGATGGCATGAAACTCAATTGGAAAGTCCCATTCTGGAAAATCCCCATATGTAATTACATGTGTTTACCATGAGATGGCAGTCCAGGTGTAATTTCTGCAGCCAATGTGTTTTTGTTATGAACTTTTTAAACTTATACAGTGTGAATGTATGTAATATAAGGAGAAATATACTGTCGGGTACAATGATTAGTATTTTAAGTATTTTTGGGGAAAAAAAAGAAAATATGAATAAATTAAACCTAAGTTCATTATCCATTGTGTAATCCTTTGCAAATAAGAGAAACTCTTTTTAAAACTATTTGTATATGTTAATTAGATTTATAGAATGTATAGAACCTGATATTATAGCTTTCTGAATCATTTTGAAATCATGAACACATCTAAAACTTCCTAAACATGATTTGAATTCTATGAGATTGTATATTACTGACATCACATCAAAACCATCCTATCACTGCTGTTGCAACAAAAATTTTATCTTTAAAATGCTAACTTTATAGGATATTAAAAATATATACTTTACTTTTAATGTAAGTCAATGTAACCAGTCATTTTGGGGCCCATTTCTTTACTCCATTCATCATGGAAAAGGCAAGAGGCATCTTCATTGTATGTCAAAATCTGAAAAATGGAGATACAAGGTTTGTTCTGACAGCAGCAACATACATGTATCTATCGCATTATTAATTTTATATTTAAAAAGGTTTTGCATTATTAAAGAGTGATTTCTACATTTTGGGTGTTAGTTTATGCCCTTCTAAGTGTTTTCTTTTTCCCCATCTCAGAGCAAGACTCTCTGTGGTATGTCTTAGTCTTTGGATTCATTATCACCATGATTGGACTTCTGCTCTGGCTAGTCCCTCAGTACCTTAGGGGTAAGATGTTAAGAATTAGCCTACATTTTGTCCTCAAACTTATTGTAAACTGTTGAAACTGTTGACTTGATACTTTTGTTTGTAGGAAGTATTAAAAATCCATTTATTGAAGATGGCATATCGGTTTGGATGGGATTGATATCAGGCCAATATCAGCTGAAAATGCTGGATAGTGGAGGGGAAAAACCATCTGAAGTCTGTAACAAATATAGCCTGAAATAGCACAGTCACACTGTGTGACGCTGTGTTGTTAGCTGAATAGCATACTCACACTGTGTGATGTTAGCTGTGTTTCTTTGTGTGCGGTAGTAGGATGTTTAGTTTGAACATGATAGCCTGCTTTTAGATCTAAAGTGAAGTGCTTCATTTTAAAATAGCCCATTTTAAAGCTTAGTATATTTTAAAGAAGAAATATTGGAGCCAATTATCAACATCAGTATCAGAAAAGAAAAAGTACTGCACTATATTTAATATTTATGAGGGTTAAACATAGATAATGTAATATTGTAATAGAGACATTTAAAATGCAAAGTACTACTGCATATGCTGGATGGGACAGTATTTAAATGAAAAGTGTTTATGGCAAATGTGATTGTAGTATTTACTAATTCATAGTACAATTATAATTCTAATGAATATTTCTTCTTTCTTGCAGCAAAGAAACAATCAGCGAGAAAGGTAAGAGTAAAGGCTATAAAGTGTTAGCAGTTTACGTCGTAATGTCTGTGAGTCTCAGTGGTGTGCATGTTTGCATGTACTAGTGAGAGTGTGTTTGAGGGATAGGTGTGCTGCCATGTGTATGTTCTGTGTGTATACTGTGTGTTTACACAGCATCTCCTGTGTGCAGGCATTCTGAGACATGCCAGAGGACTTACAGCTCCTCTCCATGGAGACAGACAACACTATCCCTCTTCTCTCCCTCCATCTTCCCTCCTCCACTCCTGATTGGATCCATGGATCAGGTGTTTCTCTTTGGACCCTCTGTAGGTTGTTGTGAAGGCTGGTGTCAATCTGCTGAGTTTTATGACTTTATTTAAACTGCGCAAAGGTGCAGAAGAACACTGAACACAACACCAAGAAGCCTGCCAGAGTGTTCGGCCCCAAGTAAATAGAAAGTTAGATCTGACATCATGAATAATATGAGCTCTTTTGTGATCATTTTAGACTTGAATTTGGTAAGATATTTATTTGACAAATTTAAATAATAACAGATCTACAAAAATTTCACTGGGCTGATTTTAGAAGACTGTAGGTATACAGTCTCAGATTGTTCCAAATGATTCAGGTTTGTCTTTACAGGAATAAATGTATATTATTCAATAACACAGTTGCATTTTGGCAGATTAGAACATTTTATTTGGTTGTTTTGCAAAATACTTGAATAAAAACATATGATAAAGAACAAAAAATAGTCAAATATTGCATGGGCTCCTTTAACAATATTTTCAATAAATATTAGCAGATTTATAATTTTTTTTATCTTGACTCTGAACAGAAGCAAATTATTGAACCTGTTTGGTTGAAATCTGTACATCAGTTCCACATGTATTACATCAGTACTGTTACCACCATAAGTAGATAAACAGAAAGGCCAAATTGGGTTCAGTGTAGTTTTCAAAATTTAACCCAGTTAGCGATTGCCCGATACACATGGGGTACATTCCCTTCCTCCAATATGTCTCTCTCTCTGAATTTCAGTCTCTCTTCACTTAGCTGTTAATTACCACAGTCCATACAGCCTGATCCTGTAGAAGTTATCCCTCCATCTTCTTTGGACAAATTTATTAAAAAGAACTACATTTTGGGGGTGATTATTTACATACAGAATACCAGCCTTAAACCACAGTGACAAATTCTAAGGAATAAAGAGAGGTTGGAAAATGGTCATGGAAAAAGGAACGATGGCTGTTTTTGGTATATAAAACCACACAAACATCATACATTGACCTTAGAGGAAATAATACAATGAAAGAAAATGTAGGAAATGGGAACATTAAAAACAAGCATAAGAGGAAAAATCAAATAAATAAAACGATGAACAAGGATAGGAATACTATTGCAATAAAAAAACAGTGATGATACAAACATTATCCGCTGGACAATTCTAGTGGAAACACTAGCCTCCCAAGACATGTCTGGTGGGTCAGTGTGGGGCCAAGCACTGCAGCTCTGTGGAAATGACTGCTCCGGGATCATGAGGCTTAAGGACAAATCAAAAACGTGTGGTACATCAACAAGGCTCCAGACGAGGAGCTGACCACCACTGGCGCTCATCCCACCACTGCTCATGTCCGTTTCCATTCGGTCAGATGACATTTTTGTAATAATTCCATAATAGCTTGCTTTGTTTTGGGCAATAAGTAGTGGAAATTAAGGACATGGAAGAGCTGCAAATCCACATCTGCTTTAATCAAACCCCATGAGTGCTGTAGTGGGGAGTGTGTTAACCTAAGCTGCACCCAAGCCTCTGTAGTCTTCAGCCAGTGTATCTCTCTCAGCGAGAGAGCATGTGGCTCTGGCTTATCACAGATGGAGAGTAAAAACAAACAGGCCCAGCTCATGCTGGGAGGTGGAGGGGAGTAATAAAAATCAAAGGGTGGTCAGAGAGAAGCTTGTTTTGTTTCCAAAGCCAGGCAGTCTGGAGCACATTGCCAGGAAGTGCACCTGTAAGCCTGATGATGGGGGTGTATATTCTGGGAAAATCAATAATGACTGAATTAGTGATTCGTAATGGGCAGCTAACTGCTTTCTTGGGCAGAGCAGGAGATTTAGTATGGGATATCTGCTGTGGGAATGAGAATATGCTTAAGGAAGTAGGTCACATTTCATGACGGTGAGTCTGGAGAGATTAGAGACGTTGGTACTTCATTTTGGCTCTAGACAGGCACAGGGAGCTGTAGTTGTGGTTGCGTATGTGCACAGTAAATTTGTCCTCTCGACTCTACCATATGGTTTACTACTCTGCTGAAAGTATTTGCTCAGCATTTGTCTTTCCAGACAAGAGCCATATAAACTCACGAGACAGAAATATTCCATAAAAATCTGTGCCTAAGTGTAGTTGCCTTATTTTTCATCTTCTCTCTTTTCAATTTTTTTCATTTCATATGTTTTCTCTCATTCCTCGTTGTCTGTCTCTAGTGCCACCAGTCCACAATGCTCGTCTGTCTGTTCATAGATAAAGAAACAGTTAGATAGACCTGGATACAGATTGATAGATAGGTAGCTAGACAGACAGACAGACAGACAGACTGATAATCAGACAGACAGAAAGGTGGATAAATAAACAGAAAGGCAGACAAACAGATGTTGACAGACACATAGATAGGTAAATGTGCGGACAGACATAGGACAGATAGATGGATGGAAAGACAGATAAATACATTTACTATATGGCCAAAGGTAAGTGGACGGCTCTTCTCTTTTTTGCTGGCTTCATTGCTAACAGATGTACACAATTAAGCACAAAGCCATGCTATTTCCATAGACACACAGTAGCTTCATGACTTTAAACGCTGCATTATCGTAGGATGATACTTTTTCTACAAGTCAGGTCTCTTAGATTTTTCCCAGTCAAATGTAAGTGCCAGTAAGTGGTGACCACGCAAATTCAGAGAAGGACTACCGAGTGCTGGACCACATAGAGCATAAAAATCATCTATGCTCTGTTGCAGCAATCACTACAGACTTCCAAACTGCCTCTAGAAGCAACATTAGCACGGGAGCTGTGCATCGGGAGCATGAAATAAGTTTCTATGGCCGAGCAGCTGTGCAAGTCTAAGATTACTATGAGCAAGAGTTGGGTGGAGCGGTGTAAAGCGCAGCGCCACTGGACTCTGGAACAGTGGAAACGTGTTCTCTGGAGTGATGAATCACGCTTCTCTATCTGGCAGTCTGATGGATGAATGTAGGTTTAGCAGATGACAGAAGAACACTACCTGCTGTAATGCAGCGGTGACATGAGAAAAGTTGTGTGGAGGAGGGATAATAGTGTTTTCAATTCACAGTTAAAAACAGGGACATTACCAGCTGAGGACAGTACACCAAAAACGGGGACTGTCCCTGGAAAATGAGAACGCCTGGTCAGCCTTATAATATAAATGCCCATGATTTTGGAATGGGATGTCCAACATCCCAAGGTCACATAGGTGTGATGGTATCCACATACTTTTGGCCATATAATAAGGATAGCTAGATACATACATACATACATACATACATAGACATACAGATATATAGGCAGACCCATAGTGTTGACTCATCTTCTCACAGTGGATTTTTCAGGTGTGAAGTAAGATCAGAGCTTTAGTTTCTCCTCTCTCTCAAAGATGAAAGCTTAAGCACTGTTTTGGTGGTTTTGCATGGTTGTTAGGAGTTTTTTGATCTCTAATTTTGAAGATCCTGTTTTTTCACTTTTTCATTTTTTCATTTTCCTTATAATCCACTTATATGCGGGTGGATTATTTTATATTTAATCTCAGAAATATCTCCTAAACATGATTAACTTACTACTACTACTTGTACTACTACTCATTAACGTACTGTAGATAGACATGTGCACGTTATTGATTACAAAGAGATAACACTGAATCATTTATACACCTAATAAAAGTACATTGTTTCACATAATTACACATTGAAAAACATAAGTGCAAAAAAAATCAGAAGGTCATGAATGGAACAATAGCCCTCTGAGTGTGTGGGATGTGCAGTATTGTGGATAGTTTTTTTTTGTTTCTGGATGTGTTTGTGTTTATTCTTTGTATTAGATGCCCCTAAGCTGTCTGTCTGCGAGTATCCAGTCCAGTATTAAAATCTAGTTGAGGGAAATTCCTCATCTTTACTGTGGGTGGTATGAGTACACGGGCATCCCAGCGTAAGCAGCAGAGTCCATCCAGCCTAATCAGCCTGTGTGTCCTCAGCGTGGAAACAGCACTGCGTCTGTTTTTCTCTCTAATCCGTCTGCGGTTTTTCACTTTAAATTTGACACTCTCAACACACGCAAACGCATACACACACGTCCACTTCCACGCACCCCACCCTACCCCGTCCCCTCTCTGTCTTTCCACACTTTTAATGTCTTCATGTGTGTCTCAACTCTCAGCTTTCTCTGCTCGTTCACTGCCAAGAGCAGCTGCTACAGGAAGATTATTGCTTTTGGCCTGCAAAACGGTCAGTTCAATACACAGTGTCCCAGCGCAGTATCTTTGAGGAATGGTGATATGCGGACACCAGTGAAAATAATGATGCTCATGCAGATCGTATTGCTGAAACACAGTACACGCGCTTTGGAGGTCGGGGTCAGGCTCATGGAGGTGTCGAACTTCTAAATACGGTTCAGAGCAGCCCATCCTCAGGCCACATTGGTGCTCCTCTTGAGACAGTGGAGGGGATGGGTTAGGGTCAGACCTAGTGAGCTGCTCTGGTCATAAAATGTATAAATAGTGTGCAAGACACAAGTATGATCCCACTCAAACATGTAAACATCAGAACATCTGAAATATGATTCATGCCATATTTTCTGTATGTCAGTAAATGATATTAGCACATAAAGCGGAAAAGATGTGCTATAGATAGATGATTGCAGTTGCTCTAGAAAGGGAATGTAATTTACAGACCTCTAAGTTACCTTTTGTAACTTTCTACGAAAGTGCTTGCTAGGTTGTTGTCTGCAGTCACACAGGTCACCTTAACAGGACTTGCTTATCAAAGCAATATTATAACTCAAAGTACTTTTATTCAAGTAGAAAGTAATACAGAATGTACTTTGACTCAAGCAGAGAAGTATTGTATTTTGTCCATCCCTTTGAATGAAACAGCATTTAACAGCAGTTACTGAATATTTATAGTAGTTACTGAACGAGTGTTAAGATTAATATTTGAATAATATGCCTATAGTTTAAGAGTTTGATGCTAAAACTAGGTTACATACAGATGTTAAGGGTACATAGTACAATTTATTAATAAAACTGTAAAAATGTAAAAGTGTACATTTTTAGCTTTTATTATAAAATGTTTTTAGTGTAGGTCTATGGAGTGACCAGCAGTGAGGGGATCATGAGTGAATACTTTAAAGCCACATTCAGTGGAATTGAGGATGAGTGGGAAGGTAAAAGCAAAGAAGAGAAGAGCTAGAAGAGTAAGATGGAGAGCTGATTCTGTTAGAGGGAACTGAAGAAACTGTGTGTGTCAGCATTTACACAACAAAGAAATGAAAAGCTTTTCAGTAATGCCAGAAGACTTATACAGGTGATGATCATAATAATATTATTAGTAATAATAATAATAATAATAATAATAATAATAATGCCACTGATGAGCATCTCATTTCATACCCAGTATAAAGGGCCTATAGCAAAGACTGGTCCGAATACCAAATGTTAATCTTTTTTAATCTTAGTTGATTAAGTGTAATCTTACATATTAACCCATCAGAGCCCAAGACTAAATATGGATGGCATGGCAAATCTCTATATTTCCAGCTGTTACTGGATAATATATTCAATTATTATTAATGGATCAATATGCTATAATTCAGCACCACCTCAGCCCTTCAGTAGTACCATTCATTAACACTTTCCAATGTGAGAAAAATAATATGGAAACACAGAAAAACTCAACATTTTATATTTTTTCACCTTTTTACTAAAAAAAACTAAAACTTGCAGAAAGGATTTGAATGATTAATCTGAACAGTAAACCAATTGATGAACTTATAATGTCTGAACTGTGTGTACAGATCTGTGACCATTTTTTCTCAGTGCTGTCAGTAGACCTTATTAGTTTCTTCTCTTACTGCTGATGTACTGCTGTGTAGCTGTATAGAGCCAAAGCTTTTAAGGTCTGATGTCAAATGTTTTGAAGTTTTCAAAAAAATACACTGGACCGGTTATCATTGTGTCTGCGCTTACATTTCCAAAACAAAACCGTATCAATGTTGGAAAGTCTCTAAAGCTAAATCCCTGCTTTGGATTTGCCAGATGGTGTACTTCATCCTTTGATTAGCTACCGAGTGATGACAAAAAACAAAACAACAAAAATGGCAAGAAAAAATGGCCGCTGATCTTTGATCCCTCGATCTGTATACAGTGTGATCTAAAGACTGAGTGGTATGGCCCTGAGAATGTAGCGTAGATCAGGCCTGGGATTTCAGAGGGAGAAACACACACCTGTGTAAAGTGTATTAAAATCCTAAATGGTTGTAGATTTATTTATCTAACACATCATGTCGTGAATGTGTCAAGGAGTTTCTGTGTGTGTTTCATTTGAGGATGTCGAAACGCTGATGCTGAACATTTCTTCCGGCCCCTAACAGCTTGATGGGTGAGCAAGAACAGTGATAAGCGGCTGCAATGTGTCTTCATCCCTGTTAAATATAATCATTAGAAAGTGAACTTTAGTGAAGGTTTATTGTAATTTGTCTTCCCTCATTTCACCACAAAACTGCAGCTCCACCATGAATCTGCAAGCTGTTTGCTGATTATGATGCACCACCATGCAAGGGAAGCTACAATGTCCTCATAACATGATGCTGATGAGCATCTCTGTCCATTATTGTGTAAATCTAAGCACACCTCTCAGACAGTTTCAGGGAACTACTAGCCTACCTGTGCACAGGACAAGCAAAATGACTACATATATTTTGTTTGCGCATGAATAGAAGAAAACAAGCACACAATTTTTAAAAATGTCTGTGATTAAAAGAAAATGAGAGAACAAATTGTTAATCGTGGGAGCGAATGAAGAAAATGTACCAAAAAATTCAAACAAAAAACATGAGAATGAATTGTTAATTGTGGGAATGAAGTATGAAATTGTTGCCAGGAATAAAAGAAAATGTGCATACAAATTGCAAAGTGCACAATATGCTCCGTACTTTTCAAAGTTTCTTCCACACACAGACATTTTCCTGCCACTGTTTCTGGCTTGCTCATTAGGGGTTGACTGTTGTTAAAAGTGCCATATAAATAGAATGAATTGAATTGAACAAAATAAAGACAGATGTTGCACGTCCTGTGGAGCGAGTCTGCAGAGCAGATCTGTGTTAAATGAATGCAACTAAAAACACAATGCGTAATGAAAACTGCTGTGCCACAATAAAAACACACCTTTGAAATGGCCAAACGAAGGGGCCCTTCAGACGATAAGAAGCTCTGCAGTCGTTTGGGAGCCACATGCTGCCGCACATGTTTGCCTACGTGCACTAATGCGCATTACGTCATGAGCCATGCGTCCTGCATTGCTCTGCACTGACTCTAAACTCCAGTATATGATTAGGCTCGCTCTCTGCGGCCTGCCAGGAAACCGTGCCAGCTTTTTTCCCCTTCAGACATTTTTGCTCCCCAGATGTAGGGGCGATTAGAGAAGAAGCCGTGAGCTCAAAGTGAGCTTCACAAGAGGCTGACTGATGACTTTTATTTCCATATGGTTCCATATCACTGCAACTCCGCACTGTAATTTGAGGGCAGCCATCTTGCGTTCATCTGTTACTGCACTGGAGGAGGATTAGGCTGCAAGTAAAAACTTTAAAATAAAAAACATCTATCATAGCTCGCTTTCATCTTCTGTATGTCCTGTGCTTCTGAGGCTTTTCTGACCATTAAGAAGATGAGAGAAAAGTGCTGTCAGCCTGTAGTAAGCCTGTATGAATTAGATTATTGGGCTGTATCAAAATAGCAGCACTCCTGGCAGGTACAGGGAAAAGACCTGGTGCATTAAATTTACTTTATTATTTCCACATGAATAAAAGAATTCACTTATCCATGCTCTGCCCACAAATGCTTTATTTCATAGCTGCTGTTGCGAGGTAGGATTTATCCTAATAAGCTTCACACAACGGTAGAAAAACTAAGGTATGTTGGGAACATACCTTAGTAAAAACTCCAGCAGCACTGCTGGGTCTGATCCACTCAGACCAGCGCAACACACACTAACGCACGTCAGTGTTAATGCAGTGCTGAGAACGATCCGCTACAAACAGTACCTGCTCTGTGAGGGTCCATGGGGGTCCTGACCATGGAAGAACAGGGTAAGTGGGGCTACAAAGTATGCAGGGAAACAGATGGACTACAGTCTGTAACTGTAGAACTACAAAGTGCAGCTATACAGTAAACAGAGCTGATAAAATGGACAATGAGCGTAGAAACAAGGAAGTGGTCATAATGTTACGCCTGATCTGTGTAAGTTCAAGTGTGAACATGATACAGTGCATCTTGGAAACACAATGTAATCTGATCACGCAAACCTTCAGATGTTGTCAGGGACAGCATAACATTTGTAGTTTGGAGTTAATTTGGCTGATGTGCAAAATCGACAGCGAGCCTAATCAACTGCGTCATCACAGCATAGATGAACTCATCCTCATATTTTTTTTTGTTTGTTACAAGCTGTGTCAGCAGTCCATGTGAGCTAAACATTTGTGACATGGACATGTATATGAACACGGACTTGCTGTGTGTTTTCGTTTGACAACAGCTGCACCAAGAGAATGATAGAGTACATTTTGACGGTGCCCTTCTGTCAATTATAAAACCCGACCAGAAGAGGTCATTTGAGACACAGGGAAATTCCAAGTGTGAACAGCTGTTTGTCTCATTGTCCACTTTTGACCACTTCATTCAGAACAGATATTAAAAGCAAGTATGAACAGGGCAATAATTTTGATTAGCTATGACAACACAGTCCATCTTGGTAGCATCACTTTTTTTTAAACTAGAAACTCAGCATTACGTTGCAACTGGAAACATCATGTGTGTTTACATGTGAATATTTTCAGATTTTGCCAGTTATGTGTTTATTTAAGTGGTCATGGAACCAGCATACTCCAATTTCTTAGATCGGATTAGAGCCATTATTGGATTTTAAGAAATCCGAGAAAGAGTATCGGAAGAAGAAGTTCTAGCTGAGCAATCTGTTTTGCATGCATAGCCTTGGTCTGACGTCTTTGGTTTTTGCACATGTGCAGAGACAAAGATTAGCTCCCTGGGTAAATACTAAACACTTATTTCAACACTGCAGCAACAAATGGCTGCTTTGTTGCATAACCATATAAACCATATGAACTTGCAAATAAGTGTTTAAAAGTAATGGCACTCCATGCTAAAAAACTGAACTGCAGTAAGAAATTTGAATTTTATGCCATGTGCACTGGTGAGTTGGCGAGTTGATTAGCGAGTTGCTAAGTTATGGCATGCTATCAGAAAATAAAATGTAAATGTGCCCTCAAAGGTACAACAGAGGTCTTTAGGTTTGTTTAAAGGTTTTTATTCATCACACAGCCTAATGTTTCAAAGCAGAAAAATAGAAAATTTGGAGTCAAGACTGTACATGGAGTTAGCACAGTCTAAAAAATACAACAGAATACGATACAATTATCATCTCTAATGAAAGGTGCTGAAGAAGAACCCTTGAGGGTACCACCCCAGTGACAGGTGAGTACCTTTTTTCTGAGAGTGTACTGAAGTGCTTGTGAATGTGTTGAGCAAATTATTGCCAAAATCAGATTTTCTACAGTGATCAGGTTACTATGTGCACTACGGTTTCTCATTAAGTTGAAAGTTTTTGCTCTTGTGTGTTCTGTAAAACTAGTTTGGCCTCATAATAGTTGCTATGAAAGAATGTGTTTGTGGAGAATGGAGAGATCAGTTATTGCACAGAGACAAAATTGTGTTGATGTACCTGGAAGTTCATGTGGAAATGATGTTCATATGTCAATCAAGTTAACGTAAATACATCACTTTTTGTCAGTGAATCTGCCAGAAGTTCTGCTATTTTGATACAGGCTGGTAATTTAATCCATGTGACATTATGTATTTTGGGTGGAAAAGCAGCAACAACATTAGATCTATTTTGAGAGAAACAGGGAAAGAACCAGCTGAGGGGTCAAAGGTTGAGATCCGGCCCCCTCCATTGCTGTATTACTCGAGAAGGGTCACAGGGGCAGATTCCCAGCCGCTAAACTAGTAAGTCTTGATGGAAAACTCTGTGGCCACCGGCCCCCCTCTCTCCAGCCCACTGTCTCCCCGTCCACCTTCTGGACACACTGCTGGGAAGTGAGGTCATACACACTGTGTTTTATCAGAGCTGTAAGGGGCCAGCACTTCTCTCTCTCCCTCCCTCTCTCTCTCTCTCTCTCTCTCTCTCGCTATCTTTCTGTCTGTTGCTCATTCAATCTTCCTCTCTTTCATTCTCCATATCTCCTTCTCTCTCTCTCTCTCTATCTTGCTCTTTCTCTGTCTCCCCTCTTTCTCTGTCTCTCTCTTAGTCTCTCACATTTTCTGCCTGTATCTCACTCTCTTTATCTCTCTCTCTCTCTCTCTCTCTCTCTCTCTCTTTTTCAAATTGTATCTCAGTCTCTCCAGTCTCTCTTTCTTTTTGACTCTGACTTTCTCTGCTTCTCTCACTCTCTCTCTCTTTGTCTCTATCTCTCTGTCTTTCTCTCACACTGTCTCTCTCAGTCACTTTCTCTTAGTCTCTCTCTCTTGCCCTCTCTCTTTGTTTTTTGCACCCCCCCCCCCCCCCCCCACCTCCTTTTTTGCATTTCTCTGACTTCCTCTTTTTACCTTGTTTCAGCCATATGTATCTTAGCTTCGGTTTCTCTCTCTCTCTCTCTCTCTCTCTCTCTCTCTCTCTCTCATTTCTATCTTTACCTCTTTTTCACATCACTGTGGCCATCTGTTTATCTTTCTCAGGGTCTCTTAACCCCAGTCTCTGTCTATTCGTCTATCTCTCTGTTTCTCTCCAGCTCCATCACTCTCTCTCTCGCCCTTTCTCTCTCTCTCTCTCTCTCTCTCGCCCTTTCTCTCTCTCTCTCTCGCTCTGAAGTGTGTTTGTGCTGCAAAGCGAGGAACAGAGTGTCATCAATAGCTCTGGTGCCATCACACCCTTCACTGTTCTTTTCTTTTCCTCAATAAGGAGCGGTATAAATCAGCATTCTCAGGCTCAGGGACGGAGTCTCCAGTGTGGAGACCCAGAGGCAGGTCCGGTTCCTCATTACTTCTGCTCCATAAATCTCACATTTTCAGCTGCTTTATGTACACTTGGCCAGAGTGATGCACTCCCTCCATTGATCCTCCTGTTCCATTGCCTGAGGTTACAGCACTGCAGGCCCAGCCTAGACCCTTGACCCTTACGCTAATCATTAGATCTAGAGTGCTGGGTGTGGACATGGAGCTAGTACACTGAAACACAATGTCTTCTTGTTGTAACCAGTAACACTCCAAAGCACTTTACATTCACAGCTTTATTTGTCTGTGGCATTATGGCATACACTCTTAGAAATATAGCTTTCTGAATGGTGCTTGGCTTGGACATATGGTTCTAGGAAAATCTTTTACAGGTATAGAACTTTTACTTTATCTAGAGGCATAGATGCCTGAACAGTGAAACACCTCCACTTTTGTTGACTGTGGGCAACCATAGATGTCTGTTCACTCACTTTATCGAATGTAAATAAGCCTGTTAGGATGAATTTGACAAAAAGCACAGAGTGCTGAGTGAGAACAGATGCAGGGAAATTGTGTTGGGGCTAACAGACAAAATCTTAACATGAGTTAACATTCTTTATCTTGGCAAACAGAAATAATAGGCAGTAATATTTTGGCCATAAATAATTTAAGCATCTTGCAGTTGGACAGCTAGCTATTGTCTTTGTAACGTTAATCTAGATATGCAGGAAATGAGTTTAATCCAATACACATTTTGTCAAATTCAGCGTATATCTCCTATGGTCCATTTACTGTCCGTTTTGTATGCAAATTGGGGAAAAAATCCAGTGTTTGTAAACAGCCTTAGCTCTGGGAAGGCGAACAAGCAAAGTGGTTCGGACCAAGCCACCAACACTGTTCCAGCCAATTGACAACAGGAGGCATTCATGCTCATGCACAGGACAGGGGGAAGGGGAGGGCAAGACTACACACATTGAACTCATGTGTTTTATTCAGCCCAATTGTGTCAAGTGTATACAGTCAAGCACCTAGTCATGCAGTCTGCCTTTACAAACATTTGTGACAGAATGAGTCGTTCTAAAGAACTCTCTGAACTTGAGTGTGGTACTGTAATAAGATGCCACCAGGACAACATGTCAGTTTGCAAAATTTCTTCCCTTCTAGATATTCCACATATAGGAACCACAGCAACTCAGCCATGAAGTGTCAAACCATGTAACGTTACAGAACATAAAGATCAACAATGCTCTGTTGATTCTATGACTCCAGACTTCCAAACCTCCTCTGGCATTCACATTAGCACAATAACTGCACCAGGAGCTTCATGGCATGAGTTTCCATGGCCGAGCAGCTGCATGCAAGCCTTACATCACCAAGCGCAATGCCAAGCGTCAGATGGAGTGGTGTAAAGCACGTTGTCACTGAACTCTGCAGCAGTGGAAATTCTGTGGAGTGACGAAACACACTTCTCGTCACTCTTCATTTCTATCTGGCAGTCTAATGGACAAGTCTGGGTTTGTCGAATGCCAGGAGAGCATTACTGGCCTGACTGCAGTGTGCCAACTGTAAAGTTTCGTGGGGGAGGGTATTTTTTCAGTGGTTGCCCCAGACCCCTTCCAGTGAGGGGAAATCTTGATGCTTCAGTATACCTAGACAATTTGGACAGTTGTACGCTTCCAGTTTTGTGGGAAGGACTTTTTCTGTTCGAGCATGACTGAGCCCCAATGCACAAATCAAGGTCCATAAAGACATGGCTTGGTGAGTTTGATGTGAGAGAACTTGACTGCATCACACAGAGCCCTGACCTCAAACCCATTTAACACCTTTGTGATGAACTAGAACAGAGATTGCAAGCCAGGCCCTCTCGTCCAACATCAGTGTCTGACCTCACAAATGCTCTTCTGAATGAATGGGCAAAAATTCCCACAGACAAACTCTTGGACCAAAATTTCAGGCCTGATTAAAGCTCCCTCCCAACTCTGTTCCCCCCAGGGGCTACAACAGGTCTTAATGCTCAAACCTATTTTAAAAATTGGATATTTAAATAACAAGGGAACCAAAAGTGGTTCTTTTTTGGCATCACCCCAAAGAACTCTTTCTGGCACCTTAGTTTTTAATTGCGTAAAGAAGCTTTCTTACTGTGCCAATCTCTGACTATATTTCCTGAGCTTGCCTACAAAATCCAAGAGGTTATCTTTTTGAACCTTTTCTATCATTTCCTGGATAAACTGAGCAAGTTTGAACACCAGTTTAAGATTTAGGGCCATTCCTTTTTTCACCATTCATACAAATTTCCTGATAAATTACCACATCTCAGAATTCCCAGTAATCATCATACAAGTTTTCAAAACTCAGTGTCTCATTTCCTGCAGAACTGAAAAGTTAAATTGAAATGTTTTCTAGGTGTCACAAACACATCTTAAGTCTCATTACTTTCTCTTAAAAATGGTGTATGATCTTGTCTATCACTCAGTGACTCTCATGTGTTGCTGACACGATTATCTCAGGTATTACTTTGTTTTCACTTCATCATCATTTTTATTGTTGCTACATTTTTTAAAAATAAAATTGCTGAAGAATCACTTTTGGTCCCACAAAGAACTTTTAGTGGATGGTTGTTTAAAGAACCATTTTTGTAAATGACACTTTGAGTGTGAAGAACATTTGTAAAATCTGAAGAACCTCTGCATAATATGAAGTTTTTTTCTAGAACCAAAGCTAAAAAACATTTAGGTACCTTTATTTTTAACGTATTTTCACGATGAAGGGCCTTTTGAAGATGTCCCTGAGCACTAGATGATCTCAGGAGATCAGAAAGAAATTACAATGAGCAACACATGATTCCTATGGCCAAACTCTGAACCATTTTGACCTCAAATCAACGACAAAGGGAAATTTCTTCTAATACTTTGCTCATATCTCTCCTATGCCCCCCAAGCTAATCTCCATCAGGCTCTCCAGCCTAGCTGTCTTTTCCTCTGTGCTTATCATTAACCATGACAGATACCCAAAAGGCCCTCCCAGCCCTCCTGCAGTAACCCAATCCTCCCTGGCCTCTGTTGCACAGCACTGCAGACTCTGGAGCAGATTACTGGCACAGCACGGTCAACACAGTTTACTGTAATCTTCCTCTTCTGCCACACATCTGTTATACTCTAAAACCTCATAACTGTCAGTCTGGAAGCCAGTTTTAGTTAGTGGAGCTCTAAATATGTTATTTCTTATCGCTTCCACTGTTTTTTCTCTCTTTATACATATAAGGAGCAGTCATAATTACAGATGGGTGACAAGTTGAGGCAAAAACCAATATGAAGTGTCTTAGTAAAGTGACAGACCACCAGAACAGTTTTAAAGCATCAGCTAACAGGTCTCAGAAGATGAGTACTAGAGATAGTTAAAAGTGTTAAAGAAAGACAACATAAAGTATTTTAGTAAGGTTCACTACAAGACACCAGAAAAGCATGTATATGATTCCACTAGACACTGGAACTGTGCACGAGAAATGGAAGCCTGGCGGCTTTGAAGGCCTTAACATATGATTCACACCATTCAGTGACCCCTTGTGTACTGTGGATGGGGCACTGTCATCCTGGAAGAGGTGACCAGAGATGTCCTCTAAGGGGGCAATTAGACCAAAATCATGACAGCAAAATGTCTTCCACAGCATAAAGGAGCTACCACACACCCTCACTGTAGGGGCCAAGCATTCAGGCCTGTACTGTTCTCACAGTGTATGCCACACACAGACTCGGCCACTTGTGGAGAATATGGTGAAAGGCCCATCTGATCATATCACTTTTTTTTATCTCAGTAGACCTGTGTGTCTGTGGTGTTTACACTCACAAAAGTACATCTGTCTTTGTAATGAGAGGTTTATGCACTGCAGCCCTGATACAATATACCTCTCTATGTAGTTGTGGACAGAATATTCTTGTTGATACAGTCTGATCATGTCATGCACTGACTTTCTCCTTGTTATTGTGGCATCCACCACAGGCCGTGCTGCCATGGGGATCTTATGATCTTGTGGCCATGCAAAGTGCCCCTCGGTAAGCGTCACACGCCCAGGTAAAACAGGATGTTTGTCATAGTTGTTATTGTTGCTGATGTTGTTATCAATGCTGTTGTGTTGTTTAATGCAAATTGTATTCGTGGAGGGTAGGTTTTGTGTTGCATGTCCATCCTCCTCATATTTCATGTCCCCCTGTGTTACTCCCTCCCTGTGTTTTAGTAGGTAATGCTGGGCTGGGCATTTCTTGCTACTATTGATGTGCCTGTCTTTTGTTTACTTTTTTTGTGATACTTTATTAATCCCACAAACAGGGAAATTCTACCTCCTCATTTAACCCATCCGTGAAGTGAAACACCACATACACACTAGTGAATAGAGCCTGCATGTAGTATGGCAGCCTGGGCAGTGGGGAAGTTAAGTGCCTTGACCAAAGCTAAAACCAGGAATACATTGTTTATCCTACGATTTGAACACGCAGCCTTCCAAATGCTGGCTCAACTCCTTCAACTTTTACTTTACATATCACACTAATGTACAAGTATCCACGTCACTGAATGTTTGCTTCTGACCACAATATCTAACCATATTTAAAGTTGTCTTTAACCTAGATCTAAATACAGATGTCACTTTAATCATTCTTCATAGACAGGTGAGTGGTCTTTGTCAATGAAGGTCCTGCCATATGTGCTCAAATAATGAAACTCTCTTAAAGTCCATTTAAATTTTTTTCCTCTTGTCATCTTATTCTAAAGTCTAGGTCAACTGGGCTTGATTATTATTTTTACATGTGCTACAGAACATGGCAGGATGTATGCTGTTTAATTGTAGTGGCACCAACACTGGGTGGAAGCTTCTGCACTTTTTTTTTTTTTTTTCCATTTCTCACCCACCTGTCTGTACATGTAATACATGTACAATTGATGGCAGCAGCTCAGCAGTCTAGAGCCCCACAGCAGGAAACAGAGGTGATGTATAAAAGGCCTGCAGGTTCTGTGGAAATGTCCCTGCCTTTCCACTGTCTCTCGCCAATGTGCCCTTAACCCTTAGCAGACTACAATTACTATTACTGTTTTGCAAATCATTCAGTTCATCTTACATAATTATGTGGTAAACAGCAATGTATGTGTGTAATGAATCAAAATATAGAATGTAAATCCAATTATATTTACATTTTACAGTCTTTATTTTGACTTTTTCCAATTGCAATAAGATGATGGACAAAATGCAGGCCTGTAGCATAGGGGGACATTAAAATGTTTACTGGACCCCTTATGTTTCTGCTTATGAAATTTTACATCCATGATTTATGACAACAGTCTACTTCAGCCACTGGCACACACAAAGCTGGTTAAGACATTGCAATGGTGAGCAGTGTTGGGGTAACATTGTACAAATTAGCATGTTGCAGCAATGTAATGAGTTGTTCCTGTGACAAAGTAGCACAATGCATTTGTATTCTTGCAATAACATTATAGTTACTGGCTTAATAAGAATTTCATTATGGCATCTCTAAGAGAACAAATTACTTTCGCTAAATGCATTCACACATTTCCTATATGTAGATTATCTACACCCAAGGTTCAAATATAGGGAATCCTGGGGGTCTGGGACCCTATGTTTACAGTAGAGTCTGGCTCCAGACATACACTCTCAGCCAGATGCACTCTCAGCCCCAGTGACGTCATATGCGCATGCTCTCTCTGCCACAATGGCAGAAGCAGCACAACAGCACAACAACATGATAGCGATATCATCACTTAGTCAATTTTTTGTCCATAACACGGATAGAGAGCTACATTTAATGTACCTCCTTGTTGAAAAAAATTATACAACCTATTAAAAGTGTCTGTTGGTTCCTGGTGCTTTTCAGTAGTTGCTAATGGTATTCTGTGTTTTCCTGATGGGTTGATATAACAGTGTGAAGCATTCTGATGGTTTAATCAGGTGTTTGGGGACTGATTCCAGATACATTTGATTGTTTCCTAATGGTCTCTAATGGCAACTATCAAGCCAACACCCATTAGGAACTAAAACCATCATGTTTTATTCCTAAAAGCCGGGGGGGGGGGTGTAGCTAAGTAGCATGCTACTTTTTTGTAGCTAGCTATAAATATTAGTAGTTAGTACCTGTACAGTTGTATGAAATGTAGTTAGTAGCTGTAGCCGCTACAGTTGTATGAAATGTAGTTAGTAGCTGTAGCCGCTACAGTTGTATGAAATGTAGTTAGTAGCTGTAGCCGCTACAGTTGTATGAAATGTAGTTAGCAGCTGTAGCCGCTACAGTTGTATGAAATGTAGCTAGTAGCTGTAGCCGCTACAGTTGTAGTGAATATTTTCACTGCAATTTCGTTACAGGCTTCAGGCAATCCGGGAAAAAAGAATCACAGAATACCGTCGTTAACTGGACTGATGGAGTTTGTGCAAACCTGACTGAGCCTCAGACAGTTAGAGCAAGCAGGCACACGCTCGTCCCACACACTGATCAACTCAGGGGTTGTAACTGAAATGTTAGGAAGAGCCGTTTTGTCCTTTCAACAAAAATCAAACTACCTTGGGAGACACAAAATTTTCTGTCTGTTTACCCATGTTGGTTGTAAGTATATCTCAGTATGTGCTGATGTGCTAATACAGGCTGGAAATATAAACCCAAACTCAGACTCACTTTGCTCTGCTTTAACATTTAGCTCAGCTGTAGCCGCTTTTCTCACATCTATGGAAACTTTTCCACGAGTTTCTTATAAAATCTATCTCAATGCTTGACTTTTCATGAGGTTGAAGTCGCTTCTCATCCTCCAGTTTCTTGTTCAAATTCTCCCGTTCCACCTTAAATGGCACCTGAGGTGCCAGATTGTCCAGCTGTGCTATTTAAGGCGAAACAGGAGAATTCGAATGAGAAGCAGGAGAAAGAGAAGCTGACTTAAGTTTCGCAAGTTGCTGCAGATTAAACGTGTCAGCAAACCAGAATGATTTATAAATGTAAATAAGTCTTTTTTCTTTTTGCCGTTCTCTGCACTGCTGTGTGTCCAGCAGTCTGCACGCCAGTCTTCAGCGTTAAAGGTTGGTGAATTAGCAGTTATGCATTACCTCCAGCGTTTAAGACCATTTATTGTGAAAACTGTGTTAGAACTGTGTGTTATAATGATTTTACAGCAGAGGAGGATTATTATGTTATTTTACCTAGAAATGTAGTTCTGCTGTGGAGCTGCAGTCGCTCTGCAGCAGTGGAGAGGTTATTCAGGCCTGATTCTCACCCCAAACAGAGTCAGAGTCAGTGATGAGGATTTTGAGGCTGAAGTGTTGCTGAAGTTTAATAAAGACTCTGAATGTCATGTCTGTACATGATCAGGCATAACATCATGACCACCTTCTTGTTTCTATGCTTATTGTCCATTTTATCAGCTCCACTTACTGTTTGTAGTTCTACAGTTACAGACTGTAGTACATCTTTTTCTCTGATACTGTTAGCCCCATTTTTCCCTATTCTTCAGTGTTCAGGACCCCCATGGACCCTCACAGAGCAGAATGTCCACTAACTGTCCGCTCTATTACATGCACCTGCATTGTCGGTTCACCCTGTAGATGCAAAGCCAGAGACAACAGCTCATCTCTTCCTGTACAGTATGAGCTAATCATCATCTAGTCCTTCATCAGTGGTCGCAGGACGCTTCCCACAGGACTCTATTGGTTGCACATTTTTGGTTGGTGGACTATTCTCAGTCCAGCTGTGACACTGAGGTATTTAAAAACTCCAGCAATACTGCTGGGTCTGATCCACTCAGACCAGCGCAACACACACTAACACACCATCATCACATCAGTGTTACTGCAGTGCTGAGAATGATCCACCGCCCAAATAGTACCTGCTCTCCATGGGGGGTCCAGACCACTGAAGAACAGGGTAAAAGGGGGCAAACAAAGTATGCAGAGAAACAAATGGACTACAGTCTGTAACTGCAGAACTACAAAGTGCACCTATATAGTAAGTGGAGCTGATGAAATGGACAATGAGCGTCAAAATAAGGAGGTGGTCATAATATTATGCCTGATTGGTGTATCTTGCTCAAATGTTTAAATTGGAGCAGTTTTATTTCAACAGTTGACAATGCTTTGCAAAAAAATTCCCTGGTTTGTATTTCTGTTGCTTATTATTAGGAGACCTGGAATGATTGACTTTGCATTTAGTCTTAATTTTTGTTGGATATCATGTCTTTGGGTGTGTAAGTTTGATTGTTGGCTACACTTTCCGGAGATCTTCTTGTATATTTGTAGCTTTTCAGTTGTGTTTCTTTCTGGCACAGAATTAAATGCAGTGTCATGTTCACACTGTCAGTTGGACTTGTTTAGTATGTCAGGTGTAGGTTCACAAATGTTCAAAAACTAGCAAAGAAGTAGCCACTATTCGTTCTGGAAAGTAGCTAAATTGTAGCTAGCTACAAATTTTGTGAAAATAGCTACAAAGTAGCTAACTACTCATTTCTCAGTAGTTGTCCCAACCCTGCTAATGGCCCTGCAAACACAGTTACATTGTGACAACGTCCTGTTTTGTTGCCCGCAACGTCGTCTGCTGGGTGCTTTTCTACATTGTCACAACGTTGAAATGTAATTCTTCAGAATGTTATGGCAACATTGTCTGACAACTTTCTAGTTGTGATAAGACAGCAAGACTAATCTGCAACTACGTCGACTGTACATAGACACAACCTCCTAGAATCATTAATAAGTTCTATGTTAATCAATATTACAGTTTTTGATAACCGGTTCTTATAGTGTTCAGCGTGGCTTTCATGAGATTCAGCGGTAGCCGTTTTGTTTTTCTGTGAATAAACCCAACATTCATGTCTTATCGTCGTGGAAGGTTTTATTTTGAAAGTTTCTATATTTATTTACGTTATTATCAGTATGACAACGTTAATATACATTCAGTGTAATTCCCAGCAGTAAATGGTTCTGTTTTTCTTAAAAAACCAGACAAAAACACTGTTGTGGCAGAGCAGCACTGACGTCATCAATAGGCTGGTGGTGCATGTCAGGCTGAGAGTAATATGTTTGTAATATGTGCACAAATGTGTTACCTGTGAGAGGTGACTGTGTGACCAGGACAGTGCAATCACACAAAGCATCGTACACTTGACAAGCAATCTGTCCCCTTGCTGAAGGAAGAATGAGCTCCAACCTTACCTTAACAGTCCAGACTGTTCAATCAGGAACAGCTCTGTAAGCTTCCCATTTTATTTCTTATATTTTTAAAGATGTTTGTTTGAGGCAGCTGGCTTTGGACATTAGCCATTCATAATTTTGATCAATATAACTGGCTGTGTCTTGATCAAAAGTAGGGATAGTGATAGAATCCTAACAGCAGTCATTGCATGTTATGTACTTAATTCTCATTCTCACTCTGATGGGCTTCTGACAGTAGTCATCAGTTATCATTGATTACATGCTTCTGCCATTGGTTATCCCTGATTAATCAATTGTGGCTCATTCCATTTCTCTGTTCGATATTCACTGTTGACCAGAGAAGGATGGGGTTCTCTTTTGAGTCATGGTTCCTCTCAAGGTTTCTACCTCTTGGTTTTATTGGCAGTTTTTCCTTGCACTGTCAGCCTTGGCTTTCTCACTTGGGGTTTGGACCTGGTGCAATGAAAATAATTGACGCAAGATTTCCGCAAGGTCAACTTCTCACATTACAGTAGAACTGTAAATATTAAAAGTTGATGTTACTTAAAGTTGACACCATACAAAGATTTATTCAGTGCAACTATAGTTATGTCTCCATGTTTAGCCTAGCAATCTGTTCTTTCAGTCAGCGGTTAGAAGATGTGCAAGACAAAATGGCTAATGATGGGTACAATGTACATGTTTGTAATAAACCAACATCTCAGTGAAAGTCTCACATTTGTGTATTATTTTGCCTCAACATGCCACAGACATGACTGAAAAGTCATGAAATGACTTGATGCGGCTGGGCTAACCATGATGTCTAAACTGCAGGCTGTGTTTAGAAATATATCCCTCTGTCTGCTTCCTTTGAGCTACTGAATGTGTTGAAAAGTGCTGTTGGATGGATGACTGACAGAGTAAGGTTACCCCAGTTCTCAGACTAAAAATGATTAGATTATTGAATGGTCGCCATTCAGAACATAAACTGTAATTAAAGGAGTTAATTGTGCAGCCTTTCTTTGGTTCCATAAGTTTAGTCTTATGAACTCTGCACATTACATTATTATATGTGCCGGATTCCTGTAAAGCGGCATTGTATAAAAAACACTATACAAATAAACTGAATTGAATTGCTTGATGTTTGCTATTTTTAAGTCCTAAAAGCTCTGTTGATATTTCTTTTGTACTTTCTGATTTGTACAGATTTGTGTGGGTTTTTGAGAGTAATGCAGGAGTAAAGTAATGAGATTACCTCTTCTAGGAAGTAATAAGTGTGAAACATGAAAAAGCCTCAACTCGGTTAACAAAATGTAACAGCTTCAGTTGTCCACATGGTTCCCATATGCGCCAGCCAAGCAGCAATGCTGCAACACCACCATGATTCATAAGAGCAATAACAATTGCTGCTGTGTATCTTGTCATGTTGCGGTATGTTTACAGGGGCAGGGTGATGGAGGGGAGCCAAGTGGAGCTGGTTTCAGAGCACTGCCAGGTGAGATCTAATGTTTACAGCACGCTTGCTCTTGTGCAGGTGTGCACAGGGTGATCCATAGCAGCTGGCACTGCTCCCCCTGGCAGGTGAGCACATGCACATATGCCGTAAGCCTAAGTCTCGGTTCACGGCCCCTCATCACACACATCAGCGACACTTTCACTGTGAGCTCATAGACGCACAGTGGGCCATGTTGATTGACACAGTCTAACTGGTGTGTGAGCTCAGTGGAGGAAACGTGTTTTCTGTTAAAAGCACGTCAGTTGTCACTCCTAAGTCTGTTCGTGCTCATACAAATGGAGATTTTACACACATACATACGCACACACTGAAACGTATGCTCACACACACCTAGTTCAATTCACCTGCAACAAGTCTCCAAGCTGCAGCCTAAAGCAGGCCTCTTTCTGGTAAATAGCTCACACCATATGAAACTTTTACAGCAGGCCGCTCTCTCACTTAGGCCTTTGTTTGGCTCAGAAGGTTTATTAAGCTCTTGGAGGGAGTTGACTTTTTCACCTGCTTTAGTAACCACTGACATCTTGGAGAAAGTGAATCACGCTAAAGCACCAATTATGGATTACAAAAAAGTAATCTCAAAAGTCCTTGACTGCCTGTAGTTTTCTTCTTTTTTTATTTAAAGGGCCAATGTCTACATTTTTCTGGTATTTCTTCACTTATGAAGTCCACTTATGATGTTTGTGTGGTTTTAGAATTGATTATATTATGTCCATTTTTCCGACCTCTCTTAATCCCTTACAATTAATCAGGCTGTTTTTGTTCCTGTGCCTTTAAGACAGGCTGACAGTTCCTGTGCCTTTTGCAGTCATATGCAGAAGTTTGGTTGCCCCTGCTCAAATTCTATAGTATGTTTGTGAAAACAGGTTGACATCCTCTACAGTGAACATATTTTGGCAGATTTTAACGCACTTTTACTGTTTTCCTATATGTTGAACTTAGCAAATAAATAAAAATTGTGCACTACAATTTGCAGTAAGTGCTATATTTAGTATATCTATCTCCTAGAGGGTGAGACTGTTTACTTAGTAAATCAACAGAACGTTACCTAGCAGAACCAGCCAGATGCTCAAAATATAAAAAAAACTAAAAATTAGACTTTACTTATAAAGGGTTTGACAAGAATTGTAATCAGTGAACAGGGCAAATAGGTCAAATTCAAAAGAGACCAAAGACCTAAAAGGGCAAAGGCAAATAGTCAAAGTCAGGAAATCAAATACACAAGAAGGCAAAACAACAACAAAGAAACACTCAGTAGATCTACTTGGAGAAGAATCTAGTCTAAAGCCCAGGCTTATAAACTAAACTAAGACTGGTCATAAGGCAAACAGAGCATGTGCAATAGATTAGTATTCAGGTGACCGTGAATGGTGATTGGTGGATACGTGACACAGAACATGTAAGTTGACCTGGGTGTTCAAACTTTTGCATACAGCTATATATATATGTGAATGACCTCCAGTCCAGGCTGAAACACTGCTTATAACTTCAGCATGTTTGTAACTTTAACTTCTTTAGGCCAAATATATAGGTGGATATATGTAAACTTGCTGGTTTGTGTGGCATTGCAAAAAACAATGAATTTTAAATGGGCTGTTTTTGAAACTCAATCTCCACCAGGAAGTGAATGATTTTTAAACTTTAAAAATATTTTCACACTAATGTTAAAATCCTTTATTTCAACAAAGCATGGAAACGGTGCCTTCCCATGATCAAGCCCCCACAGTGCAGATGCATTGACAGCATCGTTAGACAGATTCTAGATTGCAGCTTTCATCTGCAGCATATAATCAGGGGCTCGCTGCCAAGAACGGAGAGAACAGAGAGGGTGCAACACATCAGGCACGTCCGCGGGCCAAAAACGTTCATTCCAGGGCTCTTTCTTCCAACCTTTTGACAAACTGACAAACTCTTCGCTGCCTTCATTTGAGCAAGCTACTGTATCTGTTGAACCCTGCCACTAGAAGGAAAATCAGTTTTTCTTCTTCCAAGCGAGAAACCAAAGAGTACATTCCCCACTCTGCTTGTCATACTGCAGCCATCAGAATCGATGTCCACTGCCAGGACAAACAGGCCAACCATCAAGTCCATCCAAACCGCTATTGAGGGGCCCAAGCACCCAAGGTCATCACTTTATGTGTGGTGGCATAAATAGTTCTGATCATTTTCAGAGCGTGTGTAAGTGAATGAGTGTTTGTACCTACTAGAGGCCTGTCAGTCTCATTCTCCAGGAGCTTAAGGGAGAGAGTGATGTCATGCTGAATGAGGCTCTCAGTGCTGGAAGGGGAGCTGAACATTAGTAGGGTTTCAGTTCAGGATTTGTGGGAACAATTGATGGATATGACAGAGATGTCTTTTGGCTGGAGTTGCCAGTATGACATCACCATGCACTCTGCTTCCTTGAGAACTTGTCATCAGCAACATATCAGTATTAGTATAGGCTACAGAATGACTGATAGTTCCTGCTTCTCAGGAAAGGTCTGTCTCTTTCTGTTTCTTTTCTCTCTCTTTGTCTTTCTCTGACGTGAGTAGAAACTCTGTGAAAGAAGCACAGTTTTGTTTATCTTTCCCGATGTGTTGATGTGAGTTTAGTTCCGTTATCGCCCCTTCCTTTATGCAGCCTGAATTAGATGGCTTTCCAGTGTGCTTTCATCCAAGCACTGTCTATTTTCTCTATTGTTTTTACTCTCTTTCAGCCCTGTGTTTATGTGAGAGCGCATATGCTTATTTGGTTTGGAGAGATACTAGTAAGATGAGTTTTAAAGCTGTGGTTAAAAACTGTAAGTGGCTGCCTGTGTGGGCCCATAGTTGACCCATCCATGCTCAATCCACAAAGGTGTTCTTTCGTAACAACTGCTGGAATGTTGGACAATGTACACAGAATGTTGGCAAAAATTCCACACAGCTTAATAAGAAACTGTCCTCATTTTGTACACTTGTGAATGGTCACATGGGTGTAACATGATCAGATTTGTAAGTAACATGGTAGCTTGGTGTCAAATTTGTCACTATTTGCAATCTACCTAGTTTTGATTAGGTACAACAACATAGTTCATGTGAATTCCATGCTGGTCTAAGCTGCTTTATGCTTGTTTATGCTGGTCTAGTGCTGTTTTAGCATAACAGCTTTCAAAACACAACATATCGCTGCTGTCGGAAAAAACCTTGTGTCTCCATTTTTTCAGTTTTTGACATAATTTGGAAATACCTGTAGCTCTTTACATTGTGTATAATTTTCATGATTAATGGGCAAAAATAAATTAGCCCAATTTACTTGTAAATATATCTCGTTCCATTGACTTACATTCAAAGAAAAGTAGTTATTCCTTCTCTTGTAAGGTTACCTCTTTGGAGATACGAGGTTTTCTTCTGACAACAGCGATATACTGGTGTTGCTGGTGACCAGCTGTACTGATCTATACTGGTTTTCCTAACAGAGAGTGTAGCTTCTGAAACATTATGTAGCATCTCTAAACAAATCTCACTACAGTTTCTCATTAGGGGCCAGCAAACATTTGTCTTGGCACTAATTAAGTTTTCATGGGCAAAAGCTCTCACAGCTGATTTTCTTGGGTGTGCACAGAAAAGCCCCACTAATATGTAGGTTTAGGCAATTTAGTGATGACCTGTTGTGTAATTTGTAACCTAATCCAAAGGACTATGATATTAAAATAACATTACTTTTTATTACTTTTGGATTACTTGCTTTTTAAAAATCATATAATTATGTAAATAGAAAAACAATATCTGCAGGACAATTGCCCATTTTTGGTGTAGATAATCAGGTATTCAGGTATGGCATGGGTAGTTTTGAATATCAAAATTAAATATTGGAATATTGGGCTTCCCTACCTCATTTTGTCATAAAGCGCTGTGGATTTAGCAGAGAAGTTTAGGTCACACAGATGAACACAGACAACAAAAGAACTATGACGAGTGGTTTTAATGTATCCCGTAAGTCATCAACCTGTTTTTATGATGCAGCTGAAGTCTAATTACTCTCTTTTTCTCTGTAACTTTACCTTCCTTTGTAACCTGATAACATAATGTCATTACAAGTTCACGCATTTTAGAGTGTGGCATCACTGAGATGCAAAAATAGAGAGAAAGCTAGGCAAATTAGCACAGCTGCCTGGAATTACTGCCTGGAAAAAGATATTAGATTATTCAATTACTATAATTCTAGCTCATAAATACTTATAAAGCATATAATTTAATTGTACTTATTCTACTCTTTTCTATGACACCTTTCAAATTTGCCAGTTTGTGTATAAACAACAAGTCAAAGTAATCAGGTGCAAACTAGAATACTCCCTAGTGAATCTAGCCCAGGTTTAAATGGGATTTTAACCAGCATGGGATTTTAAGGCAATTCTACCTTACGACAGTGGCTATGAAAGAAAGCATTTGTGGGTAGAGCATAGATAAGTCAGTTAAGTTCCTCACTCTTATTAACTACGCAACTTACACATTAATTTCTTAGTTATTTATTACTATGATTACTATGAATTCATAGTAAGTCTCTTGAGCAAACATTGTGATGCAAGTCAGCAGCTTACAGGTTTAATACAGTGCAAACTGTAACTCACTGTTGATGCTGAGCTGTTTTGACGTGTTGATTGCAGAACTCTTACCCTAATGCCTCTTACGGGTTGGTTCAATGAGGTCATTTAAAAGGCTCAGGCTTCAGACTCAGGCAATCCTTCTGAGTTTGAATAAACTCAAAGATGTGTTGATAGGAAAGCTTAAGGGAGTTTTTACTGAGTCTTTGTGTAATCGTGTGGGGGCACGTTCTGATATAGTGTGGATGTACAGTAAATGCATAGTTTGTGAGTATGTATATGTGTGTTTGGATCGATAAGAGCCTGCATTTGTGCGTCAGAGCTGAATTGTTGCCCAGTGCATAGAAAAACACACTTGGGACTGCTCGTGCTGCCTGTGGAAGCAGGGGAGCAGGGCTGTAATTATACGGAGCCGCCGCTCTCAGGAGGTCGGCTGGGCTTTGGGGAATGTGTCCTCCCCCTATCCTTGTCCCCCATTCCTTCACGCACTCCCTCTCTCTGCCCCAGCACAAGATTATTTCCTCCAATGGAGCTCTACATACACATGCACACATCAGCTGGGTTCTGTGTTAATCCGTTATGTTGCTTGGCAACCGTAGTCCACTCTCAACAAACTGTATTGGTTGGTGTAAGAATTATTGAATGTGATTTTTATTAATGATGTATTAAATTATTGATTAAACATTAGAACATTGTGCATTTTATCACCATTTTATAAAAGCAGTAAGCCACACAAGGCTGTGTATTATAGTGATTTTACCTCGCATTAGGTTTGTGTCTTAAAACATAATGGTAAAATTGTTATTCTATTACAGAGTGGTACTATGACTGTGGAAGCTCTGAGGTACAGAAGGTAATACAATCCAGAATTATTCACCAGACTTATAAAAACTGCAGACAGTGTGGATTTCTACTGGATTAAAATCATCAGCAATTACTTAAATAACAGTACACCGCCAGCTGGAATAGAGCTCATGACGACTCGACAGCTCACTGACTGTTAGAAATGTGATGTCTTCACTGCTGAGTTGCTGCACGTCATGTGTGCAATGACTAAAGCTAAGTGCATAACTGAAGTGTGTGTGCCTGTATATGTGTGTGTTATACACATCATCAGCGACCCCCTTACTTTTCAGACCTCCTCATTGATCACCTCCCTGTTTGTCAATAGCTGCCTGTGCTCGGGCCTTAAAGACGATGCCAAAGACATTATAAAAACACACTCAAATTACTCTTATTGTGCTTTTGCATGCCTTTCCAGACCTCTCTCTCTATCCCTTTCTCACTTGGCGCCATGTGTGCTTAATTAAATTGACTTTGATGTGATGATGACCTCATTGGTTGGCTGTTATTCTTTTGGATGTGTTTGGACATTAAGGTTCCCATGGAAACACTGATGTAATGGCCCCGCAGACCAGCTTTTAGGGAAAGCCACAGTCAACGTGCAGTGAAATAAATGGTGGTTTGTTTTAAAAGGATCAGCGGTTTGTCATCAACTGTCTTGGTGGATGAGAGCCAGCGTGCTTCGATCTTTCCCTCGGGAGCGTTCCTTCATTCCATTCTCTAAGAGTGAAAGAGTAAAGCATCACTCTGCAAAGGGATGGTGTGATAAATATTTTTCTTCATGTAAACAAGGGTGGATTTGAGAGGTATGTTTGTGACACTAATTGAGAGTGTGTAGAAGTTGTCCTAAGTGTGTGTATCCTGCAGCTGGAGAACACGGACACTGTCGGTTGTGTATGAGTACGTATAAAAGTGCAATGACGCAATACACACGCTCAGCGGCTAATTCAGCTCCCCTCATTAATGTTTACAACCGCCTGCACTTCACGGCACCCCATACTGCACAAGGCCTTTTGCAGATGGGGGCTTGCCGCAGGAAGTTACTACAATTTATAAAAGAAGGAAGTGGGTACGACGTAAAAGCCATTTTACAAAAACAATTCTGGTGTAGTTGATAAAGGACCTCTGGGTAGTTCCAGGAGAATTGCCACTCAGGAATGTCTTCCAGGTTTGTGAAATACTAAAGGGTGCTCCCAAGCAAATACAAAATGAATGGGTTAATATGGAGAATGAAAAACAATAGCTTGTAAATGCTTAAACATTTTATATAGAAGAATGCATTCATTTCCTGAATACAAAACAGTATAAAACATTTTAACACAGCTGCAATGTTTTTAAGCGCTATTGAAGTCCAGTTATAGGAATTTATAATGTACGTTAATAACGTCTGTGAGCGTTAACTGCTTCAAGCCAATGAGCTGCTCTGCTTGCCAACCACTGGGCACTCAGTAGCAGTAGTGTTAGCTTCCTGATATAAAAAAATGAAATAAACAGTAAGTTTTAAGTGCTTTGTAGTGAAATACATCCTTCTAATTTCTAAAATTAACGGAAGGTCCTGCACTGGTTAGAAACTATTTTAAACCCTAACATAGCCAAAGGTTTTGCTGCACACTTCTATAACCTAACAATAGCTCAGCCTGCTTGCATTGACGTCCCTGTAGCTACTGGATAATAAGCCTTACTACATAATAAGCCTTGGATTTTAGACGAGTTAACTTTTTGTGTCAGCCATTTTGCTCAATTCATCTACATTTCGTCATCAAGACTCGTGGATGGCCTCTGGAGTTTTGTAGTCATGTTTTTGATTATGTATCAAACACACTGATGAGAAGTAGCATTGCAGCCAAAAATTTAAGGCCATTAGTACTTATTTACCTTAAACAAACATCATATTAGTGTTTTATTGTGATATTGTAGCGTCAGCATAGAGGTAGATGCAGAAGACCTTGCGCATATGGGCAACTGCTTTGAGCAGGCATTTCAACAGGCAGTAAAATGCTCAGCCCAGCTCCAACCCCAACATCAAACACATGGAGGGGGTAACGCTGGAGGAGAGTAGACACTTCTAACCTTAAATTCACTGCAAAGCCCACCCTCTTCGGACACAATTTACACCAAGCAACACAACTACACTGATAACAACATCAACATAAGCCAGAGTGCTGAACACTCCCTATATATACCGAAAGCATGGCACACTTTTAGAGCCATTTGCATGGCCACACTCCCTAAGCTACTCTCGGCAGTGCAGCCCTCTGGCAGACACTACAATATCATATTCGAATCTACTGCTAGACAGTATGTTTTGTGTGAGAAATGAGTCATATCAGCTAACTCGCCGAACCAGCTTCCCTGTGTTGCCTAAGAAGATGACATCGTCTAGGCCTCTCAGTGACTTCTCAGGAAGTAGTCATGTTTTTGACTCACTCACAACCTCCTTCATTGTCTATCAGCTCTCTACAGTGTTGCAATACCTGGATGAACTATCGCCATCACTGATCTCTAGTCTGATAAGTGTGCTCTTTCCAGTCTAGGCCTGCAGGGTTTTGCTTGGTCCACTGCAATCACAAAGGCTTCTCTGGGTTTGTTCCACTCTCGTTCCAAACTTGGACCTGCTGCTACCTAAAAACCAATTTGTATGAAAAAAAATCATTTTATTTACTATGGGCTAGATTCCCAGAGCCAAATTAAGCCTAAGCCTAGACTATAAAGAATTTCCAGTAGTGATTCACCATTGGTACTGCAATTTTGTCCAAGACCAAGCTTCATGCATGTCTGGGAAACTGGCCCTATATGTTTATCCAAGTTTACTACAAATGCACTGAATTATACCTGCAGCAAAGTAGCGACCCCTAGGACGAGATGGAAGGGAATTCATTTGGAAAACTTGCAATGCCCTTTACTAAATGACATTTATGGTACTGGCTGTGACAGTATGGTACTGTGCATAGACATTTTAGGATGCAGTTAAACTGCTAGTTTCATCCTCAGATGCTTCGTTCACCTCACATATATTGTACATTTATCTGGCCATATTAGTTTTCAGGTGCATTTTGATTGGCTATCCACACATCTGTGTATACAATCTTCTGAGGAGGTTTTTAAGAAAGTTTCTGGCTCTCCTTGGCATGGAAAAAAAAAGTTTATGAATTTCAGTTAATTTCACAATAAAAGTTACTGAAGAAAAATTTAGGAGCTAGTACATGAGATATCCTCATGTTTTCCAACATTTCCATATTTTTGTTGAAGTCCTGTTTTAAAAGTCATCTATCCCTACACATCACACAAGAATAATGGTATGTGGTTGGTCATTTTGTTTGTAGGCCAAATGGCCCATTCCTGTCAAAGTAAGCATTTTTTGGACATGTTGAATGACAAAACAAACTAGACCTTCTGAGAATGTGCTGAAGTCTGGTTTGTGAGACTCATCTTTACCATAATGCAAGTTGCTTTGGATGAAGTGTCTGCCAAATAAATAAAGGGTACTTTATTAAGTTTAGTTAAAAATAAGTACAGTACAATTAGTACATAGAAAAGAGAGAGAGTAGTAAACTTTAAGTATACCAGTATACTACGCTGTAGTTGCTTAGTTTAAAAAGTGCACTAAAGCACGTATCTCTCACACCATCTGATAAGGGCTGTGGCAGCTTGGGGCAGGGGGCTCAAGGATAAAGCCTCATAGTTTTAGATACAACAACCAACTGCCACGGATAAGTGCACCATTACACAGGTTCAGAATTCCCCGTCTGACTTCTTCAGCTAATGTTGTGAAACGTTTACAACCTGAGCTTAGCATGAGGGACTGACATCACCACAGAATGACATTAGAGAAATCATCCATTCATCCATCCATTTTCAAAGCCGCTTCTCCGTCAGGGTCGCGGGGGGATGCTGGAGCCTATCCCAGCAGTCTTCGGGCGGAAGGCAGGATACACCCTGGACAGGTCGCCAGTCCATCGCAGGGTAGAGAAATCATATTCAGGGAAATTAAAAAGGCAAACACAGAAACAGCTTCTCAGAGATTTTTGTGGAGACTTGCAAATTTCAAGCTTTTTTGCTGTTTTGTTAAAAAGTCCTCCAAAGCACCACTGCTAAAGTTAAGCAAAAAAACAAAAACAAAAAAAAAAAAAACAGGCTTTTGTCGACAGCTTGAAGGATCCGGTGAGACAGGCTGAACGGAGGATTGACAGATTCTCTCTTTTCCTGCCCAGCATGAAGGCTTCCTGTCCGAGTTCTGTGTATAGTGTTCACGCACACAGCTCTCTAATGTAAAGCCAGTGGGGGGCTTGCAGTGGGCTTGTTTCCAGACTGACCGTGTGCCATTATAAATCACCTCCGCTGTCCCTCAGCCTCCAGTGCTTACAGTAAACAGGACACTGGAATGTAAAGTTGTTTCTGGCTGTGGGGCTGGCTTCATTATAGAGCCTGTGTTAGGTCATCAGTACTGCAGACCCAAAACCCCAGCACCCCTTCTCAACTTACTATCTGACCAGGAATGTTTGCTTTGTCTGGGGTCTGCTGCTTCATGCGCACACAAACCTCCCCCAAATCCGTTATTTCCCAGGTTTCACTCTACATTCTAATCTTTTTACTTAGTTTACTTGCCCAGGTACAGTCCTTTAACTTTTAAGCTAAACTGAGAATGTAGTTAACAAGCAATGTAATTTTATAGCCACCAGATTAGTATTATGTTATTATGCTACATGCCTAAACTACATGTCTGAATCACCACTTAGGTGCCTCAAATTGTGTCAAGTTGTTAACTGATCTCGAGTAGATTTACTTATATTGTTTCTGTTGCTATGAATCACTGTCGTCTATGAAAATGGAAAAAAATTCAGTTGTGATGTCTAAAAATGTCTTTGAGCCTGAGTTTTATCGTTACGTTGTATATACACAAAACATTATGTCAGAAACCACATAAGCACATAAGCAAGTCAATTTGAGATGACTTAAAGGGACACTTTGGCCAAAATAAGAAATGGAAGGATCACCACATCTGTGGTTTGAAAATAAAAAGAAAAAAAGGAAAAAAAAAAAACTTTGCCCGGGGGTAGAATTTTGAGGGTAGACTTTTTTCATTAGCTGGTAAATGCACACAGAAGGCAGATGGTAAACGTTACTTGTTAAACATCATTACAATGGAGAGAATGAACTACTCAAATGACAGAAATGAGTCATCAGAAAAGCTGAAGGTACAGTTAGGTACGTATTTAGAAACAGTCTGGCTTCTTTTCTTTAGTTGAAAGGGTAAAAAACTTGTCTCTGGCATTTTTTAAAGATTTTGCTTGGTAATCAAGGCAAGAGTTATGCTAATGCTAGTGAAGTTGCATTAAATAGACTGTAGATCAGTGGCTCGGCAGGCAATGAGGATTAATTGACATCACAGGAATTTCCAATGGTCGTGTGATGTATTTGCATAATGCATGCTGGGTATTGTACTGAGAGAACATTGATGAACTAAAACATGAAAACAATAGAAAATTCTGAATTCTCTCAAAGCGGCTGAGGGATATTCACTCATCGGCCACTTTATTATTGTTCAATTGCTTGTTAACACAAATAGCTAATCAGCCAATCACATGACTGCATCTCAATGCATTTAGGCAAGTAGAGGTGGTCAAGACAACTTGCTGAAGTGCAGACCGAGCATCAGAACGGGGAAGAAAGGGGATTTAAGTGACTTTGAACATGGCGTGGTTTTTGATGCCAGACAGGCTGGTCTGAGTATTTCAAAAACTGTTGATTTAGTGGGATTTTCACGCATAACCATCTCTAGGGTTTACAGAGAACGGTCAGAAAAAGAAAATATCCAGTGAGCGGCAGTTGTGTGGACAAAAATGCCTTGTTGATGTGAGAGGTCAGAGGAGAATGGACAGACTGGTTCCAGATGATAGAAAGGCAACAGTAACTCAAATCACCAACCAAAATCTCTGAGGAATGTTTCCAACACCTTGTTGAAAGTATGCCACATAGAATTAAAGCAGTTCTGAAGGCAAAAGAGGGTCCAACCTTTTACTAGCAAGAAATACCTAATAAAGTGGCCGATGAGTGTAATGCTGCTCTACATAATATGATAAATATTGTGGAGTCTTCCACAGGCTCCGCATTGCTGTGAGATGTGTTGCCTATGTCTTCCTCTCTGCTGATGCTACACTGGTGTCACAAAGCACGATTTTGAAGAAATTGAGTGGTGCCTCAACATACTTAAAGGTGGACAGTGAAGAAGACATAGGCTGGAGGAAGGGCATACCAAGCAATATGCCTGCTCCCTTATGGACAGGTCCAACTAGCTAAGAGCGAGGTGAGCCTAGCTGGAGTCCAGTGAGAGGGAGATGGCACACATCCCTGTAACGTGCTTCAACAGTGAAGGCACCTGGGAGCTGTACTCCACACTGCAACAAGTGATCACATGGCTTCATGGGACAGGTGAAGCTGGTTGTGGTGGCTAGCAGTGGAGCTGAGGCAAAAAGCCCCAGGTCCCTGGCAGTGTGGCCTTCATTCTCCATGACAGAAGCTGCTGGCTTGGGAGAAGCTGAACGGGCATCAGGGCAGAATGGTAGATCTCAAGGCGGGAAGTGCTGTCAGCACCCCAGCTGTTCATGGGGGAAGCTGCCAATGCTGGAGGAGCTGGACACACAGTACTGCCACCAGTAGGTGGATCTCCGAAGACTCTGGGCATTGCACATGGGCACCACCTTCACCAGCATTGATGGTTCAGTGGATGATGGAGAAAGTGTATGGTGGCTCCCAGTAGCACCAGACTTGAGGCTGTGAGCTGGAAGGAGTTGCTGCAACCAGGAGGAGGTGCAGTGCTCGGTCTCTCCCTGCTGGCACACTGAAGAAGAGGACTGTTGATGGCTGTGTCAGTGGATAAGGCAGGGACTCCGGAGACTTTGTTTGGACTGTGCGGGACATTTGACCCTTGGGTGGGGGGTGCTGTATGGTGACTCCACATTCTCGAAGGCGCTTAGGAGGTGTGGCCATGCAGAGTGTGCCACACTTTGATTAAAAAGGTACTGCCGTCGCTGTTGTAGTCGTGTTTATTAGAGTAATTGTGTCTGAGAAGGGTGAGCTTTACAGAGTAACTAGTGTTTAGAATTATCAAGCCTACTTGAATGTTGTGTCCTCACACATTGGCCTCTTTCCATGTTTTATGTTGGGGTAGCACTGGGCTGGGCATTTCTCCGCCTCTGTTAAAGTTCCTGTTCAAAATAAAAGAACATACACCTGTAGACACTACGTTGCCTGAATCTTCTTCTGCACTGAAGCTACAATATTAAACTGTAATTTTAGGCTGAAATGACCCTTTAACAACTTATCCCGAAGATGTGTTATGATTTAGTCGTGCAGTTTGCATAAGACTAACAGATGGCTTTAAGCTTTCATGACTTGTTACATACATAAGCCAGCACAAAGCTAAATAAGCAAACTTCATATAGTAAATATGTCATGGACTACATAAGGGGAAGGGAAAAGTCTGATTAGATTTTTGACCAAACTATTGTGCACTGTACACACACACTGAACTGAAAAACATAGTGGTGTTATATAAAGTTCAGTGAAGACAGTGGTCTATGAGTGGGTGAATGTAGCTAAAGGGTTCCTCTGCTTTGACCTTTTTTTGTTCCCTATTGTATTTAAATGTACATGGCCTGTCTGAACTCTTTGGAGTGGAATCTTGACCCCTTTATCTTGACCCTTTGGCCCAGCACTGCTCTGAGCCCTGTAAAAGCGAGACAGGACAAACAAAAGGCCTGTCTGTTCTGTCGTGATGTATGACAGTGCTGGAAGAGAGTGAGACAGCTGACAGCACATACACAGATTCCAGGACACTGGCGAGAGAGAGAGAGAGAGAGAGAGAGAGAGAGAGAGAGAGAGAGAGAGAGAGAGAGAGAGAGAGAGAGAGAGAGAGAGAGAGTAGAGGAGGGAACAGACAACAAAAACAAGAAGGGACTACATCCAACAAGCTGCAGTGGGCTAGGATAGAATGCAACTCCAACACTCCTCCCTCTTTCCCTCCCTCCCTCCCTCCCTCTGTTCCCTCCCCTGGGCTGAGGAGTGGGAGATTAACCTGACTGTGTGAGCTGTACTTTAAAACAGTACGGCGTGCAGAGCACTCACATACACTCAGCTCAGGAGGCAAGACTTTTACTGACCTGAGAAGACACAACTGAAGACACAGGTCTGTACATACATGATAATATATTACACAACAGCTTCTATACTAGTATACTAGTTACAGTAAGTGTTCACTATGCCTTTGTGGGTAGAGTTTGATTCACATTTACAGGAAAGTTGTATCGCTAACTGCTTGAACTGTAAAGTCGTTATTCAGTATGTAATATATGATAGTTGACACTGATTAACTAACTTGAATAATTTGTCCATGAATAAAATTCATTATTTCAAAACATTTACAGTTTACAAAAGTAAGTAAGCTGAAACTGTGGTGGTAAATTTTATTGGTGTGGGAATGATGAACACATGTGAATCAAGTAAATTCAGTGCACTACACATATATTAAATAATGTTTTTTAAGTGTGCAATTCAAAATAGCCTTGTTTAATCAATAATGTGAGCAAATATGCTTGGTAAAGTGAAGTTTGTGATGCAGGAGATTGTAAGCCATGCTTGAGTATATTTTTTTGACTTAATGTGTAATAGATTAGGATTAAGTGAATAGGAGATTTATGGAGGCTGGTGCTAACATTGCTTTGCTTCAGCAGGTCATAGTTGGTGGACTTCCAGTGGGACCTACCTGGGAGAGAGATTAAGACCTCACTGAGGTGCAAGTAGAGTCCAGGCATTTGGGACACTGTGTTAAGAGCAGCAGCAGCAGTGCTTTAGACTGGTTGAGATGGACGCTGGGCCGTTGGCGGTGGTGGCCGAGGGTTCTCCAGAAGGAGAGACGGTGTGTGCCGCTCTGGCCCGCTATGAGGCCACCCTGCGAGATGCAGTGCGTGAGATCCACGTGGATGTGAGTGCCTTCAAGCTGGGCGTGGAGAGGCGTCTAGAGGAGGCGCTGCGTGTGAGTGGCCCACTGGGGCGTGCCGTGGCCCAGCTGCAGCAGGAGAACCGGCAGCTGCGGGGTCAGCTAGAGGCCCTCACCCGGCAGGTGGAGATGCTGAGCGGGACAGTGTGTGACAGGAGCGCTCTGCTGAGCACCGGACCACCGCAGTCACAGTCCCAGGCCCAGGCCCAGAGCAGCCCGACCTCAAACCAGCTCACTTCTTCTCCCCCTGCCCCCAGCGTGGGTGCACTGACCGGCTCAGCCAGCGGTTCAGCTATGAGCCCCACTGCCACGCGCTTCTCCAGCAGGGCCACCTTCTCCGTCACCAGCAAGAACAACGTGAGTACACCCGAGGCTCAGGAAAAAAATGTGTGAGATTACGGGTGGGAATCTCTGATCACACAATGATTCTCTTTAATTCTTCAGGAAATCTCACATTTCACCACGATTCAGTTAAATTCAGTTAAATTATGGTCAGTACAGTGTAGTGTTTTCAAACCCCGTTTGAGATGCAATATTATTTAAAGACAGCTCCTTGCCACAATTAATTGATGTGAACACAGTCTTACGACATGTAGTTTATAACCTAGTCTGTTGACAGGGGTATTACATCAAGATTTTCCAGCTGCTGTTCCAAGACTTGCTATTGCTATTTTGTTATACAGTTGAAGAGTTTAATTCCAAAATGCTGCATATCCATTTGTAATGATTTGGGATATAACAAAAGTATTGAAAAGTTTGAAAAGTATAATAGTTGACATATAATGGAAAACACAGTTTTATTTCTCTAATAAAAGTAGCATTATTCATTATAATCACTCTCAACAACATATATCATGAAAAAAAAACTCTTGAAAGTGGTCTATTTGGAATGAAAACCCTAAATTATTCTCTATAGGTAGGGTTAGCTACTCACTGGGACCTCTTTCATCTTTGTACCACGTATGCTTTCATCTTGTATCTGCTGTCCAAAAACAATCGGCCTAAACCTGTGGGGATGTATGGCAGTGATGGCATTGTTTCCTATTGGTGACATTTGGCAGTGCAGAACCATAAGTGAACGTCTCTTGACTTGTGAAAGCGTGAGTTGTAGAAGAAAGGGTGGGAGGAGTTGGAGCGAGAGTGTGTTTTCTGAGCCAAGGAGGAGGATGATGTCAGCCTTTATGAGTACAAGAAGAACTTGGCATTGGAAACCTAAATATTTAGACGTGCAAACACTGAAAAGCATACAGAGAGTTGTTACATGTTCCTGGCCAAACTCAGTTTTACTCATGACTTTTGTCCAAAATCGGTGATGTCTCTGAATGCTTGATTAACGATGTATAAATCTGAGGGCTAAGGAGGAATTTGACTCAAGACAAAGTGCTGTAAGATGACAGCTGGTAGAGTGTGGAGCATTCAGTTTTAGCCTCCATATGTTAGAATGGTCAACCACTCAAATGTGTCTGACAGATTTACTTTGATTTGGTTTCAGGCAAAAGCCCAAGTAATTCAATCTAGTGGTTTTAGCAGAAATGAGTCATGAACAGAATTACTTAAACTAGGAAAATATATGAATGTAATCAAACAGGAAGCAATTTGGATTAAACTTTAATTATGTTTTTGTTTCTTTGAGCTTCCAAATGGATTCTCTGGCGTGAGGTTATAGTTCAGGGGTGATCATATTGCCTGCACATGGGACTGCTCTCGATCCAGCAGTTGCAGACCAGGAAAAGCTCTCTTTCTCTTTTATTTGAGTCTTCTCCTTTTTTTCTGAGCTGAGCTCACAGCTGCAGCCTGTAACTCACAGTGCTGTTAGACCCAAGACACTCAGACGCAAACACACTTAGACCAGCTTTCTGTCCAGCCCTCATCCATCTATCAGTAGCTCAGTCTGCGCCGAACCCACATCAGACCATACACAGTATGAAAATACACTTATTTGCATAACATGCAAATCAATAGATAAGTGTTGTAAAATTTGTAAGCAGCTTCCTTATGAAAGGGTCATTTGGTGAAGAGGTACTTTGGGAATATTTAATGTTTCTATAGCTGTTTCTCCATGTTCTGCCCACAAGTGTTTTTTCCTAGCAACTGTTGCTAGGTTGGACAAGCTTGTTGACAAAATCCCATTCAGGCTAATGAGCAACTGAAGTGTACTTAGCATATATAAAGTGTACATAAGTTTAACACACATGCCATAAACATCTCATGGCAGATGTCATACACTGTCATGAGTCAGATTACATACAATAATATAAAAGGGTCATGTTACCAATACCATTAGCATGTGTGCATGCACTTAATAATCTGATAACTGCAGAAAATCAGATTTTGTCAGTAATCCAATCAACATGTTTACATGCTCTTGAGTAATCAGGCAATGGGTTAACTGTAGGGTTTTCATGAGTCAGACGATAATTGGCTGTGGCTTTTTTTAAAACATTGCACCACTTTACCTGAAAATATGAACATACATCATCCAGAAGATTACAAAATATTTAAGCTGCTTGCTTATTTCCAGTAACATGGTCTGTTTTTGCACATGTCCACCTTGAGAAATCTGAAAGAAATCAGAGTAAGAGTATACATGCACTGAGAAATCTGATTACTGAGCTAAAAACCAGCTCTCTTAATCAGATTTTTAAATCAGAGTTCTTACTCTGGTCTAAGAAAATTCATAATGGACAAAATTCATAATGTTTAATATCATGATGGCTAACTAGTGTACACAGCAAAAATAACATGTGACATAAGCCATTATAACATTAAACATTATCAAATCAGTCATGACAAAATGACTTTTCAACAAAATCTGCCCTACTGTCAAGGAAAAACCTTGCATTTCCATTTCTGTCATTTTACTTTTTTGTACACCTTGAAAAATCCAGTTAGCCTTTACATTGTGTTAAAATTTCATGATGGAAACAATAGAAACAGTCTAAAATTGCTTTACCTTCCATCACAAATTAAAAGTTTTTTTTTCCTTCTTGTGTAAAGTGACCAAATATGATGTTCTATTCAGACAGCGGTGACATGACACGTTTAAGATCTCTTTAAGATAGTATTATGTAGCAGGGTTCAAGTAATGTGTTGCCCAAAATAAGTTCAGTTTCTCATTAGATTGTATGGGATTGTTGCCAGCATTCTGTAAAGCAACCCTCCAACAGTTGTTATAAAATAACGCAGTACAAGCTTGAGCATGGATAGTGCAATTGGCTGTCAAAAAGCAGTGCTGATATTCGTTTTTCTCAAGCCGCTTCTGGCCGTGAGGGAGTCTGTGGAGGCTGTTATCTTCCCTGCTGCCACATCCACACCTGCAAGCTCCAAAATGAGTTAGCTACATGCCGGCCTTGGATAACACAGAAGTTTCAGTGTTTCTGAGGAGTACTGCCTGTGCTCCGGGCTATGACCCTGAATTAGAGGGGGGGGGGGGGATGGATGTGTGCTGGCCTGTACTCCAGCAGTTGTCCACACAGCTCAGCTATGAGCACCTGCAGATTTCATACTTAATACTTAATTTCATACATACTTACCTATCAAACTTTACTTTATCTCTCACTCCCCACTCACTCCTTGTCTCCAGCCTTGGTCTCTGTGTGTGTCTTCCATCTTTTGTACATCTCCTCCTCATCCACCTTTTTATCCAGGGTTCGATTTCGGTCTGTTGCCACTGTATCTGTGCTGGTTGCTCTGCTGGTTGCTCTGCTTGTCTCTTGAACACATCAATCTCTCTTTCACTATCATTATGTGGCCTGCGTGGTCTCTGAATGGCCTCCTGGAGCTTTGTGCCAAAGTTCATCCCAGACCACATTAGCCTCATTCTTTTGGTGGAGCCAGGGTTACGCTGGGCTCCATGCAGGGTTGCCAACCTTCTGTAAATGTATAAACAGTTTCTAAAAACATATCTACATTTCACCTTGTCCATAAATCTGTCAAAAGTTTGGCTGTCCATAAAACCATCCTATTATTAACCTGTTCCTACTGCCAACAAGCTTTCCTCATAGTCATGAACATCTATATTCTGCAATGTGTGTTCACAAAAGCCAACACAATGCACTCTGAAAATAAAGGTGCCACAATGGGTTCTTGGGGCAATGCCATAGAAGAACTGCATTTGGTCTCCTAAAGAACCTCTCAGTTGAATAGCACCCTTTAAAAAAAAGGTGCTTCTGAAAAGAGTTCTGGGAATGATGCCACTTTCAGTTTACTGAAGAACCATGTTCGAAAAAGGTGTGAAGAACTTTTTAAAGGCTTAAAGAAGTTTCATCTAATGTCAAGGTTCTATGTATGGGTTCTTCCTAGAACCTACGCATTATGTGTAAGTTCTTTAAACTCACACATCTCATTTAGATTCTTCTATGGTGTCATGCAAAGAAGCCTTTTTGGCATCTTTAGGTTTAAGATTGTGATTTTTATCAAGAACCATTCACTGAAAAGTTCTTTAGGGCACCAAAAGTGGTTCTTTTGTGGTATCATTCCAGAGAATCCTATTTGGCATTTTTGTTGTTATTAACACTTTTAAAGCTCAAAATATTTAGTAAATCCATAACTTAAGCGTGGCAACACTGGTTCCTCTCTCTCCCCATTGTTGAGCTCCAAGACAACTATATACTTTATATTTCACGCTTCCCACTCATTCCACGTCTTTGGCCTGCGTGGTCTCTATATGGCCTCCTGGAGTTTCTCAGAGCTTGTCCCAGACCACATTAACCCTGTTCCTTTAGTGGATCGGGGGTTTTGCAGGATTCGTCTCCCCCCAATTGTGAGCTCCAGCAGGACTATACACAAGAGGAATGCCTCTGTTCCACAAATAATCTCTCCTCCACTCCTCCATGCTGTCTGTGTTGAAGAGCCCAGCGCTGCTGTTGCCAATTACCGCTGCATTTCTGCGGTCTCAATGGACCATTGTGTCGACATTCTGCCTCATTTGAAGTACATTGAGTGAGTGAGGATTAGAAGAACACCCAGGACACAGCCCCCCCATCCCCTCCTATCCATTGCCCATCCTGTGGACTTTGCTACAGTTCCAGGCAGTACACTCTTAAAAATAAACCTGCCCAAAAGGCTTGTTTGGAATGATGTTGTATGAAAACCACTTTTAGAGGAACCTTTCAGTGGATGCTTCTTGCACAAAACATGTTTATAAATAGGCCTGTCAAAGATATTACATAACTGCCTGATTGCAATTATTAGAGATGATTGTAATTATTTAAGCTCACTGCGATCAATTTCTTGAGTCATTATGATTCACCATTACAATAAGCAGACTGTGAAATGGGTGCGTTTCCCCAGTTACGCTGAGACAAATACATGTAAAAATGCATTCACTGGGTCACATACAACAAAAGTTCTAAATGGTAACCCCTTAAATGACCAGGGCAGGTCGATGGGCCCAAAGTTTTATTGCACACCACTGTAACCTAAGAAGTCAACCAGTTTGCAGTGAAGTCCTTGTAGTTACCTAATAATAAGCCTTAGCATATAATACGCCTGTTATAAACTGTGTGCTATAACACATTTCCAGCTAAACTGCTGTAGGCTGAATAGATGAATATCTGTATATGTGCCGAATCTTACAACATCAAGAAAGCAACAAATTCAAAATGGTCTGTTTTTGCAGCTTAGTTTGTATATATAAACTGTCGGCCTGGGAGTGAATAGTATATTTTGAAACTTTAACAATGTTTACATTCTACATCAACCTCTTTTATTTAGAAAAAGCAAAGAAATATGGACTTTCCATAATAAGGGTCCTTTAAAACTGCCATAAAATAAAAATAATAGTCTATGGCAGTTATTTATGTGGCAGTTAATTGGCAGCAAAAAAATTCATAAATGTGACATGTGAATGAAACATGCGAGTAAAAAACTTTTATTATTACTTAGGGCAAGGAAGAAACCAAACAAATAAAGATAGTCAGATCATCATACACATATAAGAATTCCAATTAAAGAATGACATTCATATGGAAGAGGAACAGGGAATGCTAGTTAGTGGGGAGCTTTTCAAAATATCCAATCATGGGATCTTAAGTTCCATGGAATTTTATGAATGCCTTTGCAGATGAAAACCTAATCTTTCCTAATTTAAGGAAAAGCATAAGATCACAGAGCCACTGTGAGGCTTTTGGTGGATAGGGTGATTTCCAATTAATCAATATCCTCATCCTATCCAGAAAGGAAGCAAAGACCAAGGCTTCCTTAATCCTGTTTGGAATTTTTTTATCTAATCAACAACAGTTAGTAATTGCTAACCTCAAACCTGATAATACTGGACAAGTCCAAAACATATTTATATTTACATTTATGGCATTTTGCTGACGCTTTTATCCAGTGCGACTTACAACTTGATCATTTTACACAGGGGGGGCCAAGGTGGTGTTAGGAGTCTTGCCCAAGGACCCTTATTGGTATAGTGTAGGGTAATGCGTAAGGTCAGTCTTATCTGAATGACGATGGTCACAAAACCATGTTGAATTTTTGCCCGTTTCAATTTCCAGTAATGAACCCTATGAAGGTCCTTAAATAAGACTGTCATGCACCTGATGAAGATCTATTAACTTTGTTCATAGCAGATTCTCAGGTTTCTTCAGGTATGACCAAACCCACCTCTTCATTCCAAGCGGTACAAATTTTCTCTAAATGCGTCATACGATGAGAACAAATTTAATTATGAACTCTCAAAATTAGGTCTTTTTTTATCATGGGCAATACAATAATATCTTCCAAAGACATTAAGGGCACTGATTATGTATGAAATTGCGAATGTGAAAATACCAGTAAAACGAAGAGGGTGGTAATTGACATTTAACTGAAAGATCAGGAAAAAGCAGCAAGGGCTCCATCAATGTATACATTACAAAAACATAAATCTGGGTAATAGTGACATTTGGTGCAGTTTATTCTACCTGCCCATGATAAATGTAAGGTTTCCCACTTTCAGCGTATCTAACCACATCAGAAAATTGATTAATTAAAGTTCTTTAAATGATTGGGTAATATTCACTCCCAGGTATTTAAATCCTGTTATGGATATTTAAGTAAAGCACCTTTTTAATGTTGAAAGAAGCTTATATAACATAGCAATCCTTTACCAATGTTTCTTCCAGGAGCTATACATCCAAGTCAAAGATTGTTTAGGAAGCTCCTGTCAGTAATAGGGGTACAAAGACAGTCATCTGCACCACTCCAACAATACACATCCACATTCCTTTCTGCTCTTTCCCATCTGTGTGTGTGTGTGTGGGGGGGGTTATATCCATTTATCCTTTTTTCCTGGTAATTGTGAACAAATTGCTTTCAGGTCAGTGTGTTATCATACATGACTGGACCACTGCGTGGTGGTGCACTGTACATTTCTCACACCTTGTCTTCTGACAGGAGGCTCATTTCAGTAAGTGAGTGTGTGTATATGTGTGTGTGTGTGTGTGTGTGTGCGTGTGTGTGTGTGTGTGTGTGTGTGTGTGTGTGTGTGTGTGTGTGTGATAGAGCTTCTCCAGGGTCTGTGAGTCCAGGGAGAGATAAGATGTGCATGCTTGTTATCTGTGGAGAGTCTATCAGAGCGCAGTCTGTCTCAGTGAGAGAACACAGACACACACACGGTGGCTGTTGTAACACACCATCTTCATGATCTTGCTGGGTCAGACATGGTCCTGTGATGAGAATACACATTTGGGGTCACCTTGTTAAACCTTTTATGCTGGATTATGTTGTGAAATTATTTCTTTATGCATGTATTTATTTATTTATTTGTGTCTTTCTTTCTTTCTTTACCTATTTTCCAAATTTTTATATCTATTCCACCACCAAGCCTTCCCTCTGTCACATGAAGCTATCAAGCTGGGATTGTGAAGACTTGTACAAGCTTCTTTCAGGACACGAGAAGTGCCATCATATATTTTCGAACTGCCACTAATACAGCGTCATTGGACTACTCGGTGTACTTGGAGAAAAACATTAACTTTTGTCATGTTAGCCAACAGATACCTGGGTTGGCTAAATGTTACGACCTATCTTTGTGATGATCATAACATAAAAAAAGACAAAAGAGAGCGTACACGACACAGGACAGCGTCAGAGTGGGCATGCGCCAAAACCACAACCATAACCAGCCTAGATAGAGATTTTAGAGAACTAACCTACCTATGTAAAAATGAAGAAACAAAAATACAACCAATCTTCTCTATCTCCCTAACTATGCCAAACACAGGAGAAAACAAAGTCAAAAGAAATGGCACCCACTCCTACAACCTGGTGGGCATGAGAGTGAAAGTTTACAGAGAAAGATCAAGAGCTTACTGCTAAACAGTAGAGGTAACTGGGTAGAGAACAAAAGGTAAAGCTAAGCTGTTTCATCTGAGATGAGGACAGACAATACACTAGCCATAAAACAAACATTACTGAGCTGCGGTTCAGTTCTAAAAACAATCGCCCCTAGCCGCCAAGGAGGAAAGCCTCTTTAACATCCTGTGCGGCCTTCGAAGAGGCCAGCCAATTAGATGCAAGCATGACTACGGGACTCCAGCCAATCATACGCACAAATGGGTGGGTTCCTATTAAGCAAGAGAGAGAGAGAGAGAGAGAATGAAAGAAAAGCGATCCTATGGACGTAACACTAGCATAATGCTGAGTGAGGGTGGGACAAGAATCATTCTACCCACCCAGAGAGAACGCTGTCATTGGTTCCCAGCCACGGATGGCTGTGGCATCGCTAAGGATCAAACTCATAAGCTTCTGATTACAGGGCCAATATTTAGTTGCTTGTACCACATCCACATGCTTCTTTGGAGTTTTTTGGGGGGGACTTTTCAGCCATAGATTCATGGGGCTAATGACAGGCTTGCTGACTGCCAGACAGTGTTGACCAGCACACTGTAAGCGCTACACATTCATTTTGTGTATATTTAGCCCCAAGTAGTCATGATGATCGTCCCCAGATCACATGAGATCACATCTTTCTCATCTTTCATGTATGTTAATGTAATGACAATTTATTCCAAGTAATTGTTGACCATTTCTATTAAGGATGCACTAATATGAGAATTCTAAACTGATATTTTATGTACATATCTGCATAAACAGTCATTAAATGGCAGACATAAATAAAATACAGGAAAATACATTTTTGCATCAAATCTAAACCTGCCTGGTGCCAATCATTGTTTGGTAACACTTTTGAAGGTGATGGCAGGACAACTGACATAAAACTATATAAATGTTTATAAAGACCTTTTTTCAACAAGCAACACTCTGAGGTGAAATGACACCAATGACCAGTGCAAGTTGATCACCAATAACCGTAATGGTTAACATAGGTCTAAGCCAGTTGTTATTAAAGGCTTATTTAGGTGTCATATAGCTTAATGAAAGCTGTCCATCAGTAAAGCATTATGATATTTTTTAGCAATTATCTGCCATACTAATATGAATTCAATTGAATTTTGCATCACCAATCTCTATTGCTCAGTACAACTCGAGTGTGCAGTTTCACATACTCTAAGGGGCAGCTAGTATTTTCAAATGGTCTAAGAACAAGAAAATCTTACAGCCCTTTTACTTTTTCATAAAAGGAAAATCCTGGTGATGGCCCCTCAAATGTTAGATTTGTTTTTTCTCTCGCCCTGGGATATTCAGGCCTCACAAAGTCGGCCATTTGGCCATACATGCATCAAAATATCCAGTATGTTCATATAAAACATACTTCATGTGAACAGCAGGATGAACTCAGTACTGTTTGTTCTGGGCATATTGATGGGAGGAGGTTGATATACACCATATTACTGGTCAGCCAGCCCCCTTTAAATCATCAGAACCTTCCTCCACCCTTCACTTCCATAGCATTACTCAACCCCACTCTTATCACCCTCCCTGCTCCTGCAATCAGCACTCAACCATAAATGAGCCGCTGTATTATATTGCTATTGACCCAGGTATGACCTAAGACGCATATGTTTGTTAAATGACCATAATGGCTTAAAAGCTCTTTTGGCTGTGAGCTTTGGCTCACATGGGCAGCATGTGTGAGCGTGCATGGGCGTTTGCCAGCCTTATGTACCGTATCACCCACCACTCACTCACTGTATGCCAGCACATCTGGATTTCTGACTGCATACCCACCCGTTAAATATGCCCAGGCTATTCTTAATCCTGGACGTTTTGGTTACATGGAGCCCTGAGGAATGCTTCTTGATCTTGTACACTCAGATCTATATTTGGTCTGATGTTTCTCTGTATTTCGTGATAGAGCTCCACATAGGCAGGCAGGCCTTGCAGCGGAAAACATAATGCAATCGTGTGCATCATTTCCACATACATAAAACATATGACATCAACAGAGTTATTAATGTCATTATTAAGTGCCACCAAGTCTGACTGTCTGCATCCATCTTCTTCCATTCCAACTTGTTCGGGAACATTTTACTGAAGGGCAGTGCTTATAAGGCTGCATGACATCTACATAAAATCTATGCCAGGTGACGTATCTTTCTTCTGATTTTAAGTTGTGCCATGACACTTTCTGACATAATGTTGATATGTGTCCTTTAAGTAAAGTGAATTTTATTTTACTATTTATAAGATTTAAGATCACATCATCAGCATTATGACTCTGCAACTATGACATTAATGCTGATGACATTAGCTTAAATTTTATAGAATTTAACCCCTGAAAATCCCAGGCTTATTTCATACTAAGACTTCTTATTCAGTAATTACAGTGACTTCAATATATACTGGCTGAGCTATTCTTAGATTATAGAAATGTGTCATAACATTTTGAAGTCTGCTTATGGGTCGTGGCCATTTAGGGGGGTCAAATTGCTGAAGACAAATTATCATCCTTATTTTATAGACATTTGTTTTTATTTTAATGGTTATGACTAATTTTATGGTAAAATATAGTCAGAATAACTAGTTTAACTAGAGAAACTGTTGAATTACAATAGTTGGCAGTGTTTCTAAGAAATTCAAAGAATGTAATTTTACAGTTTTTTACCATCATTGACAAAACATACACTTACTCTAAATGAACAGGTTTTGTTCATTTTACTGTTTTTTTTTTTTTTATTGCAGTGTATGTTTCATATACCTTTCTGAATGCTGCCCTACAGTAAAGTGTTACAGTTTGTTTTCTTCACCTCTTAAAAGTCTTCACCAACACCAAAGCTCAACGGCACCAATATTTCTCCTGGCCTGGCCAGTTCTAATCGTTGTTTATAGACACACATAAGAACATTTGAGGATCCTTTCAAGCTCCTTCATCCTCACTCTGCTGAGGGCATATCTGTGTCATATCTCTTGATTGCTGAATCCTTTGTTTTTAATAATTCATTCAAGCTGGCAAAGGCTGTCCACCAGTTCAACATCTATTATTACAGTTATTACCAAAAGTAAAAACACAAAATTATGTTGACCTAATACATTTTATTTATGTAAAAACAATCAAGTGAAGTCAATGCACCCCTGTTTTTTCAGTGTGATTGCAAACATGCAATGATTCCATTATCCCCTTTAGGGAATGCCGGCAAGGCTTCAAAATCATAAATTTAAGCTCCACACTTGGTCAGGAATATCAGAATTTTATAGGCTTTTTTTAAGTGTTACTCAGTTTTTCAGTCTCTCCCTCCTTGTGTATGTGTGTACTTGTGTGTGTGTATGAGTGTTTGTGATGTGCATGACATTTTAAGCCCTGCTGTGGAGATTCCCGGCCCGGTGCCAGCACTCTCACAATGGAACAGAGCATGTAATCTCCTCCTGTAGCCCGGCCTGGATCTCCATGTCCAACACAGATTCTTGGCAGAAGAGGAAGAATAGAACAAAAAGTGTAGCTGTGGCTATTAATACAAAGGAGTGGACACCACAGCCTGTGTTTTCAGTGTTTTCGTCTATGTTCGAGGCTATTAGGTCTTTCAGGGCTAATTCACAGTTTCAGAACCAAGAAAACACTCTGACTTTGTAGTCAGCGAAAAAAATATATTTTTTTGAAAGTGACAGGACAAAACCATTTACATGAATCAGCTACTTATAAGTAGTTACATATCGTTACATATGCTTGTGTGCAAAAGTGTGGGTGCCCCTGGTCAATTGACCTGTTCCAAGTGTTTTCTCTGCAGGTGATCTGTTAAATTATTTTCATTTAGAAAATCAGCAAAATATCATTTGACTGAAGGTGTTCAAACTGTTGCATATGACTGTACATTTGTATACATTTATACATTTGGTTTTTATTTTTACAGTATTTGAAAAGAGCAGCTTCTCTTTACATTAGAGATGCTCAATACCACTTTTTCTTTTCCAATACTAATATTCAAACCTTGATTACTGGCCAAGACTGTTCCAATATTTTCATTAAAAACTACTACACTTTAAAATGAGCAAAATCACCAGCGTAAGTTTTACATGTAATTACATATAATAAACAGTAAAATAGAGGCAAATCAGGGAATATTTTGCCTTACAACACCTTGCATGTACCTTTTGGCCAGGTATGGATCTTAAAAATCACATTTTATGCCAACAATTTCCAAAGCTATTATAAAACAACGTCTCAGGCTTCAAGCAGCATATTTACAACTATGTCAAGTGTTAGTTTACAGTGAGGTAGGTTTTAGGGGCATTAAACGCCCTGGATGACAGGTTCTCTTCAGCATCACTGCTCGAGCTCTATAAGTTTCTTTATAATAGAGCATTTCACAGTTGTTTAAAACACTACTTTACATTTACTGACTGAGTTTAGCAGGCTTTTTGAAAGATTGGTGGGACTGCTCCTTTTAAACCAACATTAAAAGTTAAGAAAAAAAAATTCTTATCCTGAAAAGATACAGTTTTGGAGATTTGAAGGTTGGACAGTGATGTTCTGTGTAATTTATTTTGGACATATGTTAGACCTCACGTCCACCAAATGTTTATATAAAAACAAACGTGTGTGTGAGACAGAGAGAGAGAGAGAGTGTGAAAGAGCAGGCTGTGGGTGAGGGGCTTTAGAGAAAGGCATTCGGCCACTCCCATGCTGCCCCTGGCTGTCTTAATTACTTCCAGGCAATGCCATGTATTTTCATCTCCGTGGTTACAGGTTAATAATTCCCTGTTTATGGGGTGACCTCACTGCCCTGCAGACCTATTGTTCCTCCCCACCTAGAAGGTGTGTGTGTGTGTGTGTGTGTGTGTGTGTGTGTGTGTGTGTGTGTGTGTGTGTGTGTGTGTGTGTGTGTGTGTGTGGGCATACTCATACAGAGACCTGCAGTCAGGCAGCTTTAGCATGACACTCTGTCCTGTTCAATAGATAAGAATCACCATACTCTGTAAAATAGGCCAGTTTTGTTACAGATACACATCATTGCTGGAACAAAACCTTATCTGTCCAGAAAAGGAACTTTATAGGAGAAAGAAAAACATTCTTAACTTTCAATGTGAGTTGATGTAAAAAGATTTTATTCTACATCACATGGGATCGTTTCTAATTGTCTATTTGTCATGGCATTTTGACACAGTGTAAAGGGCAGCTGGCATTTTCAAAACATGAAAATTGACAAAAACAGAGATTGAAGTTTTTGAACAGCGACGATACATAAAATGATTCTGGTTTTATTATTATAAGAGTACTTATTATAAAAGAGCCACACAGGTTTCAGATCAGTTATCTAATCTCAAAGTAGATAACATGACTAGAAATAACTAATTAGATATATTATGTGTATATTATATATTACTTAATAAACTTTTTTGCTGCTATTCTGAATAAATCTTCTGGTATATACAATGTAATATAATAGTAACTAAGCTAGATAAGTTATTGTTAAATAAAATACCAACTATTATGACAAGTAATTCCAAACTTTTGAGCAGTAATCTATGACTTTACACTATGATTGTATTTATTAATACTGGAAGAACAGAGGCTTTCTGAGAGAGCCGGACTTTGAGACTTCCTCTAGCCATTGTCCTTCTACCATATATCTTGGTTGCCCTTGTGTCTGCCAGCAGGGCCAGAGGGCAAGGCTGGGCTGAGATTTTGTGCAGCTGGTGGTTTGAAACCCTAAACCAGACTCAAGCTCTTAGATCTGAGGTGCCAACTGCTGTGCAGTCATGAAAAGATAGCCTGACCCCCGCACCTCTATCCAGCCCCCTCTCACTCCAGTGTCCTCAGCCCGAGGCACTGTGCCTGACCCTCTCCTCTGCCCTGTCCCACCCGTCCAAAGGTGGGGCTGTAGTGATAGAGTGTTTGAGCATCCTGTTGTAGTCGCCACCCATTCCACTGGAAATCAAAGCTGAATATCCTCAATGCCTTATCACAAACGTTTGACCAAAAATGAAATGTCCACTATTGGTTCCTTTCCCTCAAACATAGTCAGTCAACCAAGATTTGTTTGGTGTCCAAAGCTTACTTCATTATTTTTTCACTGGGGTTACAGGACTAATAGAGCTAACAAGTAATGGAAGCCTATAGCCACCAGTTACAGCCACAATACTCATCCTGGTATTTACAATGCTAAATCATCCCACTCTTGCCATGTTACATGCATGCCTTACAAGCTAAGCTGAAACTGTCACAAACATTATGATGTGGCATGAGAAAGTGAATGTACACCACCGTTAACTCAGTGTGAACACACCGCTTTGAATCCCAAAAGCATTACTGTAGAGTAAAGTTTACTGGTAAATTGAATATTTGTATACTAAGATCTGCTATATAATGACACAATTTATGTTCATGATTATATGACAAACAAGTTAAAAAGTGGAATGTCCCATGCTTTATTTTTTATGGTGCAAGTTGTGCTAGGCTGTGGGAATGACCACAGTCAAACAAAAGCCTCAGGGCTACCACTAAAAAAAAGGGCTAATAAAATGGGCAACACATTATGGACAGTTTGAGCCTTGCGAGGTTTCTGACTCACAGCTGCTCGCATTTAAAAATAACGGCCCAAACACGTCTCTGCATAATTATTCCAAAAACACTGGGATCAAACCACAAATATTAAGGCTGCATTGCATGTAGCTGTTAGGCAGACAAACTATTAGGCCATCAAAGGCTTGTGAGTGATTGGGGTGGGGCCAGCATCATCTACTGCCACATTCCTAAGCCAATTACTGTGCTTCCGAAGCATATTCACAGGGTGCTCAGCACAATTATGTACTTAGTAATTAAGGTCCTAATCGCTGGCAGAATAATGTTGATATATGTGGCTGACACTTCCATCACATCAGTCATCCTTTCACACTTTAGCTCTGTTCATTTTGGCTGGCGTGGCCTCTCCACTCATACCCAGGTGTGCACTAACCAACTGAACCGTGGCCAGCCAGAGGTATCAGTCCACTTTCAAGTAAACTGTCCAGTTCAGTTTGTTCCTTTTTATGATGGACCACACCAAATGAGAGAATGAGAGAAAAATGAGAGAAAAACCAGCGCATGCTTTTCTCAGTGCATATCAGTGCTGTACTGTCCACAAATCTACATTTGACACTCAGACCAGGGAAGTCATGAAACGCATAAAACTAATAATGATAATAGTATGAATAATGACAAGTTGAGCATTGGACTTGAAAACCACACATTAAAAACACCTGTAGTGTTGTAAGAATTTGATTTCTTGTGTAATGATAGAATTCTGTGTGTGTGTGTGTGTGTGTGTGTGTGTGGTAATAAAGGAGGGAGAGTTTATGATTGTGTAGAGTAGTTAGGAACTGGGTATTGGATCTCAGCATATCAGCTTCTCTAGTAAAGTTGTTTTAAGGGGAAATTACTGTTGTAGGAAGTTAATAATTGGTGTGAAGGTCGAGTCAAACTGAGTATTTTTGTGTTTGACAGAAGCTGATATATTTTCCATAGATCGATGATCCAATAGTAAATTTTTCTATGCGTGTAAATGTTATACAGATAACATATACAGATTTCATATTAGAAAATACCACAAATGGTTTCTTTGTTTTTTTTTTAAACACAATCCATGATTTTCCTAAAATAACCATTAACAGACTCTTGGAACTGGAAAAAAAACTGGTTTGGTTAAGCCTTGAAGTTCCTGAGGAAAATATGAATAAAAAGCTTCAGCATTGTCTACCTTGGTTACTTGATTCGCCAAGTTTTTTGACCTGACAAGCACAGAGAGTGAGCTTTAGCCTTGCATTCATCTCCTGCTTGGGAAGTCTTTGGTTTCCTAGTTAAGTGCAATAATTATGGGCAAAGAGAGGTAGACTGAATGGTGACAGTGAGCCGACACTGAATACCCAAGCTAATACCACAACAATGCAAACTCATTTGTAAAAGCATCACTCAAATGTGTCAGTTCAGGAGGCATGTGAGGACAAAACAGCAGCTACTTCTCCACACAGGATTCAAGCAGCTGCTAAGCACAGATTCTGAATGGATAAAAAAGGATGTCACAGAGCTGTTTATAGAGTCTGATTTGAACCACTGCTCGGTGGAAGAGAGTACACGTTTGCTAGGAGTGATTGAGTCACATTTTAAAATCCTCTCTAAATTGCTTTTCTGCCTGGAAGTAGAACCACACTTTAAACAGAAACATCAGATCTGATTGTAAATGACCTTGCAATGCTTAGAGTGATGATAACACCATGGAATATGAATGTTATGACATGTAGTATACATCTTGCACTTTTTTTAATACTATTTTTATTTATTTTATGTGTTCTAAGAAAATGACTTATACCTTGTGCCTTTAACAATTGTTTTCTTTTTGGGTTGGATAATAATTAAATAAACAAACGTGAAAATGATCATTTCTCATTCTGTATCAAAATTGTATTGCATCATGATGCAAATACAGCAATATGTGTCATATCATTTTATGACATTTGCAATACAAGCCCTCCCATTACAGATGTTCATTTTATTCTTTGCAGCATGAGCTGCGAGAGTGATGACAGATAAGCAATACAAGCATTTGATTTTGCCACATGGATGGCAAAACGCATTTTTAATAGGATGGGCAGTTATCGGCAAACGAATTGTTTAAATTCAAACAAATGCATAATTAAACCAATCAATCATAAAGAAGTAAAAATATATTTCGTTTGTGGCATTAATTCATGTAAACAATAACAGGGAGCTTATATCACCACTAAATTTCTGACTAGTCAAAAAACACCTACAATTTTTTGTTTATTTAATTTTGATGGTTTCCTACAACTTATCTACAAATTCTCAAATTGTTAAACTATCTTGTGAAACTCAAGGGACTGTGAACAGTGTTAGATTTACTTTAAGACCAAGGATAGGGGTGAGTTTAGGTGTCGGTTTGGATTGAGGTTAACCTCTAAGGGTTAAAGTGAGTGTTTGGTGAGTGTTGTTCAACTGAATGTCCCAGAGAGAGGCAGCATGCTCTTTTCCTCTGCCTCTCTCCAGGCTGCTTCTACATAGCTTCTTCCTCTGGAGGGAGAAATTGCAGGCTTCTTGCCCTTTGAAGAACAGGTGTTTGGGCCTCTTTCCCCACACGGACGCAAGTTCCAGGAGGAAATTACAGAGCAAAGACACTTGTAGGCCCCTATGATGAGCAACTTCTCATTGCCTGTCTCTGTAAGCTGTTTTATGAGCACTAGATCCCACTGACTTTCCATTAACAGCAAAAAGAGGGATAGTAAAAGTCAAACTACTGTTGGCCTATACTGTTCCACAAATGTTACAAAGCATTTCACTCTTATTCCATTCAGGCTGAAGTATGATTCATCTGTTCTTGAGAGATTTATGCATTTCATAGCATCCACTCCACTCATTTGCAGATCAGGCCTTGCCCTGGATCTGTGTGTGGTGGAAAATATGAATAGTGTTATCACTGTGGCTTATGTATACAAAAACAGGGCTCTGTAGGAGCTTGCTATGTGTAGATCTGCATTTGTGGCACTACATCTCTATGCAGGGTTCAAGTGACAGGGGCTGGAATAACCCTAATTCAAGCCCCCAGAGCTCCTTCACATGCTGCTCATTGTAGTCGGTGTTCCATTCCAAGTTCCACAAAGCTCAAATGTCAGAAGTGAGAATATCCACTCAGATATGTTTAAGATCACAGCCTCTCCCATGTCCTTCATCAAAACGTGCATTCAGCTTCAGTCAACCTTTCCTCAGTCCAGCCTTGGAGCATAAGCCGAATAGTATTCTATTTTCTCTGCCGGTTCCATGCCTGCTCGGCCACAGTGTGCAGTTGCCCGTGCAGTTAGCTTCTCATTATATTCGCCACCGAGGCTGCTGAGAGAATACGTCCAGCATGAGCTTCTGATAATACACAAAAAATGTATCTTGTTTGCACCCCAACATTTTTCAGGCAGTCAGCCAACGTAGGGGAATTCTGAGCGAGCTCACATGGGACAACTCTGACATTTAAACTCACATGAAAGCCTTTCTCCAAGGGGAGCCCATTGTCTCGCTCAGCACTCACTGTTCCCTTCTTATGATTGAGCTATACACAGGAACTGCAAGAACACAGGAAACCTGGGTGCTTCTTTCCACGTTGGGTGGAGAAGGATTAATTTTGCACGTACTTTACTGAAGTATGTTGAAATGAGTATGTTGAGAAGCCACTTAGGGCCAGTGTCTTCTAGTAGAACAAGCGTCTCTGGGCCATTTGTAGATATGAGCGCAAGCACAGCACAAATCATGCCTTGATTTAACATTCAATTTACTAAGATTTCGGCCAATCATGAAAACTTTGCACAGCCCCAGCCACTAACTTGCTGCTCATGAGGTGCAGGTTTTAAAAGGACCAGCAAAACAGTGGAACAAAACCTGAATGAATTGCGTTTTTTGCCACTGAACATTACACAGCGTTGGTATTTTTCTCCGTCTAAGACTTTGTGTGCAGTGTGGCCGCATCACAACATATTTTCCCCATTTCTTCTCACATACATACATCTGGTCCCAAGAGATGAAACCGTGGTATTCTGATGGTAAACATCTTTTCAGCATATTTTTGAGGTTGTGCCTCTATCTAGCCGCTATGTCTGCTGTCATTCTTAAAGGAAGAACAACATATCAACAACAAATCTTTTGAGTATCTAACACAAGTTTATTAATCTTTTTAAAACACAGAGGAAAATCAGAGGAACACCAGCTGCTGTGAGTTGTGCAAAAAGTAAATCCAGCAAAATATGTAAATTAATATGTAAATATGTAATCAACTGCACATGTAATATCTAAACTCACTTTTGGCACAACGCCCACATTTTGCATGGCCCTCCCTCAAATGCATATGCATAAAGAAAAGAAGTGCATTTTGCATTTTCCCATTCACACGGCCCATAAACTTCATATTTAGGCTTGTGTAGCAGTTTCATACAGGCACAATGCATCCAATTTGTACCTGAATCTGCTACAAAAGGTTTAGTACATCAGGCCTTCTGTCCTGACCTGATTAGGCCAGGGATTTTCATTCTACAGTCTCTGAAGCTAGCTAACACTGTGAAACTTTCATTCAACTAGTTGCATGAAACATAATTCCATGCAACTTCACAGTTACACAAAGCAAGTGCTTGCATCACATCTGATTACTCCACAAATGAGCCAAATTAGCAGTGCATTTATTTTTCATACATTCTATTGTTTCACTATAGAAAGTAATTTGTGAAGTGCTTCTTTTTTGTCTTTGTATGTATTTTTCCAGCTATCATTGCCATTCATATTTCCTCTATCTGTCTGTCTGTACTATATATCTGTCTTTTTCATTTGTTTAGCTATTAGCACTGCAGATTAATCAAGGATCATGTCTTATTTTCATCATTTGGTCCCAGAGGAATTTGAGCTCTCTAATTTGTGGAAAATCATGGGAAATAAAGAAAAGAAATTCTAGAGTCTATCTTTGTAGATTATGATAAAAGCAAGGAAACGATTAAATGCTCTCTCAAACAGCTGTTTGAACAGCTGTTAGTCTCAGATGGCTAGTTAAGTCAGCTAGTCACAGAAACACACCTGCAAAAAACTCCCATTAGCTCAGGTAACTGATAACACAAACGGAGGATCTCCTTTTCAACCGTCCAATAAATCATCTTCAGTTAAATTTTTTTTGTCCACTGATCCAGTGAAATTAGTCATTCAAAATGTTGGTTGACACAATCATGTGAAGCATTATCTGCGTTTTGATCTCATGAGATGTGTTTGATGCAGTTGAAATGGTTGGAAAAGTTTCAAATGAGTTGCAGGATGCTTTACATTCTAATGTTGGCAGTCAGTTTTAGACCAATCCATAAAAAGAACTGATAGGCCAAAGGAACCAATGTGGAGAACATTGTTGAACATTGTAGAAACTAACACATGATGGCACATCGACCCAACAGTTTGTTGGCGTTGGTTGGAGAATGATGAGATGTGCTCTGGGTTTGAGCCGTGTCTGTGTCATAGCAGCTTCACTGTATCTCTGAGAATCATCAGGAGACAAGATCAGCATTGTTCCCTGCGGGTTTGAGGGTGACCGGCTCCTCTTCTGAAATCTTTAGAGGAGCAGGAGAGCCGTGGCTCAAGGTTTTCCTTGTCTAATATCTCACCTCCCAGCTTCCTGCACATATTTTATTGCTCCCTGCTGCTGGTGTGATGACGCACTCTCGGAGACAGGAGGATTTGTTGTTCCCGGAGGAGAGAGACAACGGTTTTGTGGTTGTGCAGGAGAGTCATGTATGTGTGTGTGCTAAGGATGGCTGGATTTCTCTTCAGCCTCTTCATTTAGCCCAGGTACCCTCCGCGTTGAAGCAGTGCACAGCAATCACAGCAAGACTGTATGAGTAGAGCTACAGTGATTGGCATCTCATGACACTGATTTAAGAAAGGGAATTTATGCTTTGACGTGTCATTTACTTACAAACATTAACATGTTCATTAATGGGGTCTGTTAGATTCCAATGCACTTTATTGCGCCCCCTAGATTTTGTTTTAGACTGAGTGGTCGACCCTTCGAAGCTACCAGTTCTGTCATGCATGGTGCATTTTTTTTTATGTACTGAAATATATACTACTTACACCTCATTTTACATTCTCTATACATTTATTTTCATGAAGAGCAATTGTGATTGACTAGGAGCTCATTCATAATCCATTAGTTTGCAACATAAGAATGTGTAACTGAATGCTTTATATTTCCTACTGAGCCAAAAAAGAAATCAGAAATATAGAATAAAATTAGTGCTAATATTTCCCTAAACCAACAGAAAATACTGTTTAGACTGTCAAGCCTTTAAAACAGCCCAAATCCATCTTGATTACCTACAAACAGGGAGCCTGATTTCACTTGTACATTAAACAAAAAAGATGAAACACTACACTCAAGTTTCATGCCTTTTATTAGCCCCAGTTGAAAGAAACATCACCATACACTCAGAAAAAAAGGTACGACACTGTCACTGGGGCAGTACCCTTTTTGCCACTGTGGTGGGACCCTCAGGGGTACATCTCAGTACCTTTAGTCAGGGAACATAACCGTACCATAATCCATTTGAATTATATTTTCTAAGTTGACTCCACACACCGACTCCACACCTCTCATCTCCAGGCTTTTTATTTTATTGTTCCGTTTTAAAACATTGGTTTCTAAAAAGATACAAATGTCTACTTTTTCACTAGGAAAAACTTACTTAAGGTACACAATTGGACCTTAAAACCGCTGTTGCACCTTTGAGGGTACACTTACATTGTTTGCACCTTGATGAATGAATCATGTACCTGCATTGTACCTTTATTTCTAACAGTGTATTTCAATTAAACCAACCCAAAGTAATATTTCAGTCTGCAGAAAATTTTTTCTTTCTTTCTTCAAGGACCAAAAAATTGTATGATAAAAGATTACTGTGGCTAGACACTGTAAGACTACAGTTTGCTGCACCAGTACAAGCCACACACCTCCATATCTCAGTCATATATCAAAGACTGGGTGAGCGCCAGATGTGGATTATGAATTTAGTGCTTCTTTACGTTTGAAAATAGTTTATAATTTTACTTTAGCCAAAAATGAGCTCATACCTCCTATAACGAATGTATTGAAGCAGATGTTAGCCTGTCAGTTATATCTTAAAGTTTGTAAGTTATCGCTGAGTGGAACGCATGGGTGTGTAAAGAGAATTATAGGAATTGTTGGAGCAGACTGGCTTCTATTGTGTTGCTGCACCATAAAAGAGAAATCCCTTGTTGCTTTAAATGATAGTGACATAGTGGCAGGGTCAAAGGGAGAGGAAACATCAAAAGACACAGTCAGTTGACTAGACAGTTGATTAATTTACGTTAAGTTCATCCAGGAGTGTCACAGTGATTAGTGTCTTCCCACTTCAACTACCAAAAGCCTTGCTAATGAGTAGATGAGTTGAGTTATGTAGAATGCCAACCTTTGCAATGCAATCATAGAAATAAACATTAGTTACATGAGCCTACATGGTGGCTTAGGCGCTCTACCTCTGCTGACCTGCGAGGCCACTCTGGACAGGGCACGCGTCAGCAGTATTCCCTCTGAGGGTAACGCTGCATGACTCACCACTCCCACCCTGAAAGTTTCCATGGCTGGAGCCCTGCCATGTCGATGTGGGCCACAGCCAGAGAGCTACGTGTTCGGCCAGGGAACTGAAGCTGCGTGATTTTCATGGTTGAGTGGTGGATTCTGTCTCCCCCTGTCTCCCAGTGGGACGGCCAGCTGCTTGAGCCCCTTGCCCCTCTGTAATGCAAACCCCTCCAGCATACCTTCAGGCTGACGTCACCAGGCCTCCTCCATGGGCTTGATTACCTCTCCACATCTCACTCTGAGGAATTCACTTTTCTTTTTACTGTGGCTGTGTGTGTGTGGGAATACATGGCTTATTTTTATATTCCAGGCGCATGATTACATGCTCAGTTTTTACACCCCCCTGTGTCTGTTTGTGCTTGTCCGTGCCTGTGAGAAGGTGCAAGTGAAGAAGTAAGCAAGTTCCCAGAAAAGCTGAAAGTGGTTTTCCTTATTAGTCAGGTCTGCTGTGCAGTGATGAAGAGGGTTTGTGCTGTGATATCGATCAGTCTTGTAGGAAGGAGCTTATTTAAGCACTTACGTTATCACTTAAGTTATGACTGCACACAAGGTTCTGATGGAATGAGAGCCAAGTTTCATTTGATTCAAGAAATGCAGCTCACTGATATTTCTACTAGAGGCAAAAGCCTTATGTTATTACCATTTGGCAGTTGAAGACTTTGGAGAAGGGGGGTAGGCCTGTAACCTTTATGTGCTGCAGACTCACAAGCTTCAAGGCCATTGATATCAACACAGTCTATTTTTTGCTGTGTTGGCAGCAGCAGACGGTTCTGTGTTTGGGGCACATTGAATAGTGCATTAGAGTTCACTATTAAGGGTTAAAGCAGACAGGATGGAACAAAGATTTGTTGCCACAAAAGCATCCAGCACTGTGATTTAAGATTAAAGGAAGCTGATGGTGAAAGTGGTAGATAGGCTGCCCTAGTAGTCCTGATAAGGAAAGCATAAATCTGGTTGTCAGGATAGACTGATTAAATTACATCACTCACCCATCATTTGGAGTACTCTAGGAGATGAGATCCCAGTTCTAGAGAACATGGAGCCTCAGCGGAATGTAAGGCTCTTTCATCTCACTGATTAGGCCTTATTGGATGATTGCATCAAATGTCATGTGTTCCGTAGTCTATTCAAGTGTTTCTTCTTGGAGACATGAAGAACCATCGGTATAATTTATCTCATGCAGATACACAAAGAGACAGGGTCATGTTATTGTTGGGGGCTTCTTTCATTTACAATTCTTACAATATCCAATTCCAACCAATTGCTATAAAAACCAATGACCATAGCTCTTAGTGGTTAGTGAAGCATAGTGCTTCTCTTGGTCCATTCAAAATGAAATTCTCACAAATTGCGAAGGGCAGCTACTGTGCTAATGTAGAAAAATAAGAATTGAGATAAATGGAGATAAATGGAGTTTTTTTTGGACGGTTATGATATGTTCATCACTGTGCTGCCAGAGGGGTGTATGGCAAAGGCTTTGTCAGCTGTTTGGGCTTGTCTTTGGAATAGCACAGGAGCTAAGCCAAGAGAGTGACACAAATGACCTAGGGCTAAAACACGGCCAAAGAAACAAACGAATGAATAATAAACCACATCTTACCTAGGTACAGTAAATATATTGGTCAAGTACATTATTGTTGGGCTTGTCTGTCAGCCGCTTAGAGATAATACAACATAATACAAGAAGTTATATATGTGGTGTGCTTATGTCTTGTAGAGTGTTGAACGTGAGGAACCTATTGAGGTGGATCCAGCTCCAGCCCAAACTGGCCTTGAAAATGGACATGTATCTGCAGCAGGTAACACTTTATGGCTAAAAACACTCTACAGTCTTTCTGAGCGGTTCTTAAGCTGGAGGTATAGTTCTTAAAAAAAAATAATTGAGATTGAGAACCTCTACATTAAATTCTTAATAACTGTATTTGAGGCAACAACAACTGTAACTCCATGTTCCATGTATTTCCTAAATTAAATGAAGTGTGAAGGCTAGCAAGCTGTCCAGAGCAGAAGGAAATTCATTCAGATTGCACTGGGATTTAATAGGAAAAACTTCAGTCTAACCCGTCATGTACTTGGTAACCCTTGCATTACAGTTAACATTTTAATTCAGTCTGTTCATTTTCTATGTACTGTTTATTAAAATGAGCTGCTTCCACCACTGCCTGGGTGCAGGTTACCCACCTGGAAGTACAGACAATCTTTATGTTGACAAACATTCTGATTCGGTATGTAGTTATTCACCCACGTGTGTTGTTACCCTGCATCTTTCTTAGCAGAAAACTTCACCGTGCCTTTAAGACAGAGTCCTCCCCCCATTGGGGTGCCACAGCGAAATTCATCCCCAGTATCTATGGCGATGCCACACTTGCCAATCACTGCAACCACCAAAGTAGCAGACTCTCCAGCGCTTAAGGGTCCTGAGTCACCAAGTAGTCCAATGCAATCAGCTCCTTCAAATGTCACAGATACACAGCCAGGCAGCCAGACAGACACCAGTGACAACCAGCCACAACTTGAATCTCCTATTCATGCAGGTAAATATGTCATATACAGTCATCATGATTTATAGATGTGGTGAATCACACTTTCTTCTGAATCTAACTCTGGGTGCCTGGCTTGTTCTTCTAGTTTCTTCTGTGAAAACATGGACTCCAAGTCCTGTGAGGACCATGGGCTCCCCACGGCTCAATGGTAAAGCCAATCCTCTCTTAAGGTCTTTGTCATCACATGAATCATAAATTCAAGAGGTTTGCACAAATCATTAGTCTCAGTGACTGTGTTTAGGCCTCAAATAGCTTCCCTTGCACCTGATTGAATGTGTGGGTATAGACAAGTGTTTAATGTGTTTAATGACTGCTTTGTTATCTGATGTATCTTAGGAGGTGAAAAGATTTGACTGTTTACTGTTTAAGAACAGAGGTACTGACTGATTTTCATGTGAAAAAAGCCTGACTAACAGAAACCTATATAAATCCCTCTGTAGAGAAATTATCTTCTTCTGCACCATCCAAGTCGGTGGCTTATTCAGGTTACTCAGGCCTCAACCAGCACAACACAGACAGGTTAGTCAAATCATTCACCTGTTTACCACACATTCAAATACTATGTTCTCTTTTGGACAATAAGGCAAGCACAGTACTCCAGTGCAGAGAAATATACACCCACAAAAGGATTGAAACACCTAATAGAACCACAATAAAGTAGTATTGTTGCTTACACTCTTTTGCCTCTGTGGATCAGGGATGTGGATATTCCAGGAGAGCTGTCCTTTGGCAGGGGCATTGAGCGCAGACGGGAGCTTGTGAGGTCACAGACTCTCCCTCGCAGCCTTGGAGCCCAGGCACACAGGTCCATTTTCGAGCGAATAGACTCTGAGAACAACAGGTAGATCCCCCTCCCTAACCCCTTCTTCCCAGTATGCTCATTTCAGGTTTATATCACTGTTCTTGCAGCTGTTAAATATATCTGCCTTTTTCTCATTATTCTCTGTCCTTGTCTTTATTCACTGTTTCTCTTAGTCGGCCAAAACCCGTGGACTCCAAACCCAAGCTGAAGCGTTCTCAGAGCTTTGGGGTATCCAGTGCAAGCAGCATCAAGCAGATCCTGTTAGAGTGGTGTCGCTCCAAAACTATTGGATATCAGGTAAGGCATGAGTGCAAATAGTCAAAGGATTACCAAAAAACAATCTTTTCAGATTGTAAATGATCTGGTCACAAATGTGCAGCTGGAGAGTCTAAAGGCTGAATTACGCTTACATCTGTGAATCCACAAACATGTGTGCACTGTGAAGACATTCGTATAGGAGTCCGCCAACGTTCTGGGAAGCAGTGTTGCACTTATAGTGAAGAAAGAATGAATAGGAATAGTATAGAATATTTGTAAATACAAAGGGGAATTTAACTCATTAGATTTTTCAAAATGTATAATTCAATCATTGAGAAAGTCACTCCGACATCAAAATGAATTGTAGAAAATAAGTTTTCTTTGGTTAAAATATTGCCTTATAATGGCCCATGTGTATCTCTCTGCCATGAATGTATTTAAAACATATATGTTTTAGGCCAAAAGCTTATGTCAAAATGATCATGTCTCATCACAATGTCTCATCATCAGACATCAGGCAGCACATTCATCACCATGTCATGTCATAACTTTCTTTGCGGTAGCTATTTGAGGCATTAAATGCATCAGACATCTGGTTCCTATCAATACCACTGTGAACAATTCTGACTCAGTAGGGTGTATAGAACTAGCACGGTGAACCATTCTATGTTCTCTAGAACAGAGCACTTCACATCAAACCACTCTGAATGACTTTGTTCACATCTTAACCATTTAATTATGCACAAGAAACGAACATGGAATTCCCCTCTGACACTTATTAACACTTTACAATCCTAGTTTTATTACATCCTAAAGCTGATTATTCAGTAGCTCCAAGAACTACAGCGCATGTAGTTATTCATTTTAGAGGCGTGCAGTCAATTTTGCTGAATATTTTTTCCCTTCGTGATTCATATTTTCTGAGCCTTGTTCCAAACCCAGTGCTTCCCTGATGCACAGAATATTTGCATGATGTGGAGTTAAAATTTGGAGGTGTGCACACTCGCTCGTCTGTTAGCCTCGGCAAGATTTTCATTTACAGCATTTGGCAGAAATTCTTATCCAGAGCAACTCAGAATTTGATCATTTTTCACAGGTAGGCAAAAGTTGTGTTAGAAGTTTTGCCCAAGGACTCTTATTTTTATAGTGTAGGGTGCTTACCCACCTTACACTATAGACTGAACCCCAGTCTATAGTGTAGAAGGCAGAGGTATTACCCACTACACTATACCAAACATCAAGATTCACTTGGCTCTTCTCTGCACAAATACATTTATGTGCATCTTAGTGCTTCTTTACAAAAAGGCTTCAATGCCTCTGAGAGTGTAAAGAAATAAATTGTAGCTTCCTAACAAAGCAATAATGAGAAAAAGATGTAAAGGAAATTGAAATCTGCAGCTATGAGTTTAGAGAACCTTTCATTGCCAGGTAGCAACATGAGGCTCAATGTGCTCTTAAGAATGAATTACAATTTACAGGCCTTGAGATGCATTCATGGTACTGTAAAGTTTTAATGTGTTGATTAATTGTATTTTTGTGTATGGGAGAAATAAAATGTTGCTGAATTTTGGATGGGGAGTGTATGCCTTGAACTACGCACAACCTCTCCATCACAGCTGCGCCAGCCATTCCATGTGGCTTTGGTTAGAGACAGTGCAGTCATGGTCAAGGCAAATTTAGAGGAGCAATAGAACAATGTAAGAACACAGATCACCAGAGCAGCAGATTCATAACGACTATGATGATGTTGATTTTCACACTGACAGATGGGGTTTTATTTGCCAGCTGAGGATGAGGAAATAAGTGGTCTTAAATTACAGAGTCTAAGAGGCAGGAGGGGTGGACACAGATTATTTCAACATTTCCAATCTGTTTTAAGCTTTATAGTAGAGTTCAAGAGGATGACTAAATACTACAAAACCACCTTTTCCTTTTTTGGCGATGCTATCAGCTCCTAAGGCTTCATACTAAAAATTCATGCTTGGCACATAATATCATTCTATCATAAAGTAAACTGCAGAAAGCCTTCAAATGTACTTTAGGTTACAGGTAGCCAACATAACAGCTCTGCACACAAGAATCTCCTACAACAAATCATTTAAACTCTATGAACTGTCATATAGAGTTCATATCATTTTTTGTATTTTCCCTGTTCCAACACATCAATTTAAACATCATGAACAGTTTGTTCACTAGGTGAAGAGTCTGAGATGTTTTAGGAGATAAGTAAAATCTACAATCCAGCTCAGGGCTGGTATATGGGCTTTCTCAGGGGTCGGCAACCTGAATGTTAAGTCTGATTTATCCATTAAAAAAAAATCTAACCATCTTGGGCGCCACAACATTTTATGTCCATTTTACCATGTTGGCTGTAAGTATGTCAATATAAATGAAATTGCAGTCGTACTTTGCTCTGCTTTAAGCTTTAGCTCAGCTATAGTCACTTTTCTCGCATCTCCGGCAGGAAACTTTTCCCCAAAAGTAGAACAGTTAGTAAAATGTCTCTCAAGGTTCTAATTTTTACGAGGCTGATGTCGGCTTCTCATTCACCAGCTTCTTATTTGAATTTCCCCGTTCCACCTTAAATGGTGCACTTGGTGCCAGAATGTAACTGCTGCACCATTTAACGTGGAACTTGATCAAGAAGCTGGTGAAGTCAAGAACCTGACTTCAGTTTATTCAAGTTTTTACTGTTTGACAGTTTCTCATTGCAGATTAAAGATATCAGGAAACCAGCTGAGAGCTTATAAATGCAAATAAGTCCATTCATCTTCAAATTCTCAATGTTCATCTTAAATCTCTCTCTTTGCCATTTCATTAGCTACTAGCTAGGCGGGATTGTTGTTTGTGTTGCTATGATGACCAGCAATCTGCATGCCAACCTTTAGGGATAAAGTTCTTTGAATTAGCCATTATAGGCTACATTAACTCCAGTCCAAGATCACTTATTGTTAAAACTGAATGATTTATTTTACTGCAAAGGAGGATTATTTTATTTTTACCTAGAATCTAATTCTGCTGTGGAGCTGCTGTCGACCCCTGGGCTAGCTATAAATGTCACTGATATAGAGAATAATAAATACAGATGTGATGTTTGGCTTCCTAGCAGTAACACTGGCTATCTGGCTTCCTTCTACAATGGCCAGCTAGCAGAAAAAAATTCAAATAGTCCACCATCTGCCTCAAAGCCCCCCACTTTCAAAATATACCATCACAAAGGGGTTTTCCTAGTCTGTAAAAAAGAATATCTTGTTTTAGAGGCTACAGTGGAACTGCTGTAGGAAGCAAATAAAGGCATGATTACCATAGATGTACTAATAGATACATTTATAATTTTAGCCAGTGTCCCTTAATGCCAACATTCATTCTCCTACAGAACATCGACATCCAGAATTTTTCCTCCAGTTGGAGTGATGGAATGGCCTTCTGTGCCTTGGTGCACTCATTCTTCCCTACCGAGTTTGACTACAACGCCCTGTCCCCTGCTGACCGCAAGCACAACTTTGAACTGGCCTTCAGCACTGCAGAGTAAGTGGTTGCAACATCTACTACACTCTTCAGGTTTTACCATGTCAGCATATTTCCTTGCATATTTCCCTGCTTCCACCATCATCTGGAAAGCATTACGTAGTGCCTCTATGTTCAAATTCGTCAAGGATAAAATGTACAGCCCCAGATAACCTCTTAATGAATCATATGAACTATGGAACAGACTCAGAAACAAACAGCAAACACATCATCTACTTGATATTCATGGTGTTAAAAGGCTAAATGAAGTGAAGACTGAGTGATGAGAAAGTTGACCTGAGCACACTTCTCAAGCTGCTCCTCCGGTTCAGACAGACCACATCATCTCTCAGTGTGGCATTGGAGATACTATTACTGACTTTCCGATGCATATGAGAACTTGGTGTCTGTAACTTAAACCACACTTTAAATCAGCAAGGCAAGCCAACTGACCCTAGCCCTGTCCCCTGGACTCCCCTTCCCCACAACATGCGTTTTTCCACTACTACAGCCAGGACATCAATAAACCCTACAATTTCCTCCACACAGACACACATACAGCACTGTATGTACACTGAATTACCAGTTTATTAGGTAAATTCATACAGTGGCAGGTTTTACCTCCTTTGGCCTGCAGAACAGTATTATTTTGCGTGGGCATGGATTCCACAAGATGCTGGATGTGTTGTGGAAGAATGCTGTATCACTTAGAATCAGAGCCCAATATATTTTGCTTATTTGCATCTTCAATAAGACATTTAATTTTCTTGATTTGAAGCTTGTGGCAGTTTCGCTGATTCTTTCAGTAGAACAACCCACTGATTATGCTGCTGCTCGTATTCACAGTGATATATCTAGAATTCCCAGAAGGCCAGGAGTGATGTTTCTCCTACACAACATTGGTCCTGCCTATGAGAAATCAAATTTGACTGATTCCTCTGTCACTTTGTAATTATGATAAGTTATTTAACCCATTAGGCCTTCTCCTCAGTCCTTGAAGTCCGAACCAATAGGAGAGCTTGCTGAGCCATATCTACCTAGATACTGTGGAAAATTCCTGATGGTCCAGTTTTCTGCTGGGCCTCTGAAGAATTTAAGCCTTTTGTTTACCTGCTGAACTTGCCAATGAAACATGAGTAGTACTGTAATACTAAATGCAGGATTTAAGCAAAAACATGATTAGCTTGAATAAAAATGGACAAAAAATGACAGACATGCATCTTTTAGTTTTCAGAAATCATGAGGCCTTCTCTGGAGGCTTAGAAGGCCCTGAGCAGGCCCCCCGATTTCTTTCTGCTCTGTAATTTCGTTCTGGAACTGAGCCTAAACTGCTTTTTAAGAAAAGCTAGAACCAACATGTCTAATGTGATGCCATATTCAGAGTCAATAAGTTCACTTGTTTGAATGCTAAAAGCTAGAAATGCTGACATTTAAACCACAAACCACAATCATATGATGTTGGAGTGAACAACTTGTACGTAAGTATATGGGGAGTACTTCATAAAATAAACAAAGCTCAGTGTATTCTGCTTATTTATATGCATATTCTGTGTAGAATAGAGAGGTAGAATAGAGCCATCCATAGCAAGTGTGCACTCTCATCATTAAGGCTATCTTAACTTCTCTCTTACTATCCAACTTTTCCAGGAAGATGGCTGGCTGTGACAGACTCATCGAAGTGGAGGACATGATGGTGATGGGCAGAAAACCTGACCCTATGTGTGTCTTTACCTATGTGCAATCTCTGTACAACCACCTACGCAAGTTTGAGTGAGCCACTGTGCCATCACAGAATGCTTGAGACTTTTTATATTCAGCAACTGCTGAAAAGTGCAACACTGCCCCCTGCTGGACTGGATACAGGTCTAGTTCAGGATATCATGAGGTGAAAAGGTGCCAAACAAGGAAGAACATTAGTGTTATTTTCTCTTGTTAAAACAATACGGTTGTATTTTTGTCAAGAAAGGCCACTATTTATTTCATGTCCATATAACTGTTTGTGCTGTTTAAGTTTAGGGCACGGATGAATGCTGTACACTCTGACGTATGTATTGTCACAGAGGACACAGGATTTGAAGGAAATTTTACCTGAAATGAGATGCCAGCTAGTACACTGCAAAAACAGAAACATTATTTCATCTTTATAGTCAAATACATAGATATGTACAGAAAAAAGGTACAGTATATTGCTAGACTTGAGACACTTCACATTTTTTTTATTTGCCTTTTTTTTCTATTTATCTTCGTCGTTGTTATGAAAGTGTGGTTTCAAGTACAAGCATAGGTTTGTCAGAATTTGTGGTTTTGTCCATTATATCTGTAGTGCATCACCCCAGCCTTGCCAAAGCTTACCTCTTAACACCATGCACCATGCAAGTGTTTCTCATCTAACTGCACACATTAGTAATACTCCTGTAAATTTGATGAGAATAAAGCTGGATCCACAACAGTAGACTCTGCATGGTAAGTGAGAAGTAAAGCTTTGTTTATTGTTGTGCATTTTCTTGTTTCAGGATGAAAGTACATTACTCTTTGTGGGGTTACATGAATCATATTAAACAATGAGCACAACTTGCTTTAATGTCATACTTTTGTCATCAAACAAACATAAATGATTAAAATGCATTTGTAAGGGACACACTAACAAATAAACAAAACTAATCTGACATTTTTGGATGTTAGAACCAAAAAAAGGGTTGGTTTCTGATGCTGAAATAAACAATGAAATGATGACAGGTCAGTACTGAATCCAGTAGCAGACATTTAGATGCGCATTAGATCAGGCAACACAGTCACACTTCATGATCTAGGACCATTAACAAGTGTAACAGTAAGTGTACTATTTTATGCCTATATGTAAACACATAAATCAAGCATACATTATAACAATGACCAAATCACAAAGGTATTTACACTATCGATACTTATAATTCATCTTTAAGCCATCCACGTAGTGGGAAAATAATTTTTATTTTGAAGAAGAAACACATCCCAAAGTCCAAGATTATGATTGAAAACAGTCCATAAATTAAAATGACCAGATGTGTTTTAAGGAAATCGTCCCTGATGATGTTGCTGGAATAGGATCCACTGGCCAGTGCAGAGGTCCTTTAATTGTTGCCAGGTGTTACGGGTCTCCCAAGTCACCTTCCATAGTCCGAACTAGGACATAAAGCTCTGCTAGACCAACTACAGAGGCTGCAATCACTGCAGAAATAATTCTCTGAAAAGGAAAAAAGTAAACCTTTGTTAGTTTAGGTATTACCAGGTTTATAAAATCTGAGTTTACTCATTTTGCGAAAACCTTCTTTTCTAACGAGAAAAAGATTTTTCTGTAAAAATGATACTAATGTATAGTCACTATTATGTGTCTTCCAGTTCCATAACTGTTGATTGTTGTGATAGTACATATAAACACACAAAAGCATTGCCATTAACATTGGATTGATCGTACCGCTGCTGTTTCTGTGAAGACATACTGGCTACCCATGTAGGCACAAGCGAAGGCAGCAACCACCGTTACGAGGAAGTTGAATACAGTAATAACAACCGCTTTGACAGAACGCACTGCAAGACATAAATATGAATAATGAAGAGAATTCATAAAAGGAGCTCAGGACAACAGAAGAGAAAAACAAAAAAAGTAGGATTTGCTGACCTTCTCTTCCAAAGTCTGCTAGGGTTCCATGATTGTTCATTTCCTGTTAACAGAAAAATACATGGTGGTAAATTGTGTAAGCCAACACCATATGTAGTAAATCAGAATGATACCGCACAGCATACAATAATGTACCACGTGAATGTTTCTTTGATTAGAATACAGGAAAGCAGCTCTTACCTGAGGATTTACATTCCGTGTGATTCTCATATATTCTTCATTGGCCAGTTTTGCTTTAATCTTCTCTAGACGAGCGACCAACTCAGGGTTCTGCTCAAAGAGGTCAGAGGTGGAGAGAAATTCCACAATGTTAAAAGTCAGATTTAATTACCAACACCACAATTTAGTCACACCAATTTTGTACAAATTCAGTGTACTCTATTTTCACTCACTCTTGGAGGCAGCTCGACCTTTGGCAGGTAAAGCGTGCTGTCTTCCAGTAGATCATGAAGATAGACCGGATACCCTGTGGATAAAGAAAAATATCTGCATCACACATTTTATCTTATTAACATTTCTCTTATGTACACACACACACAGTCTAACCAAAGGAGGACATGGTACGTTCTTCCCTAACACAGCATCGCCCAAATAAATAAATAAATAAAAGGCATCTTGATTTTTCTTTTTTCACATCATCTGAGCACAACAGCTGCCTGTTCCATCATGTCAGCACTTTCAACAACAGAAATGCTCCATTCCTACTTGAAGCAAAATCTAATTTAAAGTGAAGAAACTTTTTGCCTTCTCAGTGAAGCTGCTATTTTAGAGATACTCGTTTTTTCAGACAGCGATTGTAAAACCTGTGCTTTTCACATTATAATTAGTGTGTGGAGCAAGCTAAACATAACTATAGTTATGATGTGATAATAATAATAATAATAATAATAATAATACATACATACATACATACATTCTAAAATAGGTTACATACACAGCTAGACAAAAATACAGGTAAGTGATGTGTTCAAACACATTTGAATTCTTCTGTTCTTACCATTTTCCTGAAGAAGTTTCTGCAGTTTCCTTGCAGTTTTAAATGACATTGTTGATTGGTCTTTGAGAGCGTCTAGCTGTTCGAACAGCTGTGGTGAGGGAGAGGATTCTCCCTCCAACAAGTCCTTCAGTTTCTCATGAAATTTTGGCCCAAGTGTAAATGAAGAGGCCATGGTGTTCAGCAGAATCTGTGGGTGTGGATGGACAAACAACATTAACTCAACCCAAAAGATTACAATATTACTGGACAGCTGTGCTGGACACGGTGCATAACATAATATAAATATACTGTATTAGAACTTATATGTCGTTCCACGTTAACACTGTAGAGCAGTAAGTTAAGGGGAGCTTCTCATTCAGTGAACTAGCATAGCCGTTAGCCAGTGAATGTGTTCGCCTGTGTTTAGCAACGTCTGTGGCCCTTAAATTGCAGAATCAACTCTTCGTTTACCTTAAATACCGAGAACAAATCACATGAAACTGCTGCTTATATCCGCTGGGTAATAAGCGTTAAAGCCAGTTACCAAAACACACTCGTCCCAGGAGCTCCGTCAGCTGACCGGGCGAGCAGTGATGACGCCTAACGCGCCCGAAGCGCCTGACGCGATTTATGCCGCGTTCAAGACGATCGGTGGCAAAAATGATTTCTCGCCGAACATCCTGACAGGCTGAGAGTTTCTGTTTTCCAGCAAGGAGAATGCGCTGAAAATACTTGTATTTATTTTTCTTTTGCCCTTTTTACTCCACCTCCGCCTCAGACTGCGTGACAGAAATAGTGGCAAATGTCCCGATTGGCTTATAAAAGTTCTGAATACCTCAAAAACCCTCTGACGCAGATCTGGAGCTCATATACACCAAGAATCGTGCTCAGTAAATACAAACTAAAAGCAAACTTGGAAATGTGCCGTTCTGAAACAGCCTGAACACGTCGTTTCTTTTCTTTCGTTTGTCGCTATCGTTACTGAACAGGACGCACAGTAGGCGGTTTTTTGTGAACGTTTACTTGTGTGCGATCTGAGAATGCGGGGTCTCAAACGTCTCCCTACTCCCTACACACTGCCTGCGAGCACTAAGGTTTCTACACTTAACGCTTAACGTGAAAAGGTGCGCGGCAACCTGTGGCTGAATCCCAAATGGCGTATAGACATATACTGTGGCTACTTGGAGGCAGAAGTCGCCCTACACTGCGCACTACCCAGGGAGTAGGGAGCCAACCGACTGTCAACTTGTAGTATTTTGGTGGCGCGGTGCGTTGTGGGAAATGACGGCAGCCAAAGCACCTGGAAAGAGTGCAGATTTGCACTAATGCAGCTGATTTTTGCTTCTGACGCAAAACGCGTTGATTGCAAATAGCAGGGCAGCTGTTATGTAGGATGTTTGTGGTCACTTTCCGCCACGTGTGACTTACTTGACGGGAGTTTTGAGTGCTCGCGTGTGCACCAGAGAAAGATGGCTGCGTGTGCGATTCGTCGTTTATTTCTGAGCGTCAGTAAATACAAGAGGCGCTCTCACAGAGTGGCGAGTGTCCTTGAATATAACTGTGGGTCAGACTGGACTCGGACCCGGCCATCATGTTTACACTGCGCTTCGACCAGTTTTCAGCAAACAAGGTTCATGTCATCACGGTAAGAGATGTGCTCAGACGTGTCCTGCCTGCCTTGTCCTCCTCCTCCTCCTGCTGCTGTAACGGCTTGCAACACAGCCGTTTTAACGTGAATTAAGCCTTACTCATTTACCTCCTCGCCAGTAATCTTATGTGCATTCATTTGACCATTTGTTCTTTGTTAACCTGCCTCCTCCACCAAGCCTACTGCAAGGAAAGTGGAGAAACCAGAGTGCACTGTGTGGCCTATAGTCACTATCTGGTTGCCCGTAACCTGAGTAGTCACTCTACAAGCCCTATTTATAACTTGACTACTGTGTTAACTACTTCTGCTCTTACCTACTGTCTGCTCTTTACACTGCATTGTGAGTTATAGCTTAAGCAATAAGGAAATGAAGACAGTGAGCAAGTCCTATTTGTGGTCAGCAGTGTCTTTCAGCCAGGAGCAGGGCTATCTGGGGCATCTCAGATTCAGCCCGGCCTGTATCCACTTTTCCAGACCGCTTGTGTAATATTCTTGTTTGAGCAAGTGGTTCATTGAGTGCACTGACAAATTACTGCCCTGTTATCTGAGGGTTGAGTTGCTGCATATTGCAGGGTGTGTTTGGTTATTGGTGACTGCCTTTTGGTCTTTGTTTATTTTGGCCACATTTTCAGAAACCGACCTAATGGGAATGTACTGGAGACTGTAGGAGTGTTTGAAGCACCAAAGCAGCATGGGAAGTATGAAAGCGGCCAGGTGCGTATTTCGCAGAATTTTGTTGCTATTTGACAAAGGTGTTAATCATATCACTTGCCACGCTCCCCTTCCTCTTCTGATCCTCTTTAGAGTCAATATGCTGTTTTGCTGGTTATGATTTTTATATTTTGGTCTCTCCGAGTACTTGTTCGGCTGTATAAACACATTTTTTTTGTCTTTGTAGCTTTTTCTCCACAGTGTCTTCGGCTACAGAGGGATCGTGTTATTCCCCTGGCATGCTCGTCTCTATGACCGAGATGTGTGTCCTACAACATTGGACAGGTAGTGCGTCCAGACCTTCCAGATTCTGTGCTTGTTAGGCACATTGGTATTTTAGGTCGAGTCTCAAAACTGTAGGAGTGGAAAATACCTTGATAGTACTGTGATTAATACGAGTGTAACAGTACATTCTGCCTGTGATTTGATTTCATTTGCAATACTTCACAATTTGACATTCTTAAAGTATTTTGAACACAATTCAAGCCAAGATAAACAAGGACTCTAATCTTGTTGCTGCTCAGCTTACTAATAATACTAGAGCTGGGAGACAGGAGGAGTGCTAGTCTGAGTTGTTGATTAGTGAGGACTGTTTGCAAACTTTGGTGCTCACACAGAGCAACTACATTAGATGGTATAACTAGTATATAATGTCTGTTCTCCACAGCTTTCTTTTCGATATCTGTGTCATGATGCATGATTTAGCTTTGTTTTCTGTGTTTCTGTGCATGTTATTGTTTTGATTAAAACATATCCATTCAATGTTTTATTAAAACATCCAGAGCAGTGTAAAATAAAACTTCCCACAACTAGCTAATTTGTCTTTGTATGAGGATTAGCAGTCAGTCACCACACTGCATGTTTAGAAAGATGCTTTTCTGTGCTTTCTACACCCCTGCAAATCTGTTTATTATTCCAGCAAACCACAGTCCTTAGACCATGGGTCAAAAGAGGTAAAAGGAAAAACACACACTTACTACCAGGTCCTTATAGACACCCGGGATTGCCCCTACATAGTGAGTGCACTTAACTTGAAGTCTTAATTTTCAAACTATTTTCACCCTAATCTCCATCAGCTACTGAAACAACTGTGCATTGGCTTCTGTTGTATTAACTTTGCGTTTTGAGCACAGGGAAATGCAAAATTCTTATCCATGGGCATTGACTATATTATGCCAATATAATACATATACCTATATAATACCAGTGCAGCAGATAGAGATTAGGTCTAAAAATGCTGGAGTATTCCTTGAAGAACATTTGGTTTATATCCAGCTCAGTTTTTTTGTTTCATTTCAGTCTCAGAGGTCTCAAACAGAGGCAGTTACATTTCTGGCAAATCATGACGACAGCAGGGCCTTGTACGCTATCCCAGGTATGTGACTGTGAGAAGTGTCTGTACAAAGTTGACAGTTTATTCTGTGTTTGTGTGTTTGGCTGTTGGTTTCAAATTCCATGTCTCCTAAACCTCTGTCATTCAGGTTTGGATTATGTGAGTCATGAAGACATCCTGCCGTACAGCTCAACTGAGCAGATTCCTATTCAGCATGAGCTGTTTGAGCGTTTTCTCATTTTTAACCCATCAAAAAGTAAGTACTTGTTTCTCTTTAGCTTGCTCATATATCAGCCACCTTCTACCATCAGTCTCTGATGGAATGGCATTTGTGTTGCTTACACAGCACCCCCCTTTACCTCAAGAGACACACTCCGAGCCTGGCAAGAGAAGAACCATCCTTGGCTGGAGCTGTCAGATGTACACAGGGAGACGACGGAGAATATCCGCGTCACTGTCATCCCTTTCTACATGGGCATGAGGGTAAGCGAAAGGCATTTGGATTCAAGTCTTTTTGTAGGTACTTGTTCAGCACTATTTGTGTTTCTGATTAAACTTTGCTCTTCGTTTTGTTTTCCTATAGGATGTACAGAATATCCATGTGTACTGGGTAAGCAGATGCAGTAGAGTAGATGTACTTTAGACATAATTTGTCATGCATTGACTGTTACATTTATTGTAAATTCTGAATATTTGCCTCAGTGGCGATACTGTATCCGTCTGGAGAACTTGGGCAATGAGGTGGTTCAGTTGCGAGAAAGACACTGGAGAATCTTCAGCCTGTCCGGTACTCTGGAAACAGTCCGTGGCAGAGGAGTAGTTGGCCGGGTGAGCAGCTGCACTTCTAATAAACTAGAATTTACTGTTTTCCTTGAGAGATTTGTCCAAATACAGTCTAAACTGAAATGTGATCATTTTAGGCTTTAACAAGTAAAGAAAATTGATGCCCTCTTTCAATATATGCCCTCACTTCAACTTTGACTCATCCATACAAAGGGTGATGCTTCTGTTTTGCACAAGTAGCCCCTCACAGTACAAGGGGAGGAGGGAAAAGTGAAGAGCAGAATTTAAATTGGGACTTAGTCGCCATTTGCTTAAGTTGGCCTCAGTGAGCTAATTAGCTAGCCATGGAAACTTGGTGATGGACAGTACAGACCAAACGTTTGGACACACCTTCTCGTTCAAAGAGTTTTCTTTATTTTCATGACTATGAAAATTGGAGATTCACACTGAAGGCGTCAAAACTATGAATTAACACGTGGAATTATATACTTAACAAAAAGTGTAAAACTGAAAATATGTCTTATATTCCAGGTTCTTCAAAGGTGCCACCTTTTGCTTTGAATACTGCTTTGCACACTCTTGGTATTCTCTTGATGAGCTTCAAGAGGTAGGCACCTGAAATGGTCTTCACTTCACAGGTGTGCCCTGTCAGGTTTAATAAGTGGGATTTCTTGCCTTGTAAATGGGGTTGGGACCATCAGTTGTGTTGTTCAGAAGTCAGGTGGATACACAGCTGATATCCTACTGAATAGACTGTTAGAATTTGTATTATGGCAAGAAAAAAGCAGCTAAGTAAAGAGAAACGAGTGGCCATCATTACTTTAAGAAATGAAGGTCAGTCAGTCAGAAAAATTGGGAAAACTTTGAAAGTGTCCCCAAGTGCAGTCGCAAAAGCCATCAAGCGCTACAAAGAAACTGGCTCACATGAGGACCGCCCCAGGAAAGGGAGACCAAGAGTCACCTCTGCTGAGGTTAAGTTCATCCGAGTCACCAGCTTCAGAAATCGCAGGTTAACAGCAGCTCAGATTAGAGACCAGGTCAATGCCACACAGAGTTCTAGCAGCTGACACATCTCTAGAACAACTGTTAAGAGGAGACTGTGTGCATCAGGCCTTCATGGTAAAATAGCTGCTAGGAAACCACTGCTAAGGACAGGCTACAAGCAGAAGAGACTTGTTTGGACTAAAGAACACAAGGAATGGACATTAGACCAGTGGAAATCTGTGCTTTGGTCTGATGAGTCCAAATTTGAGATCTTTGGTTCCAACCCCCGTGTCTTTGTGCAACGCAGAAAAGGTGAACGGATGGACTCTACATGCCTGGTTCTCACCGTGAAGCATGGAGGAGGAGGTGTGATGATGTGGGGGTGATTTGCTGGTGACACTATTGGGGATTTATTCAAAATTGAAGGCATACTGAACCAGCATGGCTACCATAGCATCTTGTAGCGGCATGCTATTTCATCCGGTTGGCGTTTAGTTGGACCATCATTTATTTTTCAACAGGACAATAACCCCAAACACACCTCCAGGCTGTGTAAGGGCTATTTGACCAAGAAGGAGAGTGATGGGGTGCTGCACCAAATGACCTGGCCTCCACAGTCACCAGACCTGAACCCAATCGAGATGGTTTGGGGTGAGCTGGACCGCAGTGTGAAGGCAAAAGGGCCAACAAGTGCTAAGCATCTCTGGGAACTCCTTCAAGACTGTTGGAAGACCATTTCAGGTGACTACCTCTTGAAGCTCAAGAGAATGCCAAGAGTGTGCAAAGCAGTAATCAAAGCAAAAGGTGGCTACTTTGAAGAACCTGGAATATAAGACATATTCAGTCGTTTCACACTTTAAGTATATAATTCCACACGAGTTAATTCATAGTTTTGATGCCTTCAGTGTCAATCTACAATTTTCACAGTCATGAAAATAAACAAAACTCTTTGAATGAGAAGGTGTGTCCAAACTTTTGGTCTGTACTGTATGTTTGAGAACTCTCAGAATAACATACATAAATTGTGTGAATAATTGCTTTGTCTGGCTTTACTGGAGAGCCATAGTGTGTTTTTAACTGTATAGCCTTTAGCTTGCCACTAGCAAGCTCGCAGGGTAAAGTTACATAAGCAATCTTGTATAACTTATGGAGTAGTTTGTTGAATTAATCTCAGTTTGAAATATGAGGTATTGGTATTGCTCATGTACAGCTCTGCCTTTTTTTTTATTCTGTTTGAAAAGAGAATTGCATCAGATCTCAATGATTTCTAGACAGGTTCTGCTGCCGATGTCAACACTTGTATTTACTTGTGCCCTGCGATCATCTAATAAACTTCACTTGATCTAAGTTAGGCATCAAGACACGTTAAAATGAGTGTTTAAACGGATGTTTGTTGTCCAACCAGGAACCAGTATTGTCAAAAGAACAGCCAGCGTTTCAGTACAGCAGCCATGTGTCTTTGCAGGCACCAAGTGGACACATGTGGTGAGTTAAATGACCAACTTCCTTTTATTTAGTTCCCAATTGAAGACAGTTCCTTTAACAGTTTGTTGTCCTGTAATACAAACAGTTTTGACACAAAAAATCACAATAACTTAACACTGCAGGTTTTTAAGTATACAACTTAGTGCTTATTTGATCTGTTGCAAATGAAATGCACTGTTTTCACTTGTAATTTATGCACAGGGGGACATTCCGCTTCGAGAGGACAGATGGATCCCATTTTGATGTGCGCATTCCACCCTTCTCTCTGGAGAGCAATAAGGATGATAAAGCGCCCCCTGCTGGCTACACCTTATAACAAATTCGCCCCCTTTGGACCAGTGTATTAAAGCTTCCCATGCTCCACTTTGCTGTTCTATGCACTATGCCTTAGTGTTACCCTTTCAGGAATTTGAGGTGTGATCTGATGTGAAGTGGACACATCCTGCAGTATTATAACCCTCACAGCCATATTTGTAACGGTTTTTCAGCACGCAAAGGAACCGAGTGAAAGGGAACGTAGCTCTCAGGTAGTTTGCGAAACAGTATGTGGAATCATCAGCGCATGTAGCTTGAGAATTGGTCATACTGCATAATGTGAATTGAATGTGATTTTACTTATGACTGATCAGATTCCGTCTTTTTTTGGCAAATTAAGTCTTTTGGGATTTTCCTAAAGCTAACTGTTATTTTGATGCATTTGTGCATACTTTGTCCATTTAGAGGGAGGAACGCTCAAGCAGAAATTAAAAGTTTGACAGTAGCTATTGGTATGAAGAAAGAGTTGCAAGGTCACAGATGAATATTGGCTGCTAGAGGTGCTGCTGGGGTGAAACAGCCGTGTCTGTTGAGATGCATGTTCTAATTCTGATTGCACTGCACTCCTTACATTAGTGTGTTTGGTACAGTCCAGTTTGTTTGTGATGAGAATGAGAACATCATCTAGAAATGTTGAGTATGTTGATAATAAATGATGATATGGCTTATAATGTACTGTAAATAAGAATGTAAAAAGTATAAATAAATGTGCATTTTGAAATATTTCTGTTAAGCTGATTTAGTTTCTAAGTCTGTAACGTGTGATTACAATTACAGAGACAACAAAGAAAGTTTCAGACTGCAGTAGTGCTCCTGCTTATCAGATGGTATATTGTATTACAAGGTAACGGACAGTTCTTTCCTTCCCTTTTTAAAAACTGTTTACACTTCTCAACCGCTGGTACAGCACCACTGTTATCAATGCTTTGACAGTGTGGATAGACTTACATATGTAGAGTGTATTTTTGCTGGTTGACCGAGAAGCACTGATTTACTGATATTCCCAAAGTCCTTGAACTATGGTACCACCTGGAGCTTTTAGTCCTGAATTATATGATGCTTGTTCTGTCTCTCATCAATTCTCTTTCAAGCACTAGATATATGGTGCATACCCGATGAGACTCGCGTCTTGTTTACAAGTCTCAAATTCTCCCATCCTATTTATTTATTTATGGAGTACTCTAGCATTTTTCAACCCGATCCCTGACTACTATATCTTGTGGAATACAGTCAGTTACCACAGACTATAATTTCCCTGTATATGGCTCAAAACACACCTGCCCAGGGCTTCTGTATTGTTTCTATTATGATTGTGCTTATATGTTTCACATTATAATAATTTGTGCAATGCTGGTGTTGGAACATCCAAAATAATGTAACACATCTTTGTGCTTAAAAACTAACTTCTGAACATTTAGCACTAGGTGTCAGTATAGTGTAATGTAACAGTCCTCATGGGTGTAAAGCTAGAGAGGCTGGCAGCAGTGATGAGAAAGAACTGGACATGGGTCTGTGTGTTCCAGTCCATTGTCCCACCCTCTGCAATACAGTGTGTCTACGTCCACTTTCACAGCTTTGTGACTAAATTAATTTGGTTAGCTTTATATATACATTGCTAACAGTCATTTAATCCAGTGTTTCTTAATCCTGCTCCAGGTGACCCACAGTACTGTATGGTTTCAACTGATCATTCCTTAGCATGAGTCCTTCATGAGCTGGTTCAGGTGGATTGGGTTGGGGAATAAAGAAACTGCATTGCTGTGGGTCACCAGGAGCAGGACTGAGAAACACTGATTTAGTATAATAGGAAGGATTTGTTTATTCTCGTCTGTGAGAATTTAGGGCGGGAAGGGTTTTTTTCACAAAGCAGGATTTCTCAGTTCAGCCAGATGACTTAATAAAGTTGAGCCTGTTCACTAGCAATGGACTCAACTTTGGGCTTATCTGGCTGACTGAGAAATCCTGCTTTGTGAAACATCTCCTTTAACTAACCTATGACTGACTGCAGAATTTCTGCCTCCCTTAGTTACTGTTATGTCCATCCACTGATACGTCCATCTATACCACATGTACTAAAAGACTAAAAATGTCAATAGCGCAAATAAAAATTTAGAAACCCACATTTTAAAATGTTTTATTTTTTAAAAATAAACAAGCTTTCCAAGTAGTTAAGTACAGATGTTTGAGAATTGACGAAACAAGAATGTATGCTAATTTAAAGCAAAATTTTAAAAACAAAACCATCAAACCAAGGAACTTTCCTAACAACTAGGCGTTAAAGAAGGAGGTTTTCATGTCTGATGAGGAAGGTTGAGACATACGCTGCCCATTCAGATGAGCTAACGCTAAAGCCAACACTGGAGCAGTCCTTATAGAAAGTCTGTCTACTCGGCAACCATCTTTGCACTGCCGCTGAGCAGTTATTTCCAGTCAGACGAGACCAGAGGCCGTATTACAGAAACCTCAGTCTGAAATCTTATCTGGTTCATCACCATGACAACTTCAGTTACAACTGAATTTAGGACAGTAGCTAGTAGCTCATGAGATCTTTTACCAAACTTTTTTGAAACAATATGATTGTGTGAGTGCATTAATACAAAGATTTCAGTGCTGTGAACGTTGTGAGCCTTCCCATTCAGTCCATGAGTGAACTGTCTCCTCTTTAATGTCCCTGGTTTTAAACACAAATGTGAGCACTGAAAAGACCTGTTTAATCGGTCAAGCTAACTGCTAACTGGCTAGCTACGTAAAGCTAACATAGCTAGCTCACTGACCTTAACATTGTCCTGTAATGTTATTTATCATTAAATATCATATTAAAAGGGATGATATCAAGTACTGAATCCTAGATAAAGGTTATCTGCCCTTAGAGCCTGTTAATATTTCAGACATTTAGCTGTGAGTTCGGTCTCCTTCATGGCTTAATCCAAAACATTTTCAGCTTCAGGAAAAAAAAAAGCAGCACCACCCTCCAGATGTTCAAGATTGTGTATCTGAGTTTAATATGTATTAAGTATTAATATTAGATTAACGTTAATATCAATAATTCAGACTGCTTTAGTGCCACTGTTCTCACTGCACGTTTTTTCTGAGGAGTTGAGTCGAGTTTTCGCGTGGCGGAGGACGCGGCGCTCAGAGACGGTTCTGATTGGCTGAGAGGCATTATTTACCATAACGGTCAAACAGTTCCGTTAGCTAACAGTTCAGCGCAGCGTTCAGTGAGTGGACAGCGGCGTGTTATCAGACCGAAACTGAAGAACTGGGAGATGTTGTTCACGGCTCAACCCCTCCCAGCCCAGAGAGAGAGAGAGAGTGAGAGAGTGAGAGTCAGTGCAGCACGATGACACACACACATTCACACACTAGCCTGCATTAGTCTCTGAAAAGGATGCAGCCCAACCCGAAAACACTCCAGCTTCACCCGGGACACACCTGAGCGAGGTCGCTTCTCAGAGAAAATAACAAAGACAGCAAACAGAAGAGACGGAGCCGCGTCGGGGATCAGCTGTTTACTGGTCGTCACTGACATTAGACTTGCTGGGGAGACGCGAGGATGGGCCAGGAGGAGACGGGCTCCCCGTTAGCGAGCTTTACTTTCCGCTACGAAGGAGCACAGTCCGGTGTGTCTGCGAGCGGACATGTGAAATATTAGCGCTTTTTAGCCCGTGGAGGAGCTTTCGGTGCCCCTCATCTGTAACAGGGCGATGTTCTGCAGAGGGAATAAGTGCATAAGGGTAGTTTGAGCTTTTGGGCTGATCTCCCCCTCAGCGCCTCGGCCATGCTGCGGGCTTTAGCATCTGAGCTCTTCCCTACTTGAGGGGGCTCAGAAGTAGGCTAACACTTCACCACTATTTATAGCGGGTTATTCCGTCCTTGTCGTTTTGATTTTGACCTGGCTGACTGGGATGCTTATTCATGGGATTTTTTTTTTCGAAAACAAGAATATTTCAGAGGACCTTGCTGCACCTGTCGGGGTTTTAAATGTCCTTAGAAGCAGGTGTGACCGCCAAAGTTTATCATTTAAATGGATGAACAAGTAGCCTGCGAGTTCGCGCCAAACTACAGTCGCTATTGTCTCCTCTGAGTTTTTCCTCTGATCTCATTCGGCTTTTTTATGCCTCGTATGTCTGTTAGGACTCTTTCTCCTGCTGTGAAGGTAAGGCAGAACATCTCAGCATGTTCATAAGACTGAACTTCACCTCAGTCGTGGTATCAGGTCAGTTGTTAAGGCTCCTCGTTAGTGCGCTGCTGTGAACACTCATTTTTAGCCTGAGGTAAATCTGTGGAGCTGGTTTCTGTGCTGTGACTTCCAGTCATGGGAGGCAAGCAGGCGAAGAGCCCGGGGCAGGAGGCCGGGGGCAGTCCGCTCTCGGCGCCCTGGAAGAAGACCCCGACCAGAGAGAGAACCGAGCTGCTGGCCTCCTTCAGCCTGAAGCCAGGAGAAAGGCTGGGCCGAACCGGGACCCCTCCACCCCCATACCAGCGCAGGATAAGCATGATCCAGGACATGCTGCTGTTGGCCAAGCAGGGCAAACATGACGAGGCCACGGAGATGCTGAAGACCCTACGACAGGTATGCACGGCAGGGAGCACGCCTGGTCTACAGGAGTGGTAAACTTCAGTAGCGTATTGTACTGTCAAGCTAATGTCGAGACCAGTTTGTAGTTCATTCATTGTAGTTCATGCCGAGTGGTTCACGTATTCGGCGAAGTCCGGCTCGTGTTTCGAATCGCTTTATGTCAATAAACCAGTTGATCCGATTCACAGGTCCAACTGAATCGAACATTTTGTACCGTCTACACGGTAGTTCTGGTAAGGTTTGACTGGTCTGTTTTGTAGGGACTCTACACTTAGCTTTCTCAAAGCTGTGTAACACCTCATTGCACTTCTTACCTTTAGACAAGTCGTTCACATCCTTCATGCTTCATTGATGCTCGTGAATGAATCGTTCTTTTGAACCGGTTCATAAGTCAAATTGAATCAAACTTTGAGTGTCGTCTACAATGAAGGAGTAAATATCCATCCATCCATCCATCCATTTTCTAAGCCGCTTCTCCGTCAGGGTCGCGGGGGAGGAGTAAATATGTACATATAAAATTTGTATAATATGCATTGGCAAAGACAATATAATCTTATTCACATTTTCTGTCTGTAGACTCCCAATGGCTTCCTTTGAATTGGTCGGTTCAGTTCAAAACGTTCTTTGTAGCATCTACGCTGTTTACATTTGTTTTAAAGGCTTCAGAGATTCAATGCAAGTCTAACACCAATCCTTCACAATGTAACGTCACAACAATCATTACAAAATAAAAACCAGACGCTAAGATTTTAAGAATTCACTTACATTTTCTGTCTGTAGGCATTAGCTGGGACTTTTATGTCCTTTTAAACCTTTTTTGCTTTTATGCTTTGTCCATTAGACTCTGACTCCGTTACTGGGTAGAAGTAGATCAGACTGACTCGCTGAATTAAATCTCCTGCTTGACTTCAATCAATCAATGAGTCACTGAAGCAGAAGTTCAATTTATTGATAATGTATTGTTCAGAAGGAATCTGGTAAAATGAAGGGATCTCCCCATCTCTATCACATTTATTTCTGCATGTTCTCAGTGGAAGAGGTCACTTGAAGCCTGGACGGCCAGATGTGGGGAATGGTCAGAGTGAGGCAAGTTCTCAAACGTCTTCCCGGAGTTTTAAATCAGTTCCCACTTTGGTGTCAAAAACAGAATGGCATTATGCAGAGAGAGCTTGCATAATGCGGACTGGTGCCATATTGGCCAGAGTGAGTGGATATAATTTGTGTGGGACATCGTGGAAGCTTATAATGTGGCAGCTGCACGTCACTTGTCACAGATAGGTCACATCACAACTGAAACTAGCATGGAGACTGCACAGGGTATGGTCTTCTGCTATGAGTCCACATGCGTACTATACTAATGTGTCATCCCTCCATGTCTGTTGTCATGTGAGGATGCATATTTCACTTCCATCAGTGCTGCTGAGACAGATGCCCAGCGGCTGGTCTGTCCTGGGCTGCTGATGCAATTAGAAAGCCTGTGCGATTTATTACTGTGCTGTGAAGCCACTTGGCTACTCTGGACCTCGCAGTCCAGAGATGGAAGGATCAGGCAGGGAGTGAGTGCCTGAAGGGAGAGCCAGATTGGAGAGAAGACTATGCTGCTGTCCATACATGTCACTGACTATACATGATGAACTGAGTTTGGCAGTGCTGGAATGCTTAGAGGGATGATCAGGTTTGCGCAAATGTCTGTTTTATGATAATTCCTAGGGATGTGAATTCTGACTAATTGTGGTATTCAGCATGTGTAAGCATTTATGAATGGATGAACACCACATAACATAAGACATAACAATTTTAACACCATATTTTCCCCCTTGACTTTCTGTGATCTGCTACTTCAATATTAAAGATGACACAATAACACTTTTGAATCGGCTGATAACGATCTGATATCTTTTCTTTTAAAAACTACTTTCCTTTAAAGATATTTTCAATTGAATCATTTAAGTCGAGCATCGTAAAGATCCTATCATGCTCAGCTGCTCAAATGCTCTACTACTGCCCTGAAGGAAAGACCCAGCCAACAGCATCACATCACACAATGTGAATGTCTGATGCTTCAGAGTAGATTTTTCCAGGATTGGATCAGATTCCTTCTTTCTTTCCCAACATCTGATCCAGCATTTCATGCTGATGTCATTTCCATAATGTAGTGATTTCACAATTTGAATACTCCCCTCTGGATTGGTTAACCGCATATTCAGCTACCCATGTTACCATATGATAAAGAGTACTGATGTGTAGGCAAGAACTGAAAGATTAATCATTTTTATATCAAAACTGTAATAAAAAAATGCATTTTTCAAACTGCAATGCTGCAGTTTTTATTAAAGCCTATATTAACGTGTTGTCTTAACAAGTTTGTGCACCAGCTGTAGATGATTTAGAACCAGTGTGCATGGCAGTACAACAACACCACTTCCATATGGCATCTCAAGTATTTATCGGAAGTTGAATCATTAAGGGACCATTTTAAAGCTGTACATTTATGTTAAACTTTACAAATAAAACATGTTAAAACTTAAATTTACACTCAGAAATAAAGGTATGAAACTGTCACTGGAATGGCACAGGGGTACATCTCAGTACCTTTAGTCAGGGAACATAACTGAACCATAAACCATTGAAATACTATTTTCTAAGTTGTACTGACTGTAATGAACCTGCACAGTACCTTTATTTCTAATAGTGTAGGGTCTAAATTTCAATGTAGAATGTGGAATGTTTTTCACTTTCCATAAGGTAATTCGGTAATAAGGTAATAACTTTCCTTACGGCTTCCCTGAAGCCGTAAGACTACTAAATTGCAATTAGACGTCACCGCAATGGCACTTCATGTCCACTTATTTATCTCTGCTGCTGTACTGAATCAGTGCCTATCACCCCTACACCTGTCACTTTATACATGTCACTTTATACATTACCAGTATTAAGATGTACACCTTCTACCTCGTACTCATGCTGCTGTGGTTCATGCTGCTGTTATTTGCACCCCTTTATTTGCACCTTCTATTTATTGTTTATGTTACTTTGGGAGTTAACTGGACCGTGAGTACAATGTTTTGTTCCACCTCATGTACCACATGTGATGCGAATGACAATAAAGCCTTATCTTATCTTATGCTTTTTTGGAAATGATTACTGGACTTTAATTTATAGAAAATAATCACAGCTACAATGTCAGTCAGAAAATTCGCAATTAGGTGTTTTGCCTTAGTCGTGCTGCCCTACAGTAGGGCATTTGCTGCTGTTGTTATTGAGTACATGTATGCATTTTACATGTCATCTGTATCCATCATCTGCAGCATTTGGCTGACGCTCTTATCCAGAGCGACTTACAATTTGATCATTTTACACAGGGAGGCCAAGGCGTTAGTGTTAGGAGTCTTGCCCAAGGACTCTTATTGGTATAGTGTAGGGTGTTTGCCCAGGTGGGGATCGAACCCCAGTCTACAGTGTAGAAGGCAGAGGTGTTAACCACTACACTATCCAACCACATATGCCTTCAAACAAGACAGGTGATTAGATCGCCCTGTAGAGCAAAGCCAGCTGTGATCATCTGACCATGCAGCGATTTCCTCATTGTGTGGAAGCGGGATCAAAGCCTGATACTTAAAGGCTTTCCACATATATCTTGACAGAATGAATTGACTAATTCTGGCGGAACAGCACTGACAGCTTCAGGCATGTAGGCTATGTGCCATTTTCAGACATCCATTGAAATTAAGCAGGATTGAATTGCAGTGTATTAGTCTTCCAGGGTACAGCACATTTAATGAGAAAGGGAAAGAACACGAAACAGATTTTGAGACACCTCTGGTTACTTTATGTATCTCTTTGCTCAGAAACCATGAAAACAGACCTTGGATAGAATGGAGGTTGGTTAATTAAGACGCAGCCTTGTGGAGGGGCCACTGTAGAAAGAGGTTTACATAATGTGGTTTACATAATTGTGCACGGCTGACCGCTGTTTCAGCGAGGGAAGAGATTATTGCAGGAAGAATCCAATAACGAGGGAAACCCTTTACAGTCATCCGCTCTTGATTGCTCACCTCTCCGTTCTCAGAATAGAACTCTAAGTCTTTACGTGCCTTATGCATTTATATTTCATGTCACATGTCATCAAAAATGCATGCCATTTTCTCTAGACACAGTGCTGACTTTCTTCCCTTGCTTTTTTAATTTTCTGTTTCATTCCTAGCCGCTCTTCTTTCATCTTGGTGATGCAATTTAGCTCCGTGCCCAAAAAAAAAAACCCAACTCAGAACACTGAGTGACATTTGGACCATCTGTAATTGCTTGTCCCTCTACCTGCCCTGCTGCTTTGTAGATATAAAGGCCTTAGGATGGTAGATTAAATTCTCATTTAGTTTTGTCTATTTGCAGAACTGTATAATTGTACTGTAATACACATAAAATGTGTCACGACTATGCAGCGAGAAAGGAACATCCATTAGCAGAGTGACTCAGTTACGGTCAGTGTTCACGATGCAACACAAAATTGTTACAACACATTTTTCTGCCTGACACAGGTGAGAAATGGACATTTAGTTTGGCTAATGTCTCGTTTTCACATTCAGAAGGACATTTACACTGTATAATGCACAGCAGGCACTTTGTTCTCTGTTCTGTTACATAACAGAAAATCTTCTAATACCTTTGGACATTTAGTCTTTTTTACTCTTGATTCCACACCGACATTTTCTGTCTCACACAAGAACCTGCTTGTGGATCTTATAGTTTCCTGTTGATGAACATATGGATTTCTCTCTCTTCCCTTGATGAGCACAACATGTACAGATGCAGTGCAGATTGATCATGTAATTTAGAGTGCAGGTAATCTACACGGCTCTCAGTAGGTTTAGGGACTGGACAGTATTGTAGATTTCAGTTATGGCAGTAGGGTTGGGTGATTTATAAAAATATAATATCACCACACATTAATGATATAAATATACACATAAAATGAATAAAATACAGACATTTTAACACGGTAGCCCACCGTCACCAAACCATTCTACTTTTCTAGTAGTAAGCAATGCACGCACACACAATTTTCCAAACCGCTTATCGTTCTGGGAACCGCAATAAGCAATAGTACATTATTAAATATTGGTTTGAAATGCCAGTCAAATATAAATGTTTATGCAATGTTGATCACTTTTCATGATACCTCATCATAGTATTTTCACATATAGACACAATGCACTAGTAAGGCCACCCTTAAAAACTGGGTATGATCATTTTATTTAACATTTTATTTATTTGCAGCCTGTATGGCACTGAATCCAGCTAAATCAGGACTAATTATGCTCTGTTTGTAATAAAATATGCAGTTGGCCAGTATTCTGTAGGTATTGATGATATCCACGATGAAGTATGATCATATTGGCCACCTCTAGATGCCACTGATGACATTTATGATGGTTTTTAAAATGATCATGGTATTGTTAAAATATACTTAAAAGCACTAATACACAGTTCACACAAGGTATTATATGGATGCACTGTTATGGTAACTTCTCATTTACGCATCTGCTGGTGATGAAACATCAACATTTATACATTTTTGAGATTGGAGCTACCACCTTTATTTGCACAGAAAATATGATGTTAGTTTGAATAGGGTTACAAATGCATTAAAATGAATAAAATACAGACATTTTAACACGGTAGCCCACCGTCACCAAACCATTCTACTTTTCTAGTAGTAAGCAATGCACGCACACACACACACGCACACACAATTTTCCAAACCGCTTATCGTTCTGGGAACCGCAATAAGCAATAGTACATTATTAAATATTGGTTTGAAATGCCAGTCAAATATAAATGTTTATGCAATGTTGATCACTTTTAAGTGGTTATTTGGCAAAAATGATATGTTTACGATATAATAGTGCATCTAACGTTTATACTGATAAGACCCTTCATCCCTCGTATTCTTTAGAATGAAAAAATCAATGGATAATACATGTGAAAATCATCAGTGTTGCTACTGTTTCAGGAGTGGGCGATATGGCAAAAAATGTATAATTATTTTCATGATACCTGATACAGACAGAGTGGACTAGTAGTGCTACATTTAAAAACTGGCTCAAAACTCAAAAACTCTGGCTGCAATTATTTTTATTGAACATTTCACACCGTTTACTCTTTAGATAACTGTGTAAACGTGTTGTTCTGGTATGTGCTTTACAGGAAGAGTGTAGAAATGGGTTATTTCCTGACGTTTTTTTAGTTTGGCGGTCATACACAGTTATTGGAGTCATCAAAATGAATTCAAATTATTATACAAGAATAAATAAAAATGAAACAGTTCTAGGTGGGTTTTATACTGCAGCAAATCATAAAACTGGTAACTGCCCCATGTTGGTCATGGGCGTGGTCTGTTGTGCTGCTGTTGTACTGCTTAACTGCTCCTCCATGTTGTCTTTTTTCACTCTAGGATCTGGGAATGGAGTCCACATCTCTGGATGATGTTCTCTATCGCTACGCCAGCTTCCGGAACCTGGTGGACCCCATTACACATGACCTGATTATCAGTTTGGCCAGATACGTTCACTGCCCCAAGACGGTAGAGTGATTAGTTCCTTTACTCACAAATGTGATCATATCTCAGTGCACACAGTCCCGCACAAGCACACAGGGTCTTTGCCTTTTTCCTATCATGCCTGTGGTCCGTTAGGATAAGTTGTTTTGTTTTGTGTGTGCATGGTTGGGTCACTGCAGGCTGTAAGAGAGACAGGAAATGAATGGCACTTAGCTCAAGTAGACATTGAATACTAGGACAATAGAAGAGACTGTGCCTTTTTATTATCATAACAGATTTCAGAAGCCAGAAGCCATTCATGAGTTACTAGCAACAATAAAGAGAAAAGCATTCAGTTCCAGAGATATTGACAGGTGGGTGTAGGAGAGAAAGGGGGGATTAGAGGCAGACAGAATGAGCGACAGCTAAAGCCAGTGCCAGTGCTGCGCTCACGAATGAGTCACATTTTGAGACAGGTCAGCCCCCACAAGGAGACTCCTGCTGCTGCTGCTGCACTTAATGGAGCAAATTAAGCACAATAGCACACAGCAAAAACACCCAACTCAGCTTCTAGCACAAGCTGTTTTAACACCTGACTACGAAAAACAGCAGCCCTCAGCACAGCGAGGAGCCATAGCAATACCACTGCTATCATGCAATCAGTGGATTGTCTTTTCCCCTCACATTATCCATGGCAACATTCGACTTAAGACCACTGAACATCAGGGAGAGAAACAGGGGGACAACATATCAGATTTGAAAGTGCAGAATGTCTGCTTTCATTTGAAGCTGTGCACATCAAGATTGGGAACATCATGTAGTAATTTCATCCCTTTTTATACATAATCCTTCTTTTTGGGGGGGATCATATGTAACGGAATGGTTGGCTGCTAGTTAACAACAACAAAAATAACAACAATAACATTAATAATAATAATTAGTTTAATTAATAATTAGTGCCTTTTTACAGTCAAAGCTTACAAAATACAAGAAGCAACAGCAAAAACAATTGGTATTAAATAGTCAACCCAAAGTAAAGGCATTCAAAAACAAACTGCATCGTATCATATATATTATTTAATATATCGTTAAACTCTATATGTCATATATTTTAAAAAGCTATATCAACAGTCATGAGAAAAGAATGAAAAGAATGACAGAGGGAGGTTTTAAAGGAGAATCCCATTAATGTTTCAAAGATCTGCTTAATTAAATTGTTTGGATGTAAATAAAATGACCGAGTGGTTTGATATGAAGTGCTTTGTTCTAGAGAAGCTTAACGAGGCAGAATTGTTCACAGTGGACATCTGAAGAGTTTAATGCAACTAAAAGCTTCCTCACAAAGCATAATGAATAAGCTGTCTGATGTCTGACATAGTTTGTGTAAGGCCAAAAAGTCCTCAAAGAAAATGTACCTCTATTTTATTTAGTGTGTTTCTCTAGAATTAACCATTTTCAGATCAGAACACTCTGAATGACTTTAAGTCTCAGTGATTAAATCAGAGATGCAGAAAAGTAAAAAAATCAGTAGTATTTAAGTTTTGGCATTGAAGGAGGAGAGCAAGCTAAATTTTTCTGCACTAAATGGTGACCTGTCTAAATTTAAGGACTGCTAGAAGCCAGAAAACCTGAGAGCATGGAGAGAGAAGGTGAGCTTATAGGGTGTTAGATTGGAAGGAGTTTCAGGCATGTTCCTCCCCCAAACTTCAGTTATAACATAACTACATAAAAATTGAGTTGATGTGAGCAAATTTCTTTAAAATGAGTCAACAAAATCTTAACGTGTTTGAGAGCATGTTGTTTTGAACGGAATGCCAGTGAGACTTATATTAGCTGAGCTGAGCTGAGATGAAAGCATGGGCTAGAGGTTCTGCGTCTCTTTTAGCACAGGGTAAAGCCATGCAATATTACAGAGAAGATCTGACATGATGCAAAGCACTAGTAAGTCTCAGCGGTACCAGAATAAGAAAGTGGTTTTTATTGATCATGTGACTACTGATGGCATAAACAGGATTAATTCTGAAGTGCACAAAACCACACTGAGCAGATTTTTATTTACTGAAGACAAAACTGAAAGCTAGAAGCTCCCCAAACAAGCACTGAACTGGAAATGATGGGTTTACAGGCCTGGCAGTGTATCACTTGAGATGGATGGTACTGTAACACTCAGACAGGGTTGTTAGATGCAAATGCAGAGAGTCTTTTGATAAACAAAATCCCTAGAGCCAAATCATAGAACCAACAGGCAAAGAGTCAAGGAAAACCAGGAAAGACCAAAACACAGTGAAAGCAGCACAATAGTGGCATAGCAAGTGGCAATACCTCACAAGGAGGCAGCCTGAGAGTCTGGGTTATAAAGGGTTGCTGATGAGTAGATTGTAGGCAGGTGTGTGAGTGTGGGAGGAGTCAGCCTCTCAATACTCCAGAGAAGCTGATCTCTGGATGGAGGAATGGCCAGTAGGCGTGACAGGTAACCAGCATATAATGATGGATATGGGTCTGTAGATTTCAGGCCTTCATTGATTGCAAAGGATTTGTAACTAAAAATTGTAAATTTTTTAACAAGATGAATTTGTTGTCCCCTGAAATGGCAGACCTTGTGTAAAAATGACTTTGGTTCATATATTGAATCAATATAGTATAAAAAGATTAAAAATAAAGCAGGCATTTTGGTCTTTAACTTCCGAGTTATTGATTATTAAACAAGAACAAATGTGGTGCAGTTCCTTTCTGTTACATAGCAGTGTGTGTGTGTGTGTGTGTGTGTGTCAGTATTTACATCATAATATCCTTCATTCTTGATGACTTGTAGATTATGTTTGGAAATATTATGATTGCCATAAAAAAAGACATCAGTGTGACAGAAGTGGTGGCAGACATTGTGCAAGGCAGAAACAGAGTCTGTGCAGTGTTCTGGCTGGAATAGAGCCGCAGTGCTGACGCTCAGGCCTGTCTGCTGTACTGCTGGAGCCGTGACAGCGTCCTGTGTGTACAATAACATTGCCAGGGGACCCGCTGTCTGTCTGCAGGGGATGCTGACCAGCCATGTGTTACAGTCACCCTCGCTGCTAGCGGCAAACACTGCCACTCTAATGCCTGTGCCCTAGTGCTACCCACTGCTCTAGATTCAGTTTTAACCTTTGTAGAGGTCAGTCCATAGAAAAATAGTAACCCACACGAGCAGTATCGATTTAGAAACTGATCCCTTTTATCGACACACAGGATTTTCAATCCAGGCTGCCTGCTCTGTGTAACGTTTGCTACAGGAAGGTACAGTACATGTTGTATTTCAGCTGAAAAGCTGAAAGTCAATCAAAAAGGTTAGCTTGAATGTCATGGAATGATGTTCCTGAGCTTAATGTGGTTATTGTAGATGGATTTATTCACTTTAACAGATACAGGCATAAAAATATGCTCTTAAAAGTATAAACATATAAGTATAAAATAAAGTTAATCATAATAACTATGGCCATTCTTTGTGTCGCCGCAAAGAATGTGACGTAAGCCCTTGCAGGAACACCAAGCAGCCATGGAGGTGTAAAGCCTGAGCACCGAGTGAGTTGAGACAGACCAGTCTGTAGTAGTAACTGATTTAGGAATGACTGGTGAATGGACTCTTCTCACTCACACACACAGTTTTATTACAGGAGAAATTTATAGTACTCTGTAAAAGTCAGAGACCACCCTATATTCATCCATCCATCCATCCATTTTCTAAGCTGCTTCTCCGTCAGGGTTGCGCGGGGGTGCTGGAGCAGTCTTCAGGTGGAAGGCAGGATACACCCTGGATGGGCCGCCAGTCCATCGCAGGGCAGACAGACAAACACAGACAGTCACTCACACACTCACACCTAGGGGCAATTTAGCATGTCCAGTTGGCCTGACTGCATGTCTTTGGACTGTGGGAGGAAACCGGAGAACCCAGAGGAAACCCACACAGACACAGGGAGAACATGCAAACTCCACACAGAGAGGACCCCGGTAGCCCGGCCAGGGAATCAAACCCAGGCCCTCCTTGCTGTGAGGCGACAGCGCTACCCACCATGCCACTGTGCCACCCCACCCTATATTCAAAATATATTAAATACATTAAATAGTTATTAAATACAAGTTGTGAATTCATCAGTAGATTAGATTTAATCTGTTTGCATAAGGAAGAAAGAAAACCGGAGTTCCCAAAACTTGGGTTTAGAGTATAAAGGCATAGAGAAAATGGGACTGCTAGCAAGACGTGGTAGACCACCAGAACGGTCATCATCAGATAAACAGTAGTTAAAGTTTTATCTTTGAGAGATTTATGAGATCTTTGAAGGCTACACTTTTGTTTCAGGTCTGAAAAAATCAACAAGGATTTCTGTTCATCCGTCTTTTGTGAGAAGACAACTCAATGCTATGGATCTGAAAGGGTGTGTAGCTGTCAAGAAGCTGTTACTGAGAAAAAAGAAGCTGTAATAAAGCCAAAGAGTGGACACACTAAATACTTCATATTTCAATTTTAATAATGCATTGGCTTGTTGAGGCTTATGTTGTATTTTGTTTTTGTCTGATGCTGAAAAATGATTAACTTGTGCTTAATGGCTGTTTTTCTCTAGAAATGAAAGAAAGGAGTGTTGATCTCATTTGCAAAGTCCTGTATTGGAGTTATATTTTTAACCACTGATTTTAGGATTCATTCAACAGACGGTGATTCATTTTGTCATTAATGGCACGTCATGACTGTGTTGATAGATGTGTAACCCTTTCCATGTGATATCCAGTATTGTGTGGATCCAGAGCACTACTGACATGGAATCCAACCTCCGAGCTCCCATTTCAAATTCACGCCCAGGCCACTAAATGTGAATGACATAGCTGCCCTGAAAATGACCGCTATGTCAATTATGTGTTTTGCCAAAATGGCTCTGTTACACAGTGATGAATATAACTGAGAGGCGCTAAATGCAAGGTTTTTTTGTATTTTCAGGCACACATTAATCCATGACATAATAGTAGGGGTCAAAACCAATAAGATTTCATGTTCTCCCATGCGTAATTCCAATAAGAAATTCTTTTGAATTTGAACAACTTTATGAAGTTATCTATTTTCCTCATGTCTCTTCAGTTAAGAAATATTAGGTTGAATGAGGGGAAGAATTATGAATCAGCAGAGAAATGAATCGCCATGCAGCTCCACAGTCTGTAAAATACATTATGTACACCTGCATCTTATCTTTCACACACACACACACACACACACACGCGCGCACAGCCACCATTGCTTGTCTGAGCAACTCTAATGGCTGTGCCAAAATGAGTCAGAAATAGCGAGTCTGTCTGTATTGCTGTGCTCTCCTGTCACTACGGTCGTCAGCAAAATTTGTTTTTTTTTCTCTCCTGCCTTCCGCTGTAGTCTTAAACCAGACAACATTAAAAGGACACCCCTGCCGAAATGACAATTTTTAGCATTGATATATCTGTTGTGAACACAATTTTTCATCTCTTACAGCAGTGACAAAGTAATCTCTAGAGAGATTTCCTACTTTGGAAACTGGGAAAAGTTCTTTCTGATGATGTGAAAAAGTGGGAATTTTGAAGGGAAATATGTGGCATAATTAAGTTTATAAATTGTTTTTGATGTACTGTCAGAAAGAAAGGTACTGTATGACAATGTTTTAGAACAGAAAAATAAACTGAAAAAAGCAACACAGAGTATGTGGAGTCAGTACAACATTAAACGGATAATTGTGTTGGAATATGTTTCCTAACTAAAGGTACTGAAGATGTACACTTGATGGTACCATTCCAGTGACCGTTTAGCACCTTTTTTCAGAGTGTGGTATCATATGACAGATTATATTACGTGCTAATGTTTTATGTTGGTATAACCCTTAAACCTCTTGGGTCTGTTGCGTAACTGGCACCTCTTTTTGTCCACCATCCCTCCCCCCTTTATCTTTTCTGTCTGGGTCAGGAAGGGGACTCACTGGGGGCCATGGAGAAGGTGTGCCGGCAGCTAACCTACCACCTGAGCCCACACTCACAGTGGAAACGACAGGGCCTGCTGAAGAGGAAGCCACAGGCCTGGTAAGCAGGGCAGACAGCACAGAGGAGAAGGAGGAGGGTGAGGGTGGGTGTCATGTGGAAGCAGCAAGGACATCTGCTCTATCTCCTACCTCAGTGACACAACAGGCTTCTCTCTCTCTCACTCTCTCCTACCTTCATCACACTTTCTCTCTTAAGCCGACTGCAAACTGTGCGATAACACCAGCTTTATAAGTTTATTGCACGTCACACTGTGCAAGATGATGCCACTAAAATCTTGGCCAAATCATTATGGCAATAAAATTCAGGGGCAGACTGGCCGATATCATTTATGTTCACGCGTGCCTGCCAGATTATACAAAAAAGGTAAAGGGACCTACAAAATGACCTGCAAAAAAATGACCATCACTATCGCTACTGCCATCCTGGTTTTGTGTTGAAGTTGAGAAGCAAATCTGATGGAGAGCTGACACTACGGGAAATTAAGTTTCTGTGCAAAGCTGAACTTTAACATTTCATTACAGACAGTTCCCAGTTTTGCAATGACATTTTAAATTATCATAAAAAATGTTAGCACAACTGGTTAACACTAGCTAACATTGTTGTAACGTTAGCCTCAGAACTACACTTCACTAACTAGTAGGGACTGCACAAATATTAATTTTTACTAATCAACCAGTTGTCATTACCATTTATTTAAATTGTTGTATTTCAGTAAGTTTCAGCCCACAGAAGTATACAGACTGTCGGATGTAAGATGGAAACTGCACGATAAAAACCACAGTTTTTAAAATCTAACCTCTCACAGAAAATTTAATCTGGCTTTAGCTATCCGCCCATCTGTGCAACATTTTATTGCTGATGAGTAACAATCTTTAGATGCAAAAAAGCCTTTCAAAACGAGATATACGCCTAGTTGCTAAACCGGGAAACATTCACGCTGTTCCAATTTAATAAGCTGTTCCTGAGTTTTGCTTGAAGCCGTAGAAAACAAGTAAACCAGATATCCTTGTGTGTTTGTCGCCTCAATTTATTCCACTCAATTTAACACAAGTTTGGTTTTGTTAGGGGTTGTGTTAAACGTTTGGTGGCTAGTTATTTTGCCTGTCAGTGAAATGGCTCTTTCCTATCAGAGATGGCCTCTTAGGTTGTGCTCACCACCCTGTATCTTAGCATGGCTTAATTGGTTTCCTTTCATCTTGTATGTCCTTGCAAATAAAGTATCTTGTTTTTTGTCTAGCAGCAAAACTGTTTTCTGTTCTTTCCATTTGCCTCTTCACTGCACCTTTGCTACCACTAGCCATCTGCTGCTCACAGTGCTGGCTAGTAGATTTATCGACTAGCTGAGTAGTTCATGTCAATGCCTGCTAACTAGCTAGTGTATCTAGCTGGCCAACTTGTTAGATATATCATATCAAATCAAATCAAATCAAATCAAATTTATTTGTTGTCACAAAGCAGCTTTACAGAATTTCAGAAAAGACAAAGTTTTAACAGGAGTGTAAAAATGTAACCCCCCCCCCCAGTGGGCTAATATTACTAATATTAATAGCAGTAATATTGGTATTAGGAATAGCTAGGAGTCCATGAGAATATCAGTGTAGGGTGGGCAGCTAGTCTAAGGCAGGTGGTGGCAGCTGGTCTGAAGTGGGTAGCAGGAGGGCTCGGCAGTCGGTCGTCCTTCAGTGTCCGGCCGGACATGTGGGTGATTGTAAACTCGGAAATAAAGCAGGGAGATGGAATTAGTTTTATTCTATCCGTTTGTACATAAACAGGGAATGTAAACATTTCCAGAGTGGCTAACGACTCCGGCAGATCTGACTATGACAGCTTAGCTAAAAGGAGAGAACCAGAAGGACACACAGACACGGCAGCACTCTGAAACAGTTCGGCATCTCTCCGCTCCACCGTCCACAAACTTGAGTGACCGTGTGCGAGCAGCAGGACGACAGCACCCGTGTCTCAGTTTACTATAATTCCCTGTGTCCATGGACCCCTGGATCTGCTGCCTTTATCTAGGGGGGAACATCAGCTACCAAAAGCTAAACTGAACAAGTGAGTTTTCAGCCTAGTCTTAAAGATTGAGACTGTGTCTGAGTCCCGAACAGTTTCTGGAAGATCATTCCAGAGTTTGGGGGCTTTATAAGAAAAAGCTCTTCCCCCAGCTGAAACCTTCTGAATTCTGGGGACTATTAATAAGCCAGCACTCTGTGATCTGAGTGGTCGTGATGGCTCATAACAAGGCTCAAAACAAGGTCTTGTAAGTACTCGGGAGCAAGACCATGTAGGGCTTTATAAGTCAATAAAAGGATTTTATAATCAATACGGAATTTAATAGGCAGCCAATGAAGTGATGATAGCACTGGACTAATATGGTGAAGTTTTAGTGAGGACCCTGGCTGCGGCGTTTTGGACTAGTTGGAGTTTGTTTAAATTCCTGCTTGTGCATCCTGACAGTAGTGCGTTACAGTAGTCTAGCCTAGAAGTAATAAAAGCGTGTACTAGTGTTTCCTCATCAGGCAGGGACAGGGCATTTCTTATCTTGGCAATATTGCGAAGATGTAGAAAAGCTGTCCTAGTGATGCTGCCTATGTGTTGATCGAATGATGAATCTGAATCAATTATAACGCCAAGATTTTTTGCTGCTGAGCCAGGTGTGGCTGGAAAGTTGAAAGAAGAAGATCATTAGTTATCTTAACTAGAGCCGTCTCAATGCTGTGGTGTGGCCTGAATCCAGATTGAAATTTTTCATATATATGGTTCTTGTGTAGATATTAACTAAGTTGTTGGGCCACAGCTTTTTCTAAGAACTTTGATGTAAATGGTAAGTTAGAAACAGGCCTGTAATTAGACAAAACGGCAACATCAAGATTTGGTTTCTTGATCAGGGGTTTGATAACTGCTAGTTTAAAAGCTTTGGGTACATGGCCCAGACTAAGGGACGAGTTTACTATAGTTGAAATAGGGTTTATAATAACTGGCAGTACTTCTTTGAGTAATTTTGAGGGAATTGCATCGAGTATGCAGGTTGTGGGTTAAAAGTTTCCAGGCTTTTTTCTACAGCTGTGTTTTGTTCTGTATCAGTCAAGTCAGATGACAGCCAAGCTGGATTTGAATTTGATACTGTGGGTTGAATTTGTTGTCTAATATTTTCAATTTTATTATTAAAGAAGTCCATAAAAACTTCACTGGTGAGAGTTGCTGGAATTTCTGGTTCAGTACCTGCCTGATTTTTTGTGATTCGGGAAATCACATTAAACAGTGCTCTAGGATTATACTTATTATTCTCGATCAGCGAGGCCAGATATGCTGAGCGAGCTTCAGTGAGGGCATTTCTATACTCTATAAGGCTGTCCTTCCAGGCAGAGTGGCACACTTCCAGCTTGGTTTGTCGCCATTTCCGCTCTAGTTTCCGAACTGTTTGTTTTAAGGTCCGGGTTTTATCGTTGTACCACAGGGCGAGCTTTTTCTGCCTTATTCTTTTTATTTTAAGTGTGGCCACATTTTCTAAAGTGGATCGTAAGGTATTTTCTAAATAATCGATTAATAAATCTAGTTCCATTGGGTCTGATGCAGTGGAGACTGGCGTTGATAGTTCTGGGAGATTTCCTATAAATTGTAGGGCAGTAGAAGGTTTTATTGAGCGCTTTGTTGAATAACGAGGGGACGTATATATATTATGGCTAAGTCGTAGCTCATATGAAATTAGGTAATGGTCGGAGATTGCTGTGGTTTGCGGTAGGATATTAAGCTTGTCTATGTTAAGACCTAGTGTCAAAACTAAATCTAACGTATGACTACAGTAGTGTGTAGGCCCTGTTACATTTTGGGTAAAACCAACAGAGTCTAGGATTGAGGTAAATGCCTTTTTTTGTGGGTCATCTACCTGCTCAAAGTGAATATTAAAATCTCCTACAATTATTACTTTATCGTTGCACACAGCCAGGTTTGCAGCGAAGTCACTAAATTCTTTTAGAAATTCAGAGTATGACCCTGGTGGTCTGTAAATGTTAAATAATGAAAACGCCTTCTTTTTTGTAATTGGATTTGTATTTAGATCTAAGGTGTTAGTGCTATCATCAGAACTTGGATATATGTTGATTAGGTTATTTAAACGGACTGATTGAGCTTTTCTATGATTAAATTTAGTTTTAATTCGGGGCAAAGACACAGTCTCTATAAAGTTGAACCTGGGTGACGCCTCAAGGCGGATCGCAGACGGTCGGTTTAGCCTGTCTGTCTGCGTTATCAAGACAGTATATCTAGTATATACCTTCAGTTTGCTTCAGACTGCAAGTATTAATCTTAACTCATGGCCAAAGAATTCATGCTTTTTGCTCTCTCTCTCTCTCTCTCTCTCTCTCTCTCTCTCTCTCTCTCTCTCTCTCTCTCTCTCTCTCTCTCTCTCTGTATAGCTATCTGTCTCTCATCTCTGTCTCTCTCCCTAATCTATTTCGTTTCTCTCCAACAGCCCTTTATGTTATCACCTAGCTCCATCAGAGGGAGCATAACAACCTCCCCTGTCATCCGCTGAGCACTTAGTGATGGTCAGGTTTGCTCCCTCCTCAAAAAAACATTTTAATTCAAAGTTCCATTTTAATGCAAGCTCATATGATTGAAATGACTGGCTTATCCTCGGATCTGCTCGTAGGAGGTGGGCAGAAGCCCCTGAGCATCTCGTAATGAAGGCTTCGTTCATTAAATAAGTGATTAGTCAGTTTAAAAACAACGATCCCTGGCTCCTTTCTACAGGCAGTTAAGCTAAGTCATCACTCTGCCTGCCGTTTGTCTGAGAACCGATTGGTCTGCGCTGAGAGAGTAATGACAAATTAAAAACCATGGCCACAAATGTGCCCTCGATCTGGGCTTTGAGCCTAGAAACACGATGAGAGGACTCCAGAGATGCCTGAAGGTGCTTAGGAGACGGTATCTGATATTATGTTACTGGAGCCCACATGCACACACTCTCCTCTCTCCCAGACTGCCATCTCAGCTGCTTCCCTCTCTGCCTTTCCATTGATGAAGAACAGTGCTATTTACTCAGCACGGTGAATGAGAGAGGGCTCGTCCCCAGTAGTTAATGCAGCAGTCAGGGTGCTATTGTACAACCACACAGCTTTGCAATGTGCAGATTCTTCACAGATGGTACAACACAGCCTGTATTTGTGTGTGTTTGTGTGCCACTCTGTGGTTGTGCATTAATGCAGTGATTCCCAACGGGGGTAGTCAGGGCGGGGGGGTGAGGGGTGGGGTGCATTAGCAGTGGAATGGTACAGTGGGATTTAGAACTGCCTCTGAAAGCGATGTCCAAACTGTTTGATGGGAGAATCGTGGAAGGGGTTTATATGGCCAATCAGTTGGACACAAGCTTAACGTCATCATACACAATGCCAGGTGTCTGGTGGAGTCTTGTAAACCATGCTGCCACAGTCATATTTCACTATCTGGCAGTCAGATGGATGACTTTGGGTTTGGTGGATGCCAGGAGAGCGCTACCTGCCCAAAGGCATAGTAACTATAATGTTTGGTGGATGAAGAATAATCATCCTGGCTGTGTTTCATGGATTGGGCCCACTTGTTAAAGGGAAATCTTAATGCTACAGTGATATTCTAGAGTACTGTGTGCTTGCATCTTTGTGGTCCATAAAGAAGTGGTTTTCCAAGATTGCTATGGAAGATGTTGACTGGCCTGCATAGTGCCCAGAAGGCTGTCGTAACAGAAAGGATGGGGGGTTAATTTAACATTAATGCCTATAATTTTGGAATGAAACCAGACTTTCATAGTCACTGACAACAACGTTAACTTCCAACAGATTAAGAGCTGTGGATGTGCCTAAGACAAGAACGGGTTGAGAGCCACTGAATTAGTGTACGTGTGGTGAGAATGAGGAGTATAAGGGTCTGTGTTTGTAGCCTGTGTTGTTGGAGGCTCTTGGGATAAGCTGAAGCTTTTCTTCTCTCTGTGCTGATTTCTCCACTGCTCTCCAGGCCTGGGCTGAGGAGTGGAGGGATAAAAGCCTTGCAGAGCTCCAGCTATTTGGACTTATCTTAGTTCCCTCATTGTGTGCTGCTGCTGCTGCCTCTGCTGTTACTGCAACTTCAGGACTGTGTTTGCCAGGGCATGTGTTCCACACTGACCCAATTAGATACCTGTTCTTTCCTCCTCCTTTCCAGTGGGCTTGTGTTTAATCCTCGCTGTGTGGGCAGATGCCCTACCCTACCCTACCCTAGAAGCACTGCTTTGGGTTTTTAATTTTTGGTCATCGGCTCACTGTTTGTTTATTTGTTTGTTTGTTTCCCTGATCGCTCACAGCCGTGTGAGTTATTGTTGCAGATGAGGCTGCAGCTGACAGTATTTGAATGGGCTGATTAGTTAGACAACCTCTTCACATTTCAGCTGCGCTGTGTTTTCTAGCCAATTTGTTAGAGTTCAAAGCACATTTTAGACCATTGACAGGAACAAACCGGAGGCTGTCAGGGCACCGCACAAGTTTATTCCATATTAAAGAAGGTCAGTGAAGGCTCATCTGAAGGCTGCCTTCGTGCCATGTTTAGGTTGAAAAGGAGGCTGTAGTATTCCCAAGGCATGAATGAATCTGAGTGACAAGACCCCTGAAAGGCATTGTGTGGCTCACTGGCTGTGAGCCAACAAATGTGGTTGTTACTACACCTTAGCCCAAATGTTTGGTGTCCAAAAGCTGTTAATGTAGCTTTTAAGTAATGAAAACATTCACCTTGAGAACAACACATTTAGCGTTGTGAAAACTGCATGGCTACATCATCATACGCATACCTAAAACAGTGCCAAGGTGTAAAGTAATATCAAATAGACTTGCTTATTTGGTTTGTGATACTTTAAAATATACAGTACTTTGCCAAAGGCAAGCAAGTTGTTTAAAACTCTTTATCTGAGCGATAACAATGCTTGTAAAAACGCTCTCTAACTTAATGTAAGAATAAATGTGAACATTAAAGTAGTAAAAAGTAATAAGAATGCATTGTTTTCAGTGAAGTTATTAATATCCTGGTTAGTATAGTTAATACAGGTTTAGTTCCTGATTTCTTGCTGCACTCCAAACATTGCATGGATTAGTTAAATTTCAATTAATGATCAGCAGATTTAATTTAATGTAGGATTAGATGAATTAGGTTTTGAACTGTGACTGCAAATAGTGGGCTTCCTTGAGGAGAGATTTGGAAATGGTTAAGCGAACACATTAACATACATAAAATAAAATAAAATCATAAATCACTACTTATTTTATTAATGTTTCTTGTATTTATTCTAATATTAGAGTTTTTCTGAGAAAATATTGCTTACTGTCCAGATAAATAGTGTTTTAGAATTTTAAACCAGTACTGTACATAGTAATAGAAGGCAGATTTTTTTTCTGTATTTTGGTCCATTGTTTTAAATAACAGTATGTCAGAAACCACATAAAGTCTATTTAAGCAATAGAACGCAAGAGTGATCGTGTTATTGAGAAATAACATCATGGCTGATGATGTCATTCGCGATAACACACTCCCTCTCGTGTTCTATTGCTTTTATACAACAGTTAAATAAATAAAGTAAGAGATTAATAAATTGGGCATTGAAGGTTTAATATGTTTTAATGTTAGCAGTTCCTTCCGCCAAATTATAGTTCCTAAATAAGCAGCTTGTTGCCTCATCAGAGTATCAAACTCAGCTCACTCGCTGCTCAGTCTGCTGTAAGCCTCGTCCTTTGAAGTACGGACTGAGCCATAAATCTGCTGCAATATCAAGTTTAGCTCAGTTTTACTAATTTTTGCTAGATCACTATTAATGTTGTTTTGTTCCAGCCAGTCTGTAAAGCATCTTACAGTCCATTTTGTTTGGCAAATGGTATTCACTTTATTTCTGGCTAATTTCAGGTTGTTTGTGTTCTTCTGTTACAGCTGCTGACTGAAAAGTGTAGTGTAGTCTTAGTGTAGTCTCATCTTCAGAGTCTGACCAAATCGGCTGTCGGTCAAATGCAACCTTAAAAGCATCCGTTTTCTGTTTGTGCACAAAGTAAGAAGCAAAAACGTTCAAATGGCTTGAGCGTCTCCTACAGCTGTCAAAGTCGTTGCTTAGTAACAGCATCTCAGTGTGAAAAACCTGTGATATTATTGTTTCTCAACCAATCAGCTTGCGTGGACAGAACTAACACAGCTGAAGGTATGTGATGATTTAGGCGTGCAGTTTGCTCAGTGCTAAGTTCTGTATGTATGCTTCCATTACTTGTTATCTTGCGTTGTAGCTCCAATGCAAACCTAAAGAAGCAAAGGTGAGACAACAAACATATCTTGGCTGCTCCACTACATTTTGCCAAACCACCACTTCTATGGAAACAACGTTCACATTCTTATAAATGTGCTTCCCTTTTGTTAACTTTCACTAACTTCAGTTTATTGTGCTGTTAGGCTGTAAATAAACAAGGCTATATAAAATAGATTTCTCCTTATTGAATTTGGCATAATATACCAGGACCTGTAAGGCTTCTTCAACCATTACACACACCAGGTCCTTAATTGTATTCAAAACTCTGATTAGTTCTCAACTATCACTTTAACTGTTCTCTCGCTCCTTCTGTTTTCTCCAGCCATGACTCATTGGCATTAGTCCCTTCTGCCAGTGTTTCATTAGAGGAGGACATTATCATGAGCTAATGATCCACTCCAGTGCAGGGCTCCTCTCCCGGCTGCTCAGTTGGAGCATGACCCCAACCACCAGACCCCCCTCTATCCCCCCTACCAGGGGTAGGGACCATGGCACATTTTCATTTCCAAATAGCTCAATATGGAGAATTAGAGACATTAAGCCTTATTATACAAGCTGTTAGGCTTGAACAAAACATGAGTAATGATGCTCAAGATCATTTGTTTGGTGTTGGTGCTGTGGTTCTCAACTGGCTTATGCTTTTTGGTTTTATCTGTATCTTTGTTGATTACATTGAGCGAAATCAATAATTTCAGTAATTCTAGATATTTACCATTCCTTGTACTACATTTATCTCATGATAAACATGTAACAGATGCATATATCAAATTTTAAAGTGATTTAACAAAACAAAACGCCATGAGAGGTTGTGTGTTAGTCATTTTACCACCATTAAAGTGCTGTTAGGCCACAGACCATGAACCATTGGCATCTTTTTATACGAACATAAGTCATATAAGTCATTTGTCATGTAATCATTGAATGTGCCATCCACACGTCACAATATAGGAGTGTTTAACAGAAAAAAAAACATTTTTTATAAAGAACAGTGTTACTACTGCTATGAGAGTGATGTTTTACACTAGCTTTTTTGAGATTTACAGTATTATGTTAGCACCAAGCTAACAGTGGTGTTCATTTACTTTCTAAAACTGAGTTTAATGTTAATTAGTTCTGACTTAAACATGGACATTTGAAGCTTTTAAGACATTCAGGTACCAAATGCTTGATTTTGTATGTTGTTTGTATGTTGTTACCATGAATCATTCACTAAATACTTTTTACGTTTACTTTAAAGCCCTAACATTGTATATTAATGGCAGAATCTGTTAGCTTTCTGCTGAGTTAGTCAGCTTGGTTCCAGGTGTTAAGGATATTGTCAGCACCTCAATATATATATATATATATATATATATATATATACTGCTGCATGGCCCCGCCTATCACTATTACATTCCAAGCAACATAATGGTCAAAGATTTGTCCATAAAGAGCTCAACGTTTTTTTATAACGTGGTACATTAATATGGAATTCAGTTGTTGTGACGTGGCCAAAGGTGTGTGTGTGTGTATATATAGAGTATTGTGTGACAGCTATAAGCATGACTCAACCAACAGATATTAGAACCAGATCAGCTTTTATAATTGGTAGTTTAACAGGCAATATTAGATTTTATATCCTGAGGGGAAATGTCAGAGCGGATCAGTCAGAGCAGCAAACAACTGAAGCAGTCAATGGCTATGTAGGGTCTGAGTAGATGAAATGTCTGATGTAGCTGTGGAAAGCAGATTTAAAATAATACTACTTTTACTAATAACAATTCTAATAATCATTTTTAAAACATATGATTAATCTACACTGTATGCCTAAATGTATGTGGACACCTGACCATCACACCTATATGAGCTTGTTAGGCATCCCGTTTCAAAATCATGGGCATTGATAAGGACCTGGCCCCCCTTTGCAGCTATAACAACCCACTTTTCTAAGAAGTGCCCATTTAGCCAAAGAGCACTTGTGAGGTCAGGCACTGATGTTGGACAAGAAGGCCTGGCTCAGAATCAACCTTCCAATTCATCTTAAAGGCGTTTACTAGGGCTTAGGACAATTAAGAGGTGTGTCCACATACTGTAGGCTTTATAGTGTATGTTGAAACTTGAGTTGTGCCTTATTTCTTATGGTTCCCTATAGCACATCTACAAGTGCTAAATTGTCAACCAACAACCTGGTGATAGTCCATTGATTTTCAATAGCACTGGGGTTAGAATTACACCCTGGCATACCGTGCGGGTCATAGCAACTGCTGGGCCACCAGATGTCTTTATTTGACTGTTGCATCACTAATTATACTCTCATGACTCATGGATAGTTACAACCGCTTAATAATATACCTGAACCATTAGAGCACCAACTTGGCTGAGATAGTGAGTAAACACTAGTAAGTAAACAAGAAAATTACAGAGTAATTTGTATGCATTTAAAGTAACAGGGCTGCATTTGGTTGTGGATTTATGTTAAGGCTAGGTTTAGAAAAGTGTTACTCTTGAAAATAAGGCCTCTTGAATGTGTTCTTGTCATGGACGAATGGTTCTTGGAAAAACCTTCAAATGGTTTAGAACCTTTGCATTATGTGGAGGCTCTTTAAACTCTATAAAATGTTTTCACATTTGCATGTGTCATACAAAAAAAAAGTTGAGATTTCTTTTAGAGAACCAAAAGTGGTTCTTCTTGCATCACTAAAAAAGAACCCTTAAGAACATTAACTCAAAATAGTGTTAAAAGTGTTACCAATATGTAATTTATTGTATCTAGCACAGGAAGAAATCACAATACACAATAAAAGCAGATTAAAACCGCAGCAGATGGTGGTGATAACAGTCGGATGTTATGGCTGGAATGAACTGTTGGAGACACAACAGCTGTCTGCACTGTCTGCTCTGTAGTGTTAGACTGAGTTCAACACAGTCTGCAGTTCATAATAACTCATAATAACCAGCAATGAGTGTCAAGGGCTGATGAGGTGCGGCTCTACTGTCTCTGTGGACAGGCAGACTTTCCGTTACCTCTGGCTGAAATTTTCCAGACTCAGTGACAGTTTTCTCTCCCTTTTGGGTGTCATCATCTTTCAGAACATAGTAAACTGTGTCTGAATGTTTCTGCACTGAATAAAAGAGATGTTTATGTTTTACTTGGTACAAATGTGTACATCATTTTGACATTAATAAAATATATTACTCCAACAGTATTATATATTTTAGTATACTTACTTTTGGCAATAATTGTGTTGCTGTAACACTAAGGAATTTCAAAGAATTCGGAGGAGAATTTTATAGTTAATTCAGACATTTACTATTGTAATAGTATGTGACTATTATGTAGGGCAAAATATATAGTATAGAAGCACTACACAGAACTATAAAAAACATATAATTTCTTACAGTATTACCATAGATCTTGTTGGTAAGGGTATTTTTATTCATGTGGAAATTACATACGCATTTGAATCAGCTAAATTATTCCTATTTTGAGCATAAAGTGTATAGTCTTGCATGCCATGAATGATTTAACCATACATAAGAACAGTGTGTGCTCCATATGCGAGAAAGTATACAGTAGTGTATTTAAAGTCAGAGATTTTTAAAAAATGTACAGAAGGCTCAACAACAAAATTTAATTCATCATTTTTTAGTATTTAGTTTGTGCACCCTTTGCCTTTATTATAGTTTCAGTTCTTTTCTGAGGTCTTGCTTTCAGTTTTTCAAAGAAATCTGCAGAGATATTTTTCCTTACCTCTAAGTCTTAGATCCACGTTGCATGATCTAGGTGTTGTGGTCTGGGCTATGGAGTGGTCGGTCCATTATTCTGAGAACACCAGCAGCTGTTGTTTGGATTGCAAATGTTATTTTTTTCTATTGTTCCTTTTTCCTCATTAACAGCTTCTTGACACATCATTTCAGACTCATAGTGTTGTGTTGTCTTCTCACACTGGAAGGATGGACAGAAACTGCAGATGTTTTTTTTTTTTCATATGAAGCAGGAATGGAGCTTGATTTTCCCTTTTCTCTCTCAAAAATGAAAGCCTTAAGTACTGTTTGTTTGATGGGACAGTTTGGGTGGTCTTACAAGGCTGTTATGAGACCAGTTTCTCTGAATTTCAGTTTTGAGTTGATTTTCAGTTGAATTTCAGTTTTGGAAACTTCTGGGGGTTTTTTTTGTTTTTTTTTTTTTTTTGCTTATTTTCTTTTGACTTCCCCTTCAAATAGAATATCTTACGTCTATTCTGTAACTCCTGGAAAATGACTAACTTGTACTTAATGGCTGTTTTAATTAGAAACTTAATAAATGAGGGGTGGTCTCTGACTTTTACACAGTATTATATGTGAGTATTAATGTGGGGCTATAAAGGGTGTATCTGGGTTGTTTTCTGCTGAGAAATGATGCTGTCATCTCTCAGGCATGTCTGGTCTCGCTCCCTTTTTCTTCTTCCCTCATCAAACCTCCCCCCACTACCTCTTTATTCATATCTCATTTTTCATTCTTCAGTCTGATCCCAGGGCTGCTACTCCAGATGTTCTGTTCTTCTCCGTTACCTTGAATTCGGCCCTGTAAGTTTTCATGTGCTCTCTCGGCTCTTAACTCGGTTCTAATCACTTTTCACCTCTCTCTCTAACAGCTCTACTCCTCCTCTGCTCCTCCTCTTCACTGCTGTTTTCTCTGTAGCAGCATTACCAGGGTCAGAATATGATATGCAGATGAAGCAGCATCATTAGTATTCATTCCTGGCCTCCTGCTTGTTGCTTTTTCTCTCTCATACCCACTCACGCTGACTCTGGCAGCGCTGCCCATCTATTTCAAACCAGGACTGAATGAGACATCCGGCTTGACATTCCAACCCTCCTCGCTCCGGGTGCATTTAGCTTTAGTGCGTTTGATTTAGACCATTTGTGTTGACTGCTGAACATACTGCAATCAGAAATGCCTCAGCACAAAACAATCACTCCTAAACTCCTAAAAGCCTTGCAATAATAAAGCTTTTTCTGCCTGCACTTAATGCCTAATCAAAACAGTTACACTTTGCAGAGACATTAGAGGAAAAATTAGGGGAATAATCAAGTTTACATACAGTACTCACAAAAAGTTAGGGATATTTGGCTTTCAGGTGAAAAATATGGAAAACATAAAAAGTTCTCGCTACAGTGATATTACATCATGAAAGTAGGGCATTTAAGTAGAAGCATGTAATGGTGATTTCTTCATCTCAAGCAATTTATTAAAACAAAAACCAACAACAGTGGTGGGTATACCCCAACAAAAAATGTCAGTGTCTCGATAACTTGTCATGTGCCCTTGAGCATCAATTATAGCTTGACAACGATGTCTCATGCTGTTCACAAATCGACTCGTTGTCTGCTGAGGCATGGCATCCCACTCTTCTTGAAGGATGGCCGTCAGATCATTGAGGTTCTGGGGTACAGAGTTACGAGCCTCTACAAGGCGACTCAGCTGATCCCATAGGTTTTCTATGGGATTCAGGTCTGGAGAAAGTGCAGGCCACTCCATTTGAGGTACCGCAGTCTCCAGCAGCCGTTCCCTAATGATGCGACCTCGATGAGCTGGAGCATTGTCGTCCATGAAGATGAAATTAGGCCTGTGTTGCTCATGCAGACGCACAATGACTGGATTAATGATGTTATTCAAGTAGTATGGGCTTGTCACTGTACCATTCACAAAGTGTAGGGCAGTTCTGTATTGACTAGACACACCTGCCCACACTGTAACACCACCACCACCACTGCCACCTTGCCATTAAGCTCCTTGTTAGAGAACAGCAAGTTGTGCAAAAAGTACTGAAACACTGAACAGTTGGACATGTGCATTCAAGTTTAGAGAAGGTCACATTAAGTTCACCTGTAAAGGTTGGATTGCATTTTAGGTTCATCCTGAGTAGTACAAGTTTCACTTTACCTCAAATGTAGTCAATCAACCAGGACATGTTTGGTTGTTTAGTTTTGCACTGGAGCTGTGAGGCTAATGTAGCTAACACTGAAGGAACATTGTACCCTGTTAATTACACTCTTAAAAAAAACATGGTTCCTCAAGGGTTCTGTAGTAAAGAATATGGTTCCGTATTGAATCATGAACACTTAAAGAACCCTTTGCATGATTAAAGGGTTCTTTGCATTGTGAAAGCATTCTTCAGGTTGCAGACTGCGCAGTGCTGTAGATGGTTCTATGCAGAACCTTTATGAAAACGGTTTCCATACAGCAACAAAAAGGGTTCTGCTGTTGTTACAATGTCAATCCTGCCCTCTTAAAAAAGATGGTTCTTCAGCGGTTCGTAGTAAAGAAAATGACGCTGTATAGAACCATGAACACACAAAGAACCCTTTGCATGCTTATGAAAGTGTTCTTCAGATTGATGGAGAATGTTCTGTAGATGGTTCTACATAGAACCTTTTAAACAAAGGCAAATAGTACCAAAAAGAGTGCTTCTATTATTATCATGTCAAGCTTATAACAATAGTAGAACCTTTTTTGGTGCTATTTAGAACCATTTTCAAAAAGGTACTATATAGAACCATCTACAGCATGTTCTCATTCAATCTGAAGAACCCTTTCATGATGCAAAGAACGCTTTAAGCATGCAATCATGTTCATGGTTATATAGAGAGGCATTTTCTTTACTGGAGAACCCTTAAAGAACCATCTTTTTAAGTGTGTGTAACAACAGAAGAACCCTTTTTCGTGCTATATATCCCTTTTCAAAAAGCTACTATATAGAACCATCTACAGCATATTCTCTATCAATCGGAAGAATACTTTCACAATGAAAAGAACTCTTTAATTATGCAAAGGGTTCTTTTGAGTGTTTGTGGTTCTATATAGCAAGCAAGCAAGCAAAGTTTATTTATCTAGCGCTTTTTACAACAGGTGTTGTCACAAAGCAGCTTTACACAACAATCAGTATTACAAAAAGAAAAGAAAAGAAAAATCTGGGTCTGAGCCCCCATGAGCAAGCCAGTGGCAACAGTGGCAAGGAAAAACTCCCTAGAAGAGGAAGAAACCTTGAGAGGAACCAAGACTCAGAAGGGGAACCCATCCTCCTCTGGTTGACACTGGATAGTAAACATTGTTACTATGAAGTTTTATAGAACAAAGTGGGGAAAAAAGAAAGCAGTGGCTAATTTGATTAGTTTGTGATTATGCAGCAGCAGCAACAGTGGTGGTCAGGCCGATGGCTGGTGAGCAGTGGCACCCGATCAGGGCAGAAGGGCCAACAGCTTCAGATGCACAGGGTGGGCAGCTGTTCAACTCTGCAAAGAAAGGAAGAAAACACAGAGTCATTTCTGTACAGAGTGGCTGATCACAGATTACAGTATAACAGAGCAGCAGAGACTCCGGCAGGTCTAGGCCTGACAGGGAAGACTAAATACCGAATGCTTGACTATACAAGTAATTTTTTAACCTAGAGTTAAAAACTGAGGCTGTGTCTGAGTCCCGACCATTAACAGGAAGATTATTCCAGAGCTGGGGGGCTTTGTATGAGAAAGCAAATTTATAGGACCATTCTCTTTCGTTAAAAAAAAAAAACCTTTGAAAAGCCATCTTTCTTACATGTGTAGTCTACTGAAAAGCCAATGTATTTCACAAGTGTTCTTCTTTTGATGTACACTAGGTGGTACTAATCTTGAGTGTGTACATGTGCAGTACACTAACCAATCACAATGCTTATGTGGTTCCTGCCGCCCACACAGCTTTAACAGCACTATATTCCACGACAGTTTCTCTCTGTTTGATTGAGAGAAACTTACCAAGCAAAAGGTAACAACCAAGCAGAAGCTAGCCTAGATAACATAACTGAGGTATTGAGCTGGGTTATCTGTCTGCTTGTTGCCTGTCCGTCCATCCAATCATACGTTGAATAGTTTGTCTGTCTGCCTGTCTATTTGTCTGTTTGTTTAACCGGCAAGACCAGCATTCCCTGCATGCATCTCCATCAGTAAGGCTAAAGGGAACCCTACCTTCTTTAAGATCAGCATATAAAAGCTGCTTTTAGTGAGTCATGGACACAGCCAGGCAGTCCACAATCCCACCTGTTTATGTAGAGCTGTTTAGTTCAGCATGAGTGCTGTAGCAGGCAGGGTGTGCTGGATTGAGGGCTGTCAGTCACACATGTTCATTAGAACATTAGAACCAAACCCAGACAATCAATTTTGCTTAAACTGCTTTATCATATTTCCATCTTGGGTGTTGAATATAATACTCAACAGGTTACTACACTGTGTTTCCTGAGACCTTAACCTGTGATGAAGGCAGTTATTAGAGAGTGACCTCACTGTCGATTTGTAACCCCTGCCTAGGCCAAAAACTGTGATGCTGTAATCTACATATGGTCACAAATACATTATACAAACATGGAACCCACATAAACATTCTGTTTCCCCATTGTATAGATGACATATCCCACAGTTAGAGCTTCACTGTTTTTGTTTTTTTTTGTTGGTTTTTTTTTTGGAAATTGTCATTAGTTGCCTGTAGTTTTGTGCTTTAAGGAACTGAGTACGGTGTGGTAGTAATACTGTCCATCTGTCTCTCCTATAGAAACAACCTGGGCTGAATCATTTCATTTCATACAGAAATCATTTCTGCTCGCTGTGGACCGCAATTAGCACATCTTGTGTGTGAATTTGTGAACTGATTGATTGATCACATCAGTGGTCCAGCAGCGCCATTTGGAGCATGAATCTTCAAGTCTGGAACAAGTGGGCACAGTTGGACGCACATGCAGATGGTGTATAATTTGTTGGAAATATGTTTGTAGGTTTTCCTTTTTTCCTTCATTATTTTGTATCCATGAAGGATTTCTGAGCTATACTCTGAACTATCTGTGTGAAATGCATTGCTGGTGTGTCTCCCTCACCTTCCCACCTTCCAACTGCTGGTGTAAACACAGCAGATTTATTCACATTCACATATTAATCATGCATGTTTACTCAAACCTCTTCCTCACACCTTTATTACCTACAGCAAACTGTGGAAGAGGAATCTGCCATTTGCATATATATATATATATATATATATATACATATACATTTTTTTTCTTACTTTCTCTTTTTTTAATTCTGTCTTTCTTTTCTGTCCTTCTGTCCTGTCTCTTTCTCTCTCAGGTCTCCCCTCTCTTTCTGTATCTCACTCTCTTTCTCCCTCTCTCATTTTTTTTTCTCTTTTGTTATTTTATTCTCTGTCTCACTGTCTTACTCCCCATTTTCTCGTTCCCTCTCTCTCTCTTTCTCTCCCTCCCTCCCTCCCTCTCTCCTGTTCATTCATGCTGTGCACATAAAGGCAGACGCTGATATCACCCCCTGCCTTTGCATGCAGAGGAAAAAGGAAGCGTTCTTCATGTAGGCCTACACACCTGCTGCCTGGGGGATAATTGATCTCTAGAGAAAAAAGGAGAGTGCAAGCAAAGGCCAGGGATGGACAGATAATAGAAGAATGAATGGATGTTTGAATAAGTGAGAGGGAAGCAGCAAAGTACTTTTCATTTGAAGTGCAGCGGGGATGCCTGGCAGGCAGAACTATAAGGTGTGCAAAAAGGCATCTGTGCCCGCACTGTGTGGAAACAGTAATTTCATCTCTGATTGTAAATGCCCTCATTGTTGGCACAAGGTTAACAGGCTTCAGTATCATTCCTCTTTCTCTTCTCGAGTGGCAGGGATGCTCTTGGAGACCTGCATGCTGAAAAGAGTACGGACTTTAATTTATATGTGTACATCATCTCCTCATGAATAAAATTACATCTACATAGTCTCATAGTCAGCTTACTAACCTCTGGTGACAGTTGTGTTGCAGTATGTTTATCTGTGTGGAAATTATGTACACAAGTAAATTTAGTGCCCTTTTCCGGTGGATTATCATGTCTCTTATTCTTCACAGCCACCAAAACCTTGCATTTCATTTTAAGAATCGTTTAGAGATACCTGATAACGTGGCTTACTGAGCTTATAAGCAACTGCTCATGTGGCTTGACATGGCGCTGTTTTTTTAATGAGTCCTATAGCAGCTTGCCAGGCCTGTTGTGTAAACTTTCATGAATAACTTATCACGGATAATGAGTTTTAATGCAACACATGCATATTGACAGTACTTTTAGTGGTGAGAAGTCACAGTTATCAACAACAAAGACTCAAGTGTGTTTGAATTTTATCACATATTTCTTTCCTTTAGCTGGGCTTCTGCGATAAGGTGATGTAATCAGATATCTGTAGTGACTGACAGATACACTGATGACGATGGTTCAAAGGCAATAATTGCCGTCTGAGGGAAAAAGAAGTGATGGAAAACTAGAGTGGACTAATTTAATTTTTAGCAGCTTGTTAAATTATATGTATACATAAGATACATGCAGTATAGTAAATTTTAGTAAAGGTATAATAAATATCTGTGCTGTGAGTTTCCCAGAGTGTGACGTCCCATCTGAGGAAATTTTCAGCATGTTCTTTACAGATTGTGTTCCCATGGTGTAGATGAGTTGTAAAATCATTTTAAAAAGTAATATTTCTTGGTTTCTCTCATGCATATTTAGCTGAATTCCAGAGCACTTTTACTATGATGACCAAAAATAAAGTTTTTTTTTTAAGAACATGGATATGGATTTGTGCATATATAGCAGTTTATAGTTTGTCAAGCATTTAGCGCTATTAGCATGTAGCTCTTGTGTGTCCTTTAAAAACAGGAAACAGCTATGAACCAACACCACTAGCCATTCACAAATCTGTAGCTTAAAATTTCAAAACAAGAGGTAAAATAGTTATTAACTAAAATGTTGTGTTACTCAATTGTGTATTTTATATATGATTTTATTTAATACAAGCTAAAGGTAGCACAGAAAGTAGGTCTAAGATGGAGCAGACTATGTCTATATTGGGGGTTGGAAGGGCAATATGTATCAGCAGTCTTGATATATAGTGCTGGTGTGTGTGTGTACATGCGTGCGTGCATATAGCATATACAGGAGAGTAAATATCTTGCTAATTGTTTTTATATACACTAAATTGCCAAAAATATTTGCTCGTCTGCCTTCACACACATATAAACTTTGGTGACATCTCATTCTTAATCCATAGGGTTAAATATGATGTTGGCCCACCCTTTGCAGCTATAACAGCTTCAATTCTTCTGGGAAGGCTTTCCACAAGGTTTAGGATGTTGTTTAGGAATGTGTTTATGGGGAATTTCCCCGCTGTGGGACTAATAAAGGATTATCTTATCTTATTTTTGATCATTCTTCCAGAAGCACATTTGTAATGTTGGACGAGAAGGCCTGGCTTGCAGTCTCCGCTCTAATTCATCCCAAAGGTGTTCTATCGGGTTGAGGTCAGGACTCTATGCAGGCCAGTCAAGTTCTTCCACACCAAACTCACTCATCCATGTCTTTATGAACCTTGCTTTGCGCACTGTTGCGCAGTCATGTTGGAACAGGAAGGGGCCATCCCCGAAGTCCTGAAAAACAACCCCACACCATAATCCCCCCTCCACCAAACTTTACACTTGGCTCAGTGCAGTCAGACAAGTACCGTTTACCAGCAACCACCAAACCCAGAGTCATCCATCAGATTGCCAGACAAAGAAGCGTGATTCGTCACTCCAGAGAACACGTCTCCACTGCTCTAGAGTCCAGTGGCGGTGCTTTACACCACTGCATTCGATGCTTTGCATTGTGCTTGATGATGTAATGCAGCTGTTTGGCCATGTAAACCCATTCCATGAGGCTCTCTACGCTGTTCTTGAACTAATCTGAAGGCCACATGAAGTTTGAAGGTCTGTAGTGATTGACTCTGCAAAAAGTTCGCAACCTTTGCGCACTATGCGCCTTTTCTGTTTTGACCCTGCTCTGTCATTTAATGTGGTCACTTCGTGGCTGAGTTGCTGTCGTTCCCTATTGCTTCCACTTTGTTATAATACCACTGACAGTTGACTGTGGAATAATTAGTAGCGAGGTAATTTCACGACTGGACTGTTGCACAGGTGGCGTCCGATCACGGTACCATGCTGGAATTCACTGAGCTCCTGAGAGAGACCCATTCTTTCGCTAGTGTTTGTAGAAGCAGTCTGCAGGCCTAGGTGCTTGGTTTTACATGTGTGGCTGTGGAAGTGACTGGAACACCTGAATTCAGTGATTTGGATGGGTGAGTGAATACTTTTGGAAATATAAGGCATCACCCATTCCCATTAGCTCATTAAAACATTGAGTTGATAACATGTTTGTGTTTGTAAGCATAAAAGGAGATACTAAGGTATTTATTTATATTTACATTTTTGCCATATTAGTCATTTTTTGACACTGAAATGTGGAAAAAAGTCAGAAGTGCAGACTTGAACCTGTTGATGGAGAATGTAGCTCAAATTGGATATTATGTTTTATAAATGTAAATTATGTAATTTTATTAAAAGATTATAACAAAAAGGCCAGTAATACATAGACCTTTAGAGGTTAATGTAGCTCCACAATAGTGAAAGGCAGGAAAATATTTTCTGGGTCATAGGAAAGAGACAAATGTCAGGTTGCCGGTTCTGAGATAAGGGAAGTTGTTGGCTCGGAGTTGATTGAGAGCGTGGGATTTGGGCTCTGGGCCAGTGAGATAGAACTCTGCCTCAGCCATTTCCTTCACAGTGTTGTTGTTTATGTTTGCTAGGCCAGTGACTGGATTGGAGGATTTGCAGGGTCAAAGACTCAGAGGGAAAGGAAATGTCTATCGGGTCATCCTCATATGAGCATGAAATGCTGAAGTACAGAACTGATCCATGGCTCCTCTTCACTCTTACAGAGGTGCAGTATTGTGGAGGATTCTGTTGCTTGTGTGTGTGCTTTTACAGAAAGTCTGCAGATGGATATGATTCATCTGAAGTAAACGCTGCCAAAAAGCCCTTGTTTTCCCCCAACTCCTCACACTCCTGATCCTTCAGTGTGGAAGATTGTCTATTTTAGGGTATATAACAAAAACAGCGATTCTGCAGCACCCAAAAACTGCCATGCATGGATAAAAATCGACAAGTGCTTAGAAATTTGATGATGTTGAAAACACATGTTGTACTTTAGATGCAGACGTTTTGGAAGCATAAGAATATTTTCTGGAACACAAACAAGTACTTCCAAGAATCGAGAGCTTCAAAAATCCTTCAAGCTCTTTTTCAGGGTTTGGTTCCCTAAAAACAGTCAGAGATCAGCAGCATTTTTCAGATGTTGGGTCATAATTGAGATCAGCTCTCCTCCACCCTGCATGGACTGTTTATTGTCTTCATTAGTGACCAACGATATTCAAGTCTGATTCCAGTTTTCCTTTTTATGGCAATTAATGTGGTGCAGGCACTTGTTTTCATCATTTTTCACTTTCTCTCTCACTCTTTTTTGTGTGAGCTCATTCAGTGGAATGTCCGTGTTCCCCGCTGCACTTATTTTTAGCTCTCAACGTGTGCAGCAAGGCCTGTGCTTCACTTGCTGGCACCGTTTTAACACACTCGTTGCAGATAAACATCTGTAAGCCTCGCTCTCAGTCATTGTGTACTTGCTAGCAGTCACTAGATCTCCAGGAGCTTGACTGAGTCACTTTAAATTGTAATAACACTATAAATATTAAAATGATAAAGTATACTTATCTCATTTATCTGATGATATGAGATGTGTGTGTGATTTATTAACAGATTTCTTTTCAAAGCACACATGAACTGATCAGTGTTACCTTCACTTTCTTTCGCCATTGCTGCTTGATGTCCACTCCTTAAGAGTACTCAGGGTAGTATCACAGAACTGGCCATTATGCTGTGTGTCACAACTCCCTTTGGCTCCGAAGTTTCTGGGGACTCAATCTACTAGAATCCCCTGGGAGATCACATGATGCCAGCCTCACTTTCACACTCCAGCCAGCGCTCCAGTTCCGCAGAGTGCTGATTGGTTTCACCTGTTCTTCTCTGATTAGTTCAGCTTTAAGCCCGGGCTTGTAGATAGATTCATTGTGAGGTATTGCTTCTTTCCGTAGAGCTACTGAGCGTTATTTTCTGACTGTTTATTCCTGAGCTGACCTGTTCTGCCCGTTTTTTTGACCTGCCTTTTGCTTGATCCCTTTTGGACTGTTCGACTGGTTATGTTTGTTTTTGTGTATTTTGCCCTTTCTGGATTTGTCCATTGCATGTTACCTGACTATGATTGTGGATTCTCTTTTGACTAGTAAATCCTCTCATTCACTTTTTACCCGCGAGCATCTGCGTCATTCTGCCGCGTTACACTGTTGTCTGGCCCATTACACTACAGAGTGATTCAGGTCATGAACGGCTTCATTATTAAGAGATTAATTATGTGTGTCAAGGAAAAAACTAGACAGCAGGGCAGCAGATCTCCTCAACTGGACATGCCACCTTAAGTCTTCACAGGTGTCATAGTTACCATAGACACTGAAGGGATGCTTTCCTAGACATAGATTAGTCTAGTCTTGGACTAAATTGTAGTGGCAAAAGTGAATATCTGTTGGAGATTCTTTTTAGTCCAGGAGTGGGCTTAATAGGTTCCTAGACATGGGTTAAGCCTGGTCTTGCCATGTGAAATTCTTTTTAGGCTGAGGCTTTTATCTTGATCTGAGGAAACTCTACCAATATCTATAAAGACATCATAAGGCTAGATTACATTGCTTTCTTTTCAGTTTCTATTTTTTGCTTTGGGCTACAGCTACAGGAACACATCAGTTCAATTTACTTTGTAGTAAGCAATAGGCTTAGTTCAGTGTTGGTGTTCTAAAGTCATAGATGGTTGGATTTGTGCACATTTTGGTGATTTTGCTGCTCAGCCATAACAGATTCTACTCAGTTGTCAGTTATCAGATTTAGTTGGCATGCTATAGCAGGAAAATCACAAAAGTGGTCTGGTTTCCAGACATTCACGATTGGAGTTGTTTTAAACTCTCTCTCTCTCTCTCTCGCTCTCTCTCTCGCTCTCTCTCTCGCTCTCTCTCTCAGTTTGAAAGCTGTCCTTTCAAGTCCACCTGCCAGTGGGACATTAGACCTATCTGGCATTCCTCTGGGGGTGAAAGACATGGAGCGGTTGTGTTCGCACCTGCAGCGGCATGCATCTCGCATCTCCAGCTTGGAGCTGGGCTTTACTGAGCTGACAGACGAGGCCATCCTGCTGCTCTTGCCCACGCTGGCCGCGTTGCCTCACCTAGAGACCCTGGCCCTCAATGGCAACCGTCTGACACGGGCCGTACTCAAAGAGCTCACAGACACATTGAAGGATCCAGAGAGCTTCCCCAGCGTCACTTGGATCGACCTGGGCAACAATGTAGACATCTTCTCTCTGCCCCAGCCTTTCCTGGTGAGTTTACGTAAGCGCTGCCCCAAGCAGGGCAACCTACCCACTATCCTAGAGTTTGGAGAAAGCCAGGCCAGCGAGCCAGAGGTCCGGACAGATGGGGATGGGGATGACGACATAGATGATACAAACAGGACGGTAAGCTTGGGAGAACTAAGGTCTGAGGTTGAAGGCGACATGGATGGAGAGATGGAGATAGAAGAAATGATGGAGGAGCTGCTGGACTTTGACCGGGAGATACAAGGAAAAGATGAGATGGAAGAGGATAGCATGTGGACCATGGAGGAGCCAAGACCTGCCGCGGGGCCGTCTCAAGGACGTGGCAAAACGAAGAGGGCGGTTAAGGCCGAAGGAGAGGACACACACAGCCAGAGCTCGCAGCTGTCGTATTCCAGTCAATCACAGCACTCTTCAGCATCCTTGGAACCTCTGAGAAACGACTCTATGGTGGATCAGGTGGCGTGTTCTTCAGGCAAACTGACCTGAGTGCACTCTCTTTACATAGAAATTGCAGCCTTCAAACCTCTCTTGTATAAAGAGAGAAGAAAAAAGAAGACAGAAGAGACTCAGCGCAGCTCTGGACAGTTTATGGGTCAGCGCTTCAATCAAGAGCGAAGGGTATCCAGGAAATGAGGGAACAGATTATGTGGCTTTGGCAGTCCTCGCTTAAATATAAGGGACAATGTGTCAAATTAATGATATATTGTATCATTCATAAAATTACAATGTATACCACATATGAGGTACAACAATGGTATTATATACACTTTAGAATCCTGTGCAGTTTAAATGCTTCTCTTTCAGGTATAGCCCCTTGGATATACTGTCCTAGCAATGGACCTTTATAGGGCTGTCACTATCAATTTCATTATTAATTAAGTGATCTGTGATTATTTTGATGATTTATTCATTAATTATATAACAAACAATAATAATTGAATTAACAATAACAATCCATCCATAACCGTTCAAAGATTCTAAAGTACTATGAACTCTTTTAAAGGCTAAAATACCTAATTAACTTTAAACATAAAAGAGGGAGCCGTTAAAATGATTTCATTCATAAAAATGATAAAAACTATGGAGAACAATACATAAATGAGGTGATACGCTAATCACCATTGGATGTTTCAGTTTAAGGAGGCTGATGCTGATCTGATATTTTTCTTGTGTATACAGTATCTGTTGATGCTAGTATCAGTGCCAGTACTTACACATTTATAAAATATAACTAGAAATTAGGACTAGATCTACCTGGATTAGCATTATGGATAAACACTAGAAGGTTATAAATGCAGTAAAATTATAGATCAAAAAATATAGATATTTTAGTGCACTAGCCCAGCATCGTCTAAACATTCTGCTCTTTTCAAGTACAATAAACATCAAATATCAGGTTTGAAATAATGGTCAAATCTCAACATCTGTCCAATGCCAGTACATTTTTTAAGCAAAGATACTGATATGATGGTGATAGTATTGTGCATCTCTAATTTTAATTGATGTTTTCAAAAAATGTAAAATTCAAGTTCAATCAATTAATCGTGACAGCCCTAAACATTTACCTATGTGCCTGCTTGACCCTGCTGGAGAGGACTGTGGGAAAATGTGTGTGCTTATGCATGTACGGTAGTATGAATATGAATATATGCTCACATGCTTTTCCACTGCACACAACGTGAGATATGGAGAGGCGATTAATGAAAAAACGGACTTGCCTGAGATTATAAGTCTAGCTCAGGCATGTTTAAAATTCTCTCCATCTATGCATCGCACCCTCCTCCCCAGCAGCATTAACCCTGTTCAGCTTCTGTTGAATATGCATGTCCCCAGTGTCAGAATGCACTTTAACTTTAGAGTGCATCTGACAAAAACAGAGGGAAAACCAAATATGTCACACAGATGCTCCCCATATAGAAAAAAACAGTGCTTTATAAAGAAATGGCACCAAAGATGGAGAAGGAGAGAGTCTCTAAAAATGAAGATACAAACCCAATACCACAAATGTTGGGACAGTCTATATAATGCCAGTAAAAACAGCAAGGAGTGGTTAGTAAATTATATTTGACCTGTACAAAATGAAAACAATATTTGATGTTTTATCTTATGAACTTTTAATATTTGTAACTATATGCTCAGTCCAACTCCAACACCTGCAACACGTCCCAAAATTTGAGACAGAAGCATGTTTACCCCTGTATTACATCAGCTTTCCTTTTAACAGGACTTAATGATCATTTGAAAGTGGACTTGTTATCCATTCTTCTATTATACAAGTCTTCAGCTGTGCAACCATTATTGTATTTTGCACTTCATAGTGTGCCGCATTTTCAATAGAAGGCCGACAGCCCAGTCTAACACCTGCACTCTCTGGTTACACAACCATGCTGTTATTAAAAAGCACGGACTTCCCTGAAAAAGACGGCATTTAAAAGGCAGGAAATGTTACTCCAAAATGTGTATAAATATTTTGGTGTTAAAGGTGCTTTCATAGATGTGCAAGTTATCCACTGATACCCTCCATCTCATGACAGACCTGGCTTTTGTACTTTACCCAGTCTGGGTGGTCCTTTACTTCTTCAGCCCAGCGAATACATCCATTATTTCCATAACTAATCTGTAAGGCTGATTGGTCAGACCACTATACATGTTTTGAGTGTGCGTCAGTACATTTTAGATGAGCTCAAGCCCAGAGAATTCGGCTGTGTTTCTGGACACTGTTGACATGTTTTCTGCTGTGCATAGTAGTCTAAAGCTGCTTTAGAGGATGCAGCTATGAACAATGTCGCTGTGATGTCCGTAACAGAAACATGGCAGTTTTAGGCACAGGCCGTTGTGGTCTTTGGCCTCTGGATTCCCTGACTCTTTTGATGATATTATGCACCAAAGAGGGTACAATACCTAAACTTCTTGCTATCGCCAGCTGAGGAACATTAACTGTTTGAATTTGCAGATGCATTTTTGTGAAAGTGGCGAGCCCCGACCTACCCTTGCTCATGAAAGAGTAGGCCTTTCCTGGAGGCTCCTTTTATACCTAAACATGATTACATCATTTACAATAATGAACAACATTTCTAGTCTTAAATCACCCCGTCCCAACTTTTTTGGGATGTATTGCAGGCATCAATTTCAAGTTGATGCCTGCATCAAATGAGCATATACATACAAAAACAGTGAAGTTGATAAGATAAAACATTATATTGTCTCTGTACTGCTTTCATTTTAATACGGGCCAAGATGGATTTACAAATAAAGTCTTTCTGTTTTATTTGCATTTCACATACTGTCCCAACTTTTTGGAATTGTGTTTGATTTCATTAGTTTAAATGATGACAATTAAACCCATCCAAACTTTGCTCTTCCTTTTATATGGACATTCTAACTTCTCACATTTAATTGCTGTACAATTGCTATTTATTTGTTATATTTTTAAATCATACAGCCCTTGTATTCAGAAGTTCTGTGTATTTAATTGGTATATCTATTTAGCTGTTATTAGTACTGACATTAATCTATAGCCTAGATTATTTTTTTCACCAAGACTTTTGTTCAATTTGAGCTTTCACTGACATATACTGGTAGTTCCAATATGTTTGAAGTTAAAGTAAAATAAATCCATGTATTTTTACAGTATCTTGTATCCAATCAAAATCCTGATTAGGTAACTTCCCTTTAACAGTCTATGATATGGTTTATACTATCCATTAAACTATTACATGCAAAATATTCCCTACTGTGCTCGCCCGTTGTGAATAAACCATTTTGAGGTCTTTCCATGTCATTATGAAGGTAAATGCTGCTCCTTTACAGAATGTATGTAATAAATGTCTCATTTTGCAGGGACGCAAGTCACACTGTCTGTTATTGTAGTCTCTTATGGTTATCACAGGGTATTTCCATCATAATTGTGTTATCAAACTAGGATATAATGTTATATATATATATATATATATATATATATATATATATATATATATATATATATATATATATATTCTTCAGCCTCAAGCCACAGCAAAAAATATAAACTAAACAAAATAAAGGAAAAAAGGAGGAAAGATAAACAAACAGGGCTATCACTGAATGTCTTACATGGCCTAGTAATGTAATCAGTGCCTCCCATTACAGTAGACTCTAGTATTTTTAAAGAGCTTATACTTTATATATTTCTAATATTTGGTCCACTTTTTTCATTTGTTTTTTTTTTGTACCACAAACAGTCATAATTCATTTTTACATGACCATTTTGCATATAAATGACTACACTGCAGAAATAAACAGACTGTTTTTGTTACTCATATAATAATATCTGAAATATACTGACATATGTTCTGATTGGCTGCCTTGTATTGTGCCTCACTTTAAAAGCAGTGCGTACTGAAACGCCCCCTATTAGCTACTTTAACCTAAAATGTCAAAACTGAATAAGCTGATTTGTGCAAACCATTTTACAGTTTTTATAGTCAGGCTGCTTCACTTGAGTGTTAAGTTTCATATCAGTATGAATGTCTGCTGAAATCCTAATACTGCACATTGCCGTGATTCGGTATGATTATTAGCTAAGATTAACCATATTGAGCCAGTCTACTACTCTGTTGTAGTCTTTTTTGTTTTTTTGTGAGACTTAATGAAAGTAATACTAGTAAAACTTTAGAAACACAGAGCCAGGTTACTAAACAGTTTCTTCTTTTATACAAACCTTTTAAATTTACATTTACAGCATTTAGCAGATGCTCTTATCCTGAGCGACTTACAAGAAGTGCTTTGTCTATCTAGAGAAAGTATCTTTGCTAGTTAGGGAAAAAGACAGTCCTGAGCTCAGATACTGCTAGAATCAAAAGTCACTGTAGATACCGAGAGACAAAAGAACAGAGTTGAACACAGAACTCGGTGCCATGCAGTGCAATACAATAAAATTAACAATACAATACAATAAAAAAACAAGTGGAGCACAATATATTGCAAACAATACTTAATACTTAAACCACCTATTTATGTTTGCCTTAAAACTACATCAAAATGCCTTTAAGGCCTTTTAAATGCATGGATATAGCACCCCTGCTTATTAAAGAAAACGACTATAATGAGCTGGCAGGAAACTCAGATCTATGTTCTCTGCCTGTTTATCACCCTCACCTGGTCGGCAATAGCCTGGAGCAGTGGTCACCAACCCTGCTCTACAGAGATCAACGTTCCTCCAGAGTCTAGTTCCAGCCACAGTCTGCCACAGCAGCTGGATCAGATACATCAGTGTTAGATGAGCACTTTAGATTCAGGTTGGAACTAAACTCTGCAGGAAGGCCTGGTGAGGTGACCACTGGCCTGGAGCTAAGTGTGCAAAACATCCGTTGGAAGGAAAAGATCTTTTAATTAAATAAGCATTTAGTGACCATAGATGATGGACTAAAGGATGACCAACACAAACTGCAACTACACAGGAGCTACTGTCTCTGACTTTACATCCACACGGTGGACCAACAGGGTAGGTGTGTCTAATAGAGTGGACAAAGCAACAGATGGACTACGACCCGTAATCGTAGCACTGCTAAGTGCACCTATATGGTAAGCACAGCTAATGAATTAGACAAATTAACGTAGAAAAAAATGAGGTGGTTTTACTGATTGGTGTAACAGCCAACTGCAGTCGATGGTGACATCCAGTGGCGACTCGGGGCATTGCATACCTCAAAAGCCTGTGAAAGGGCAAATATTAGGATCTATTACAGCATAAAGTACGTTAATAAAACGAGTAATTAGGTAACACGAAAATTAAAACATACAAAATTAAATTAAGCGGACCGATAGACTGATAGAAACACTAACAGACCCGCACAGCTGAAGTTCTGATTTGGTCAAAACACAGGAGAATCCGCTTATTTACATACGGAACAGAGACACGTGTGAAAACCTACTAGGTCCTTTTAAGCTACCAACACTTTACTCTCAAGCGCTTGTCATCCAGCAGTGTCTGTGTTGTAGCCGTGGTTTTACGCTGGTTTTATTTTCTTATTTTGTTATTTCACTTTGGAGGCGGGTGGCTTTCCCCGTGTTTGGTTTTCTTCGACAGCTCGAGCTCCCCGTTCTTTCCTATGTATTTTGCGCGGTAAGTCCATCAGTGTGGCTATTTATGGAAGCCTTGGCCATTGATTGTGGTACAAATGTAGGCTACATTGCATCACATCCGGGAAATAAGGGCAAAAATTGTTGCCCCAGTCCGCCATTTCAAATATTTGAACCCCCCCGCCCCCCCAGTGACAACTTCTTGGTGGAGGAGTCGGTCCGGACAGATCATCCGGTAATCCGGGACCGCGGCCGTGCCTTTATTCTCATCAGCACATGTGCGGCGGGCTCTGAGCGCTGTTTTACTGCGTGCTAATGAATAAAGGCGGATGCTGTGCACGGTCGCGGCGCGTTTAGCGAGGGCAACGCGGTGAAGCTGTTCCCAGTATTTTTTGTATGAGTTGAAGGCTGGTTGCGGATCCGCAGAGGCGAAGGGGAAGGCCGGTGAAAAGCCTCGGCTTTTGGGTGGCAGTCATGGCCGGGAATTTTGACGCCGAGGACCGTGGCAGCTGGTACTGGGGAAGATTAAGCCGACAAGAGGCGGTCTCTCTCCTGCAGGGACAGAGGCACGGTGTCTTCTTGGTCCGGGACTCTATCACCAGCCCGGGAGACTACGTGCTCTCCGTTTCGGAAAACTCAAAAGTCTCGCATTATATAATCAACAGCATCAGCAGCAGTCGGCAGTCCGCTCCAGGTAAGGCGAGCTAAGCTAAGCTAACTAGCACTAACTTAAGTGAACGCACAACGTCAGTCCAGCACTGTGCTAACATTAGCTGCTTTTTTTCTTAGTAAAAACTTGCACACGCCTCTCCAGCATGCTGCTTATGAGCTACACTGCAAACGGAAATGTTCGTCATTTTACTCCCAGCATCTCGCTTTACTAACTGCACTTCTTTTTTGATTTGTTAATTTTGACCATTTTCTGGCTAGCGTAAGCTGCGAGCTAGCTAGCTGTGCTCCGCGGCTAGGAACTACTTGCAGTGTTGGTGAAGGCAAATTTCGGAGCAGTTTGTGGAAACGTAGTTAGCTGTGAGTAATAACTAGGATGAATTACCGACAGTTTAAGGCTTCTGACATTGCCTATTCAAATAATGTCGGTGGTGAACTTCATTTTCTGGACCGGAGACGAAAGGGAGCTTAGTTAGCGAAACAGACTAGGCAGTCAGGTAGGGCAGGTCTTCACTCAGTGGCCTGAGAGACGTGCAGTGATTTGCACACATACAGATTTGCCTGTGCCTGGAAAAATGAACAATCAGTAGTGAAAGAGTTCGACATTTAGTTTATAATTGAGTATGGAGCGTTAGCTCGTCTCTGTCATTCATCTGCTTTCATGCACACTAGCATTAACTGCTGCTCTTGTACCCCCATTCAGGACTGACTACCTCGCGGTTTCGTATCGGAGACCAGGAATTTGACGCCCTTCCAGCCCTGCTGGAGTTTTATAAGATACACTACCTGGACACCACCACTTTAATTGAGCCCATCAACAAAGCCCAGCACTCGTCACTCATCAACGTCAGCGCGGGAACAGGAGGGGCTCCTCAGAGGCTTGAGGAGGAGTACGTTCGTGCTCTGTTTGACTTCCCTGGCAACGACGATGAGGACCTTCCGTTTCGAAAAGGCGATGTGCTTCGGGTGCTTGAGAAGCCGGAGGAGCAGTGGTGGAACGCTCAGAATTCAGAGGGCCGCGTTGGGATGATCCCCGTACCCTATGTGGAGAAATTCCGGCCTGCTTCTCCAACGACCCTGGGCAGTGGGGGGACGGGCACTGTGGGTAATTCAGATGGCCACAATTCCCAGTCCCCTCCTCTGCTTGGTGAGCCAGGCCAGTATGCCCAGCCCACATCTTTACCCAACCTGCAGAACGGGCCTGTCTTGGCCAGGGCAGTTCAGAAGAGAGTGCCCAATGCGTATGACAAGACGGCTCTTGCTTTAGAGGTGCATAGTTTTTGTTTTTTTGTTTGTTTAATATTTAATCATTTAATATATATTGTAGTATGACTGGTTTGCCTTTTCACAGAGCAAAGTTTAATACATTTTAATCCACGTCCACCATTGTCTGTTCTTTCATTGACACTGATGTTTTGATGTAGGTTGGTGACTTGGTGATGGTGACCAAGATCAACGTGAATGGGCAATGGGAGGGAGAGTGCAAGGGAAAGCGAGGCCATTTTCCCTTCACGCATGTCCGCTTACTGGATCAGCACAACCCGGAGGATGACCCAAGCTGAGAGCGGAGACTGACTTCCCTGTACAGCCCTTAGATGCGCGCACACACACTCTCTCTCCTCACATCTCCTCATAACTGACATGCTCAGCAGTAGCCTCTTCTACTAGGTCCTTTTCCTGTCTATCCACTCATTGTTTTGTGCCATCATGTCATTCATGCCAATATATACAGTATCTGCAGTCATTTTCTTATTAGACCTTATGCACAAGTTGAAGTTACTTCGTAAGTAGACACTAAACACCGTGGGCATCTCTGTAGGCTGTTCTAAGCAGAACTTTTGGAGTGTGGCTTATTGTGAGTTTGAGAGAGCGGAGATTTCTGCTTGGGCTCAAAACTTAAGCAGTTTGGTGTGGCTGTAAGGGACTGTTCCTCTGCATTTGAGTAGCGTACACTACTCATACTGAATTGCGAAAAAATGACTGCTTCGAAGGGGATTTGTTTTGAGCCCTTTATCACACTACAAATCATCTGTATCCGTGTTATTATATACAAGGTGTCTGAAGAAGAAAAACTGATCATATATTGTTTACCATTACGTGCTTAATTTGTATTCCTTTTTTTTGTGTGTGCACACAGAAGTATTTAATTTGGCTTTTGTTAGTTAAAGTGTCCCGTTCATTTCCTGTTGATCACTGCAGAAAAGCAATTCTGGATGATGGAGACTTTATTTTGAAGACACAAATCAGTTTTGATAAAAAAAAAGAGAGAGAGAGAGAGCACACGTTCAGATATCTCGCCACTTGTGTGCCTGCCAAAAAGTCTTTCCTTAGGTTGAATGTAAAGAAGTAGTACTTACAAACATGTCTGAAAACATCCCACTGAAATGTTATCGTATGCAGATGCTTCAAGAACAACTGGCGCTACCACTTTGATATACACTGTAAGATTTTGTCACTACATGTAAAGCGTTAACTCAATGCCTCAAACACATTTCTCCCTAGACCTGTCTTGCACATAACAGTAGCCTTCATCTACCGTTGTTTCATGTATCTGTGCTCCAGCTGAATTAGTTGCGTTTTGTTTTTTTTTGTTGTTGTTTTTTTTTAACATTATTTGCAAGTGCACGTCACTGCTTCATAGTGGCAGTTTCATCCAAGAGGTAAAATGTATTCACTCGTTATATAGCACACAGATCGTTCCTTTAACCAGCTGTTTGCCTTTATTTCAGTTCAACACCTGAAGTAATATCTGATCTAGCCTGATCACCAAGTTTCAAATTTAAAAGTATTGTAATAAGATGTTTAAGGAAGACTGGTGACACCCTCTTTTAGATCATATTTGAATGTATTGGACATGGATTAAGCCTAGTCTTGGACTACATGGGGACTCGCCACTGGAGATTTCCTTTTTTAATAAGGCATAGACTTAATCCAGGTCTGGGAAACTTGCCAAAAGTGATTAAACCTAGTCTGGATTACCCAGCATTTTGAATGGAGGGTCTCATGTTTAAAAAAAAAAAAAAGGTTTACGGATTCCAGGACTAGCCTTAATCCCTGTCCAGAAGCCAGCTCATTACCTATTCTACACATACATGTATTCCACTCGTTGCAACTGCTCATCTTTTGGGAAAAGAAAAAATTGATTTTGATTTGGTGAACAAATGCATGAACTGTAGCACTAACTGAAAGGCCACAAGACAACACTTGATATATCATTCATGTTTGAAGTTCTTTTGAATGGTCATAATGTAAGTTTAATCATCTGAACAAGGACAATCACCTGAGAAATGTAAGCTTCTATTGTGTGAGAAATATGAAGGTTAGGTATGAAGTAATGATGAACCTGTCATGTTGAGCAGCCAAGTTCGTAAGGAGTCACCTGTCTTTGGACTTAATATTAAGCTATGAATTAAGAATTCTCATTTTCATTGAGCCTGTATGTGCAAAAGCTCTGAATTCCAAATGTTTAAAAAGGCTATGAAACAAAATGAAGTGATATAAGCAGACTGTCACCACTTGATTATTCAGTGTTTCAACCAACGTTTTAATTTCTAAATGACTGTCATACATTTACAGTCTCAGTGTAACTCATTCCAAAGTAATCTGTCCTTTATTGCAAGGCCCAAGTCTTACTGATGCACCTCAAAAGTGCCACTCTGAGCTGTGACTAAGTTGACTGAGAAATGTAACTTTCCCCATACGTTTGATTTGTCCTACTAAGTATTATGTTTACTGTCTTTACTCAACAGTCCTCTAGTAAATGTAACATCGCATTTGTTTGTGATGTTTGTTTAAGCCCTTAACAGCCTAAATGTTTTTTTTTCTTGAATCAGCCTGTTCCTGTACATGAAATGAAGATAACCCCTATAGTAAACCATTTAAACCCCTCTTCTTTGACTTTGTCAGTGATTTTTTGAGAACCACTGTTCATTCACAGACACACTTTTGATTGTTAAACATGTATCGCAACAAAAACCCATCGTCTGTGAGGGGACATGGTGTCCCCTCATAAGTCCCCTATCATAAGTCCCCTTATTGACAACATGGTGTTATTCCAACAGTGGCATTTTTAAAATGTAGTATTTTAAGTATTTTTTTCTTTAAGACCCTTTTCTGTACTGCAATATAGTTGTCAATCAAATTTAAATGAACTAATAAGTAGCCATTGGAAATTTTCCATTGTCCTTATTGTCTAGTTCCATGGAAAATAAGATTATTTTTCTTCAGAGAAATACACTGAACAGCCAAAGCATTAAAACCACCTTGTTCCTACAGTGATTGTCCATTTTATCAGCTCCACTTACCATATAGGTGCACTTTGTAGTTCTACAATTACAGACTATAGTCCAACTGTTTGTTTGCATATGTTGTTAGTCCCCTTTCATCCTGATCTTCAGTGGTCAGAACCCTCACAGAGCCGGTATTATTTGAGTGGTGAGTCATTCTCAACACTGCTGTGACACTCGTGGGGGTGGCATATTAGAGTGCGCTGTGCTGATACAAGTGGATCAGACACAGCAGTGCTGCTGGAATTACACAACACACACCACCACCAGTCATTGTCTCTGCAGTGCTGAGAATGATCCACCATGTAAATAATACCTGCTCTGTGGGGGTCCATTTAAGAACAGGGTAAAAGGGGGCTAACAGTGTATGCAGAGAAACAGGACTACAGTCTAATTGTAGAACTATATGTAAGTGAAGCTGATATAATGGACAATGAGTAGGATCAAGGAGGTGGTTTTAATGTTATGGCTGATCAGTATTCGTCTAATGACCTGCCAGTCTACCAGTTTGATTAAGATTAAGATAAGTGACCCTTTATTAGTCCCACAGTGGGGAAATTCCACCTCTGCCTTTAACCCATCCGTGATGTGAAACACCACACACGCTGTAGTGAGCACACTTGCCCAGAGTGGTGGGCAGCCCAATCCGTAGCGCCCGGGGAGCAGTTGGGGGTTAGGTGTCCTGCTCAAGGACACCTCAGTCATGGGCTGTTTGCTTTGGGGATTGAACCGGTGACCTTACGGTCACAAGGCTGGTTCCCTAACCTCAAGCCGACGACTGCCCAAAAAATGTATTGATGAATAGAAGAAGACAAGATGATTAAATACAAGCTAGAAAGGAAGATTCTGTTAAAAAGTACTTTTATATTCTTAATCCCTTAATACGTCTGCTGCTGGTGCAGTACCAGTGCATAATTTGAGTAACTAAAAATATATTTGAGAGTCCTATTTTTGTTGTTACCTTGTGAAGATCAGAGGAGGCAACTAGATAGCTCTGCTGAAAAAGGACCATTAGAAACTGTTCGTATTCAAACTTTATGGTTATTATTAGCAAATAACTAAAGTGAAGTCAAGTATGCATGATGACTGGCTCTCCTCCATACCATGGTGGAACTGTACCAAAGGCAGATGCCATTGATCCATGATAGCTAAAGCATGTCCAAAGCAATGAAAGCGCAGGTGTCTTCAGGATTTTTCCATGTAATGTTGATTATGATCAATTAATGATACATTTGAAATAAACACAGATAGTTCAGGCACTAAAGACCCCCAGTGATTTAAATATTTTAAATACTGTAAAAATGAAGCCCCAAAGAGCATTCCAAGGAAATCAGAGATAAAGGTATAGGCATGCAGAAGATAGGAAAAGGTTTCAAAATAATATCCCAAGCATCTGGCTATCCCAATGAGTGCTGTTGGACCAACTGTGAGAAAATGGAATCTCCATCATGTTTAGACAAGGTCATCCCTCAAATCTTTGGTATAGTGTAGTGGGTAACACCTTTGCCTTCTGAGCTGTAGACTGGGGTTCAGTTCCCTGCTTGGGCAAACCCCCTACACTATAGCAATAAGAGTCCTTGGGCAAGACTCCTAACACTGCCTTCGCCTACCTGTGTAGAATGATCAAGTTGTAAGTCGCTCTGGATAAGAGCGTCGGCCAAATGACATATATATAGAATATAAATGTAGAAATCTCTGCATGGAGCAAGAAGTGAAACGGTGAGGATTGAAAGGAAACAAAGAAGCCAGCAAAAACTGAAAGAGCTACAGAGTTCAGTGGCTGAGACCGGAGTCAAGCTGCATGAGTCAGTGATACCAAGAGCTCTGCATATGACTGGCCTGTGTGGGAGACGGTGGCCAGAAAGAAGCCATTACTGAAGATAAACGCATTCAAAGCACATCTGGAGTTTGTCAGAAAGTATCAGAGTGACCCAACTAAAATGCGGGATGAGGTTTTTGGGTCAAAGTCGAGCTTTTTGGCCAAAATTTTAAATGCAATGGGTGTTGTAAACCAACAATGCCCACTCTTCAACAAACACCACTATAGCAGTGAAGTACCAGATCTTCGTCCAGATCTTCCTCCAATTGAAAATCTGTAGCAGGATTTGAAAAATGCAGTCCACAAGTGTCAACCAAACAATCTAAACAACCTGGAGTAAATCTTCCAGGGAGAACGGGTGAAAAATCACTCCTAAACTATGCAAAGCTGACAGATTTAAAGCTGGTGTTGTAGCAAAAACGTAGTTCTACCAAGTTCTGAAGGGATTACTACTGCGTTTCTACTTCTGTGATTATTTCATTAGTGATATTTGATGGGTTCGGTGTGTGTAAGTTGTACATTATGTGTGGTTTTAGGCTCCTCTCCCAACCTCAGATTAAAACCACGTAATGGTTCATCGTAATGATGTGGCTTGTTTTGGTGTGTGCAGTGCCCTCTCTGTGTTTCTTAACACATCCTCTACACTTCTGTGCATTTGAATACACAATGAATGATTATTTGCTGAATTTTAATGCACTGGAGAAAAAAATACTAATGCATGGCATGTTTTAGATTGTATTATTTTATTTATTTATTTTTATTTTATTTTATCCAGTATGTTAAACTCAGCAAATAAGAATAGAATCCATTTTCAGAAAAAAATGTCAGTTTATTTTTTTTCCCTGTAGAAGATGTGTTAAGTCATTTTCACCCGTTTCACTCTGTTCATGGTCAGGCCCCCCCGCAGGACCACCACTGGGCAGGTATTACACGGGTGGTGCATCATTCACAGCGCGGCAGGACAATGACGTGGTAATCATGTCATGCTTATTTAAATATGTTTATGAAAAATACAAGTGCCGTGGAAAGCGCGTTATGTGCTCTCCACGGAATCATCGGTCAGTCAGGGTCTCTCCCCGTGTCTGCGTGGGGTTTCCTCCCGGTGCTCCGATTTTCCCGCACAGCCCAAAGACGTGCAGAATGTATATGTCTGTCTGTCTGTCTGCCCTGCGATGGACCAGCGACCTGTCCAGGGTTTTTCCTGCCTTCTGCCCAATGACAGCTGGGATAGGCTCCAGCACCCCTTGCGAGCCAGAAGAATAAGCGGTTTAGAAAACGCGTGTGTGTGTGTGTGTGTGTGTGTGTGTGTGTGTGTCTACGGAAGCCCATTTTGTTTGTTTTTTCACTTTCTCTGATTTTGGCAGCAGCATAGTCACAATGATGAATTAGTCAAAATAATAAATAATTTAGCCTCTGAAATAAAATATGCCACTAATTCGATACATGGGAAAATTCTATTTTGAGAAAGTCATATTATTTCGCGATTCTGAGCAATTATTGAAAGAAGTCATTATTCTGATAAAGTCTCTAATTGCGTCGAAAATGTAAGTAATTATGTAAGACACTGAGGATTTTGAGAAAAGATTGAAAATTCTGAGAAAACGAGTCATTATTTCGACGCACTGCGTGAAAATTCTGAGATCGCCAAATGAATGAGTTATTAACTTTTCAGGAATTACATCATTATTTTGAGATATCATCCAGATGTTGACAAAGGCCGTTGTTCTGAGATGCTAAGTCAATATTGTGAGAAAATAAGCGCGGTCAATTTCCCGGTCAATATCTCCAGAGTATTTTGAAGTAAATACTCTAAAGTAAATGAGCCTCTGAAGTGCCACTGCGGGTAAAAACAGTTGCGACGGCGTTGTGTAGACTTTACTAAAGACTCCGGCCCCTTTACCTTTACCACAGTATTTAGCGATACTGCGTCAGTATTTTTGATATTCTGCTGTCAGAAAGAAAAAGCAGACGTTTTTCCTCCTGAACCTGGCAAGGGTGGTCTTCCACAACATACTGCCTTTTCAGAATGCAGCCTGGACTGAGCGCGGATAGGAATGTAATGTCTGTATTGTGCCCTGTGCCCCCTCAGCGTCCACTGACAGAGCGGGGAGACTGAGCAGCCCCTCACTGGGGCTGGACCCGTCTGTCTGCTGTACATGTGTGAAGTTCCCGGATGAGCCTCTCGCCATTTTTGCCCCAGTGGCGCCGGTGGACAGCGGGGCTTCAACACGGTTCAGGCTGCAGCTGCTGCTCCTACGAGGGCCTGCCGCTTCACACAACACTCCTCTTTCACTAATCCGTTGCTGAAGTGCGCTTCTATCACACTTTTCCGACATGGTTAACCGGGAGGACTTAGTATATCAAGCCAAGCTTGCCGAGCAAGCTGAGAGATACGACGGTAAGACGCGGATTTTGTAGCGAACGCTGCTCGAAATCTGAATGGCTAGCGCGCCTAGCTTTATGCTGTAGCGCTCGGATTTGCGGTTAAACTGGGGTTTCCGGGGCACTGGAGAGACGGGTAGTCGGCTTACTTTGCGACCAAATTGAAATGGTATTTGTTTGCGTATTGATAAACTGATGTTACTTCGACCACCATGATTCAGTCAGGGGGGGACGGCACGAAGATGGAGACGTTACTGGAACAGACAAAATGGCGGACAGTTATTGGGTGAGGCAGGCTGTTGCTAGCCAAGGCGAGAAGGAGGGGTGCAGACCTCTACACCCCACTTGACCCCAATAGCTTTAATTATAGGTTACGGTAATATTCACTATGGAAACATGCTGGGTCGTATGTGTCTCAAAATGACCCACCGCTGTGCACCAGCGGAGCGAGCTAACCTAGCTAGCTTGCGTTTCCAACTAACCCGAGCTAGCCCTCCTCCTAGCAGGTTGAGCTAATGTAGTTAACTAGTGTCTGTGTTATATACAGCAACGCTGCTGCTTGACCGGCCTCGGCACAGCGTGGTGTAATGACCCGACACCCAATAAGGAAAAGTACGTTTCATTAGCTCAACACAGTGACCTGAATGGGAATGAATGCAGGTGGGTAACTAGAAAGGTGTAGCTGCTGCAGACGGAGCTAAGTTCTCGCTCGCCGCACGGATTTTCGTTTTTTAGTCGCAGTGTTAAACCTCCTTTTAAAACGCCTTGAAGAAGCGAAGCCCACGTTTAACAATAGCTTGGATTATACTGACTGGATAACTAGTAGGTGCGGCATTGAAACCTAACTATTGTTCTGTATCACGTGCTATAACCCTAACGTAGTCGCCAGTGTACTCGGGTCAACTCGGGACAGTGCAAGTTATGCGAATGGGAGACATTTAATTGAGGCCAAACCCTGTGTCCAGTAGTGGGAACTCTGTTTTGTAGGTTGAGCACTTAAGTTGCCCAGTTAAAAAGGTTGCCGCCTCTCTGCCTCTACTCCACGTGTTAAGGTAGACGCTTTAAAAAGATGGATCTTCAGGGCCTTTTTAAGTAAAAAAAAAATGGTTCTGTGTAGAACCATGAACACTTGAACTCTTTGCATGTTTAAAGGGTTCTTCAGATGAAAAATGTGCTGTAGGTGGCTCTGTATAGCCCATTTTGAAATGGTGCTTAATGGTACCAAAAGTTTTCTTGCTACAAGCTTGACATCATAACAATAGCAGAACTCTTTTTTTCTTGTGCTATATAGAACCTTTTTCAAGAAAGGTGCTATATAGAACCATCTGCAGCACATTCTACATTAATCTGAAGAACGATTAAATCATGCAAAAATCCTGTTAATCGGGTAAAGGGTTCATGTGCTTATGCTTCTATATAGAACCATTTTCTTTAAGAGTGATCTTTTTTTTTCTTCTTTCTTTTTTCTTACTAGAGAACCATTGAAGAGGCATGTTTTTAAGAGTATTTAAAATGTGAATTCACTAATCAAAGCTTGACAAACACCTCAGTGCTGTACAAATAGAGGCGATCCTGGATTTGTTCTATAATTGAACATGTGTGACTGTTAAAGGATTGTTTTTCATTTACTGTTAAATTTTACAGAAATGGTCGACTCGATGAAGAAGGTGGCTGGAATGGATGTTGAGCTCACAGTTGAAGAGAGAAACCTGCTATCAGTGGCGTACAAGAATGTTATTGGTGCACGAAGAGCATCCTGGAGGATAATTAGTAGTATTGAGCAGAAAGAAGAAAATAAGGGTGGAGAAGACAAATTGAAAATGATTCGGGAGTACAGGCAAACGGTAAGGAATGCTCTCTCTCTCTGACCCACCTGTAATACTTTGCAGTGATTTGCATGGCTTGGTCCATGTCACAGCTCTCTGTTGTTTCATATTCAGGTTGAGACTGAGCTGAAGTCAATCTGCAATGACATCCTTGATGTTTTGGACAAGCACCTAATTCCAGCTGCTAATTCTGGAGAGTCCAAGGTCTTCTACTACAAAATGTATGTAGCTGCTGTTTCTCAGGATTTGAATAAAGATGTCGTTTGTAATATTGGCAGGAAGCCTGGCAGATGAACATATAAATGAAAATATGGATTCAGTTAAACACAGACATATAAATGTTTTCCAAAACCAAAGCTCAAGGTGGTATTCAGTAAAATGTATTTAACCGCTCAAATTTTTGCTGAGGAAAATGAATGAAGCTACTAAAAATGAAAGCAACAAGAGGTTATCACACATTTGTGAGTGTCATAACCACATCTTTTCTTTGTTTCTTTGATTTCACAGGAAGGGTGATTACCACAGGTATCTCGCTGAGTTTGCTACAGGAAACGACAGGAAGGAGGCTGCAGAAAATAGTTTGGTCGCTTACAAAGCTGCTAGTGATATTGCAATGACAGACCTTCAACCTACACATCCCATACGCTTGGGTCTTGCTCTTAACTTCTCTGTATTCTACTATGAAATCCTCAATTCACCTGACCGTGCATGCAGGTTTGTGTGCTGTGTTCTGTAATGATACTTTAATCAACAACTACACTTACTGTAGTAACTCTTTATGATTTGCATTTAGAAATGGCAAATAAGTAAATCAGCACTGTAGGGTATCAGTATCAGGTTGATATGTGCAGAAAACGCTGGGTGAGAACAGAGGCAGGGGGGGAAAAAGAATAAGGCCCAATCCCATTTCTTATTTTTTACCCCTACCGCTTGTTTTCGAGGGTCACCTTTCCTCTTGGAACGGAGTTGTAGGAGTAGTGGTTGAAATCTTCCCCTACAAAATGGGACAGCCCTCAGAAAAAAAAAACATTTATTACATTTACAGGCTAACATTAAGAGCGGTGCTGTATATGCGACCCTGCGTGTCTGCAGTGACAGCAGAGGAAGGTAAAGTTCAGCCACTTCACTGCTGGTCTTTACTTACATTTAAGGAATCATGTTTTCAAAGAGGGAGGATTTGACAATTATTTATCACTCACCCCTTTGGTGATATGAAGCTTTAGTCAGCTATTTGCTAGCTTCTTGTTTGATTTTTCCTGTTCCACCTGAAATGGTACAGCAGTTCTGATGCCAGAATGTCACTCCTGCACCATTTGAGATGGAACGAGTTTTTTTTGTTGTTTTGTTTTGGGTTTTTTTTTTTTTCCTTTCTTTTTTTTCTTTCATGCTTGTTAGAGGAGAAGGACTAAAATACGTTGAAACAATATTAGACTAAGATAATACAATGATGGCTATTGTAATGTTTTAACTGAGAAAATACATATGTGGGTTTTTTGGTCGCTCAAGCCATCTTGCTGACTTTTCTTTTTTTCCCTCACAACATTGTTTAGAGTGCGTGTCTGAAAAGCCTCCATTTGGAGGGCCATTTAACCCTAGCACTTTGTCCTACCCCTCTATCTCAACAAAATTCTGGACACCCTGCCTCTAGTCGTGAATGCGCAATATGGAGGGGTAAGGACTAAGGGGTGAAAAGGGATTGGGCCTAAATCTGAACCAATCCTCACACTGTGTGGTGTTGTGATGTTAGCTGTGTATTACATCCTATGGGGTAGTAAAGTGTCAGAGTAGTTTGAGTGTGATGGCATGATTTAGATGCTCATCTTAAGCGCTTGAATTATAAACAGCTAATTTTAATGCTTAGTCGTTTTTACAGAGATTACTGCATTGGTATTGACATTGGCTGATATTCAAGATTTCAATGTTTAATGTGTTTGGAAAAGAAAAATGATATTGTGTGTTTTCTATTTACATTGGGAGGAAACCAGTTAAAATGTGAACTATATAATGCTATAGTCTTGCTTTTTCCTTTTCATGGTACATGTTATGCTTTACTAAATTGGCACGCCTTAAATTTTTGCTTCTGTTCAGGTTGGCAAAAGCAGCGTTTGATGACGCTATTGCTGAGCTGGACACATTGAGCGAAGAAAGCTACAAGGACTCCACACTCATCATGCAGTTGTTACGTGATAATCTGACACTATGGACTTCAGATATGCAGGGAGATGGTAAGGCATCCTGTGTTTGCTGTATATCAGAGTTGAATCTGAGATGTCACCATCTAAGTTTTAGCAGTGTAGCAGTTTTAAATGCTGTATATGATGACTGTGTAAGATACAACTGACTGATAGTCTGACGTTTTCACAAAAGATGAGACATTTATGACTTATCAGTTAGGATGGCCTGAGTACCAAAACCTCTCACTCAATTTTTTTTTTCTTTTTTTTTGGTGGCTGAGTCAGAATGATGGGTTGGGTTAAGTGACTGATATGAAGCTTAATGTTTCAGATTTTCCACTGCTTTGCAGTGATAAACATATAAAGTTCAGTCAAGATTGAAGTGGGATGATTTACAGCTCTTGAACATGGTTATGTAAGCAGAAAATAAAGTATCACTAGATTCAGACAGGCTTTAAACAGGCAGTGCCTAGTGTTCAAAGCAGGAGCGTCTTAGCCCTGTGTTTTCAAAAGCAAAGCAGACCATGCACGTTTAAATAAATAATGTTTTAAATAAAATGATCAATTGGAAATTCTTGGTTATATAGAATTACACATGCTTTGAACAGTTACAAGTTTGCAACCACCAAAATATGTTAGGTTATCACCTTTACAGTTGTGTTGGCGAGTTGGTATGCGTCTGACATGGGACAGCTTTTGCTTTAGTAATGGTATTGATGAGAAGAATCTGACATTAAGCGTCTTACAAAAATGACATGATTCCTGACTTTTGACTCTCCCTTTATTTGTATTATAATACGTAAGAAACACCAAAATTAAGACACAAGTATCTAACCCAGAAAACTAGTATTGGTCAAACTCTGCAGTCTCTAGTACATTTCCATGTCACCTCATTCACAAAATATTTTTGGACATCCATTTTAACCCATCTTGCCTTTTTCCCCCTATTCCTACTGTTTAGATTCCTAAATGGAAATATGTTAATTGCCCACAAACTGTATTTGTAAGTGAGGCTGTTTTTTGTCTGTCTCTCTAACTGTATTGTCACTCACTCACTTTAACCTTTGTGCTGAGGTTTTACTAAGTTCAGAAAACTACTTTTGTGTCTTAAGCATGTCTTGCATTAATAGTGTATGCATGGTCACTGGCCTCCAAGTGCACTTGGGTGTTGATGAAACACAAATGTGGGATATGTGATATTTTGTTGAGTGAACAGAAGTTCTGCCCACAGCAGGTGAATTGTATGTTGCCCCTGAAGTGTGCAGTGGGTGTACAGTTAATATTCTGGAGGCCTTTCTACTTTTTATTTTGTTTAAATATATACATGTGATCACAAAGTATACACAGTTATGTAAGCAATAATTGATGTTTTAGCTGAATGCGACTGTAGCCTTTTGCCCTTGACTAATGCTGATTTTGATTAATATACCATTCATTTTGCCCCCTTTACCAGTAAGACGAGGACTTTTTTGAGTTCCTTTCACTTAACTAGATTGTGTTTTGTTTTTTTCCCCCACCTTGTTGCATGTGTTTTTTCCACCAGAAAGACATTTGGTCTTGGTTGAGTATGCTTTGAATTGGTGCACAGATTTTTGCAAGTGCGTTTTGTGTGTATTCAATAAATTAAAGCTTCATGTGCGAAAATACACAATTTAAAATGTTAGTGTGAGAATTGAATGTTTGTCTGTATGCATGTGTTTATTTATATTACATTTTTTTCACCCAACTATTTGCAGGTGAGGAACAGAATAAAGAGGCGCTGCAAGATGTGGAGGATGAGAACCAGTGAGACATCACAGCCAATACGAGACTCCACCCCACCCCACTCCTTCCCAAACCCACTCACAAAGGGAGCCACCAAGCCGAACCTCAAGAGTGACACTCAACAGCTTGATGCCTCCATTTTTTTTCTCCCTTTGTTTCATTTTTAATATTATTCTTTTTATTAGTCCTTTAATTGAAATAAAAGAACCACTTCTGAGACAAACATTAATTGTAATTTCTGATGGGCAGAGCTTAAAGAGTTCTTGGAATTTTTTTTTTTTCTTTTGTCCTGGTACAATGTTCCTTTTTTATGTTTATTTGCTTTATTCCTCAACATTTTATCAGTTGCTGGATATATTTTGAGTTTTTCTTAATGTAATTACAAAATTAACTTTTATTACTATTACTGATATGTCTACTATTAGGCTATTAGTTGTTGGAGCTGTAATATTTCTGTGTTAGTGCAATTATTAAATGCAGTTAAAATGATTAAAACTTTGGAAAGGGCGAGTCGAAATAAAGTGCTCTTTGTTAATTTAGATTTTCAGAGCAACTTGCAAGTTTCTTGATATCCATGTGGAGCAAATTGCTTAACATCACAAAGTAGAAGTTATGTAGTGATTCTTTAGCAGTGGTCTGGACTGTAATTTGTGCTAAAATACTGTATTGCGCACATAGGCTGATGGTGGTGGAGGGATAGATGCAGCTCTTAAAAAAAATACATTATGGAAGGAGCCTTATTGCTTTTAGAACTCAAATGCAGGTCTCCATTGGCTGTTTGAAAAGAATAAAAAGCACTAATAAAGTTGATTTTAAGCCCACCTAAAGATATGAAAAAGTCTTTCTCTTCTTCCCCCAAATTTAGACATTGCCTACAATTTCTTCTGTACTTTTTGTTCATATTTAACTTGAAGCTAATTTGTACTACTGGAAATATGACTGGAGCCACAGACATACAATCTGTATTGTTCTTACAGAGAAACAGCATGGAATTAATATTGAAGTTAAAATAAAACTGCCTCAAAGAAAACCTGGCCCTTTTGTGCTATAAGTATTTTGTTTTCTACTTTTCTCCATGCTGATGAAGTGTAATGTTCTTTCTAACGAGACAGAAGATATTTATAAAATTGAAAGTATTTAAAATGTAAAGTCTAAAGAATTATTCTATGCTCCTACACACTTAAAACTATGATTCCTTAATGGTTCTTTGTACAGAAAATTTACTCAAATAACCCATCGCATGATTGCGGGGTTCTTTACATGGTGAAATGTTTCTTTTATTTGTTTGTTTTTTCCCCCCAGATGGAGAACGTGCTGTAATCAATCTATCTTCTTCTTTTGGCTGCTCCCTTTAGGGGTCGCCACAGCGGATCATCTGCCTCCATCTTGCCCTATCCACTCCCATCTCCATGTCCACCTTCACTACATCCATAAACCTTCTCAGGTCTACCTCTTCTCCTTCTGCCCGGCAGCTCCATCTCCAACATTCTTTGACCAATGCTGTAATCATTCTATATAGAACCTTTTTCAAAGGTGTTTTATTCATATATATATCACCAAAAAGGTCCTTCAATTGCACCATGCTTGACATTGTTACAATAGAAGAGCCCTTTTAAAAAAGCTTAAATCATCAGTACATTTTCCATTGATCTGCAAAAGCGTTTCACCATGCAAAGAACTCTTTAACCATGCAGTGGGCTCTTCAGTGTTCACCATTGTCTACTAAAGAGCCCATGAAGACCGGTCATTTCTAAGTGTGTAGGATAGGGAAAGGCCGTTATTCACAATGTCGAGCGGTTAGAATGAGTGATTCTGGAGTTCTATGCAGTCTTAAAATGAACTTGGGTTAATGTGTAGTTTAATACTTAAAGAATGTATTTATTTAGTCTCCGGTTTCTCAGCAGGGATTAGAAACTTTTTTTCCCATTCCTGCTCCAGTGGTCAGTGTCCAGTGTCTTCTTCACAAGCTGGTAATTAGTGGGGTTAATCACATTTAAAATAAATCTTACTCTGGTGCATTTGACAATAAGTTTGTTCTTTATGTATCCTTAAATTGGACATCAGTGTCATTAATTTAGGCCATTGGGGCTGTTAAAAGAAGTGCTTGGCCTGTATTTGGCTTCAAGCAAGAAGATGATTTCTCTGAAATTGTGGTATTATATTAATTTATGTGTAAAAACGTCATATTTTATTTAAATACTATTTACTAGATGTTTCTACTTAATTGTGACTTGTCACAGCTTAGAGTGAACTGGAGTCAAGTTTGAATTAATTTTTTTTTCTTTTAATGCTGAGATCCCATTTGTTAGTGATGTTTAACGGTTTAAATTGCCCCAGTTGGCAGCAGGAGACTGGAGTGTTTCCTGCTCTTACGCGCCTGATTCAGCTGACTGGCTTGACTGACCGTTAGCTAATGGTGTGGCTCAGGCACAGAGAGAGAGAGAAACGCCAAACTGTGCAGTGTAGCTTGACCTGTGTGACTGGAAATGGGAAATACTGGTTTTAGTGCAGATGTTGGGATTGTTGGTTGACGGAATGATGAATATGATCACATGTCACGTGCATGTGGCTTTTTCTGTTAGTGATATTTGTGAGAAAAGGAATCTGCTTTTTACTCAGTTACATTTTAGTTATTAACATGTATATAATGCTAACTTTTTATGTTATCATTTATTGTTGTATTAGTGGCCGTATCTGTGCTGCTTTGTGATCAGTCACACCTCTAACTTTTTAAAGTTATTATTTTATTTTAGAGTTAAAAAAAAAGAGTCATGTCTGAGAAACTTCTATTTCTGTGCTGATATAAATGCTGGACGCACGAAGTTACACGGCTGCCCTGTTGTTCAGCTTACTCAGTGTGTACATAGTTTTGTTGCTTTTTATTTTTACTTTTTTAGAGTAGTACTTTTACTTAAGCCATTTTTTTCCATATTAGAAACAGTATTTTTACTTGAGCTATGCTCTACTCTCTTCTGGGACTTTGGGAACCAGACACCTTTAGAGAGGGATCAACTCTGCCAATAAACGATCCAGTGACGTGGAAGACTGAAAACCAACGTTTCTTTGACCCCCAGCCTGTGAGAAACGTATCTACTGTGACAAACCTGCTGGAAAACATGTCTTCATTATTTCTGTTCTGGGAATCACTTTGAGTTACAGGGGAATTCTATCGATATTTCAACGTTTCTCTATAACTAAATGGTCAAGATGTAAGCAAAGTCATTCAGAGTAGTTTATTGTGAAATGCTTTGTTCTTGAGAAACTGTTGTTTACAGCGGTGGTAATGGGAACCAGACGTCTAAAGAGATCTAAACTTTCCCAGAAAGATTTTACATGAAATCCTTTGGAATATGCTGTCTGATACTTTTTAACGTTGGTTTTGAGATACGATTTTGTCAGAAAAATATTTTTAAGACTCTCTATATTTTTATATCGCCTAGTAACGTTACGAGAACTGCATCCTGTAGCACTTTAAATTAATCCGAGTCAGTGAGTTTCTCCACAATGAACCGTTTCACATCAAACCAATCTGAACGACTCTGTTTATGTTTCCCCATTTGAAAAGATACGGAGCACACCGATGGATAGTCTGGTGTCTGAGAGCGGACTTTTATTTTTTAAAATATGACCTGAAAGCTCACCGTCTTCGCTCCGTTCACAAGCCCCGCCCCTTTCGAGGCAGTGCAGGAAGTTCCGTCGGTTAGAGGTCCGCGAGTCGTTGAGGTGGAGGCGCTGGGACCTGCAGTTCAGTCATGTTTTAGGGGTTTTAACGAGTACAGAAAGAAGTATTCGGCGACATGCGGCAACAGAGAGGAGAAAAGGTGCGTTTAGCACCGACGCCGGCCCTTTCCTTGCCCGTCCTTTGTGTTCTTGTTGTTGTTTTGACTCCCTGTGTCCGTGCGGTTCATGTCAGCGAGGGCAAGGAGGAAGAAGTGGAGACCTATAACAGATACTACGACTATGTGGAACTGAGCCGTCGTCTAAAGTCTCTCGCCCAGAAATACCAACACATCGCTGATCTGAGGAGCATTGGGAAGTCGGTGGAGGATCGGGAGCTGTGGGTGATGCGGATCACCAGAGAGCCTAGAGCTGATGTTCCTGGCAAGCCGAAGTTCAAATACGTGGGCAACATGCACGGAGACGAGACGGTTTCTCGACAGGTTCTGGTTTATCTCATAGAGCATCTGCTAGCCAGGTACGGAGAAGACCAGCGGGTGACCGAGCTGGTCAACAGCACGGACATTTACATCATGCCGAGTATGAACCCGGACGGCTTCGAGAGGTCTGTGGAGGGGGAGTGCAAAGGCGACGATCGGGGCAGGGTTAACGCCAAAAACGTTGACCTCAACAGGAGCTTCCCAGACCAGTTCAAGAAAATCGACGCAAGTACAGAAGACGCTCCTGAACGGACAGCTGTTATGCAGTGGATCGCCGAGAACAAGTAAGTGAAGCCCTCTGGTCTAGCGGCCTCCTGGTGGACCAAAAAGCGAGAAGACCTGATTCATCTGATTTCTTCATGAATGCTGTGGGAAGTGTATTTTTATTTATGTTGTGCTCTTTTCTCTCTCCAGGTTCGTCCTGTCTGGGAACTTGCATGGTGGCACTGTGGTGGCCAGTTATCCCTTTGATGACTCTCCCTCCCATAAGCAAGCTGGTTTATACAGCCAGTCACCTGATGATGCTCTCTTCAGGTACTTGGCTCGGGTTTATGCAGAGAACAACCCCGTCATGAGAACAGGGGAGCCCAACTGCGCGATGGATTCGGGAGAGAAGTTCAAGGACGGCATCACAAACGGAGCGGAGTGGTATGATGTGGCAGGTAATGGTCAGCACCCATCGTGCTTCCCATCCCTCTTGCCAAAATGCACACAAAACCCCAGAAAGCTAAGCTGGGTGACTAGCTGCTCGGTTTGGTCAGTCACGGTTGAAATTAGTCTAATTATTCAATCCATTCAACCTTCACGCTGTGAGTTTTTGTTAGCCTTTTTTCACTTTAGCAAAAACTAAGGCCCTTTGTTCCCTTCGTGATGCGTTGTTTTTACACATTAATATGATTCTAATCATAGAAATAATAAGTAAGCTTACTCTAAACCCAGAAGTGAAAGCAGTGAGACTTTGTAAAAAGGTAAGATTTTGCTTTTACCCCTGGAAACCTTTACAGACATGAGGAGGCAAGCAGTTGTTTTTAGAATAGGTGGGCTTCATCAGTAGCCACTGGACATCACGTTTGTGTCTCTTTTTAGTACAGGATGCAAAAATAGCAAATATTCCTGAATTTTTCCATTTGTCAAATTATGGCCGTTGCTCTTGACTATTTTTTTCTCTATTTTTCCCTATTGGCATATTGCTGTAGTATGAAACTGCTGTAGTATGAAACTGCGCCTGTGGGAGGAACAAAAGAGTAGGTGGTAATCCAAAACCCAGTCTTTGAGTTTGCCTCTCTTGTGGAACCCTGCTGTTCTCCGATTCCTCTTTTTTACGACCCATTGTAACATCAGCCCAAATCCTTACCGCCCCCTCCTTACCTTCATCAGCAGGGCTTAGCCAGCACCATCAGCCAACAGGAACCTGATCTTCATTGTGTGCAGAGGTATGCAAGTCAGGTCCTACGCTTGAAATATGAACCGATGGAGGAGAGAATGAACTGTCCATTTTTTTCTAATCTGCTAAATGTTTCTAGAACTTTGTGTACACCTATAGTGCCCAGAGAATCATTGTTTGGGATTCTGTTGGGATGTGGAAATGGTTCCAGTTGTGTCACCACAAGCTGCTGTGGAGCTAATCCTGGGGTGTTAGGTTTTAGGATTAGTGCAGATTACATTTAAAGACTGTGTGCTTGTGATTTGGAGGAAAGGAGCTCACATTTTGGCTTAAGCTGTGCTTTGGTCAGTCTTTGGTTTGGGATGGCTCATTGCTAAACTGCTGGATTATTATGGCCTATTGAGGAGACACTGTTTTCATTCAGGGTAATGGGGCTAATGTTATGGTTTTGATATGGTATGATTACCTTCTACTTGCTTGCCTGCAACATCACAAAAACAAATCCATGCTAATCAGAACCAATAATTACTGTATCGGTCTATCAGGAGTATTGCTGGATAAGTGCTGGGAATAAAATGCTATAACGGATAGGTAATATGTTATTATTAATGATTCAGCTCTTATAGATTAACTGCCAGTGTTAGCGTCACTTCCTCTGCATCTCAATGAGTGGTGCAAGGCCACTGCCTTTCACACACACAGATGTGTTCTTTGAAAAAACGTCAGGTCTTATTGTGGAGGCACAAAAATGCTAATTTTCATGCTTTTACAGACATGGCTAAACCCCAAGCACATTGCTTGCTCATCTTGGCAGGAAACGACAGTGAGAACCCACTACGAAATATGTTGTTTTGGAAGCATACGTGATGATCTACGGGTGGATCTTACACATGTTTGTATCGGCATTAGTATCTTGCTTGTGTTAATGATTTCAGCTGCTATGCCTGTTGTGCCAGCACTGTTTCTTGTGTGTCTTCACGAGTCAAAACAGCATGAACATGGTAGTGACAGCTCGATGTGCCGCAGGAATCTGAGCTGAATTTGAGCTTGTGAAAATGCATTTGATTTAGAGTGAAGCCACATCCCAATACACTTTGAAAGCAAAGCACAGTTTTTGCGGCTGCTGGCGTTAAAGATGTCATCTTTTCCTGTGAAATGATTTTGTGCAAATATCAGCAGACTTGAGATGTTTGTTTTGCGCTAAGCATGTTGACTTTGCGTTTTTTTATCTGTTTGAGGGATCGTTGAGTCATACATTTTTCCTTAACCAACTGAATTTCTTTTGACATGCCACTAACGAGGTCCTGTTCAGCGTGCTTTGACCTTTTGTGTGGGTTGTTGATCCATTAGTTCTATTAATAAATTCGCATTGGCGTTTTTCATTGCAACAAAATAATAAAATGTCCGGCATGCTGAGCATCTGTTCGGTGACCCTTAAGATTGTATAGCCTACATTTAACTGCTTTATGGCCTGCAGAGAGGAACTGCTCATAATTGCTAGTTAATATTCAATATAATTACTAGTATATATTTAATTAATGTTTTATCATTTGTGTGAATTATATAAGGGGTTTAATGAAGTGGTACACCCCTTAAACAGGATGCAAGAAAAGTTGTAGGTTCAAACTACTTGTTGTGAATAAACTTTATGGCTGAGGGAAAAAAAGGCTTTTGTGTTGTGACCGGTATTGCTTCTTACTTTGAATATGCAAGAATTTGTCTAGAACAGGATGTGTAATGTAGGACACTAGGATCTGGTCTGATCTGGTCTGTTTATTTTTATGCCATTTTGTTACAGATTAATCCACAGGCATTGCGGAGGTGTGTTTTATTTGTTAGTGGTACCTGTGCGTTCAACTGTCCAGTATCAGGTTTTTAACTTCCTACTCAAAGTAGGTTTTCCAGGGAGTGGACTCAGTTTGCAAGGTCAGATGAGCGTTATATGAAAACATTGGGATGTAGGTACAGGCGTGACTGCTTTAGCAAACTATGAGTTCATTGTTTGCTAGATTCAGCTCAGTATGGTCAAATGCAAACTGCGCTGAATAGAAGGATGCATACACACATCTCTGGATATGAACCCTGTTGAGAACAACATTGACTGCAGTACAGTACAGTTATTGTGTAGTAATCAGGGCCATATCTGAGCACTGATTTCTTTTGAGGTTTGTGGGTGCATGTATTAGAGTAAGCCGGTCACAATTACTAAGTAACTGCCTAATTACGGTTATCGGAGCTGACTGCAATTATTTAGGCTGACTATAATTATTTGTAATAACATGAGTCTTGCAAGACCTTCCTCAACTCTGAGGGAGTTTTTCCTCGCCACTGTTGCCCCTGGCTTGCCCACAGGGGGGTTTTTACATTCTTGTTAAAACTTTGTCTTTTCTGGAATTCTGTGAAGTTGCTTTGTGACAACATCCGTTGTAAAAAGCGCTATACAAATAAATTTGATCTGATTTGATTTGAAGACAGTTAAAATTCTACCTTGTGACTTAGTGCTATGACATTTTAGATGGCAGTGGTGAATGTTTGTTTATTTGAGCTTTGTGTTCAGAACAGGAACTGGCGCCCAGAAGGGTGGGCTAAGGTTTCGGCCTCGCTTGGGGTTCGGGCCCCACCTTCCAGGCAGCTCTCGCAGCCCAGGGGATGGGTGCATGCCGCAGCCAGTTTGTTTTTATTTTGGCTAATCGAAGTTAGAATAGGGATGCACCGACATGGTAGCTATCTAACATTATTGCTCAATAAATATATAAATCTAAACATCTGTTCCATTTTTTTATTTATTGTATGTGATACTGAAATATTTTAATTTCATTTTTCTTGTCTAGAAAGCAACATATTACATTATTCACATCAAGGTCTTTAGCATGCAAAGCACAAGCCTCAGATAAAGAGCAATCAATGTTACTTTCAGAAAAAGTAATAGTAAAAATTGATCGCAAAAACGGTTCACCATCAGCCAATTTTGTTGTAAAGAAATTGGAAATACCCAAAATAAATTTGTGATTGTTGAATCTTTAGTTTATTTTATTGGCTGTAGTTGATGGAGTTCCTCAGGTAGATTTGAGTTCTGCTGGGATTTTTTTTTGCTGCTTGTAACTTACAGTTGTACGGGCTGCTCAAAAGGAAGAGAAACATGATCTTTCTTTGTTTGGAAGGGGTTTGGTGTCCTGTGTGTGTGTGTGTGTGTGTGTCTGTGTTTGGGGTTCCAGCATTCAGAGCCATGGCAACTCAACTGAGGCATCCGAGAGGACTAGTCACAGAGCAGAATGTGGCAGTGTGCCACTCCAAACACTCACTGTTCTTTCTCTCACTTACCAATATGATTACTGTCTGCCTTTGCAGATACATGCCATGCCAGTCTTTTGTACCAAGGCACATTTCTCAACAGGGTCAGTCTTTAGCATTAACAGTTTTGTGTCACTTTCATTCTCAAAGACAAGCACAGTCAACCACGGCCTCACAGACAGGACTTTAAAATGCCTTTGTTGCTGTTTTTTTTTTCTCTATGGCTGTTGGATGATAGATGGCTTTGTTGCACTTGCTCACATCACACCTATGATACATAGTTTTTCCTTTCTACGCAGGCGGGATGCAGGACTACAATTACCTGATTGGGTACTGCTTAGAAATCACCATGGAGCTGAGCTGCTGCAAGTATCCCCCCGCAGCACAGTTACAAACAGAGTGGGACAACAACCGCGAGTCTCTACTGGCTTACATGGAGAAGGTGCAAATATACTGATAGCTAGTTCTTGTTAGAGTGTCTGACTGTAGATGCATAATACAATATTGTCGCCAATTAGAGTCTTAAAGGTAATAATATGGCGGTGTTTCCTCATGTTTCAGATTCACATTGGCGTGCAAGGTTTTGTGAAAGAAGCTGGGAGTGGGATGCCCCTGTCTGACACAAAGATCATGGTGGCAGGCATTAATCACAATGTGAGCACTGCACATTTTGGTGATTATTACCGGCTCCTGCTCCCAGGCACCTACAACATCACAGCTGCAGCGTCTGGGTAAGTAGTTCCATGCCTTGACCTATCAAGATTCATCAGCCTCCTAGTAAACTTCTTAAAGCTTGAAGATTAAGGGAATGATTTAGTGAAAAATCATTTTAAACCCCAGATGTAGTTGTTCAACCGAGACATGTTTGGTCCAATTTTTGCTGCTTTAGTTACACCCAAATTTCTTCCAATGGTACATGCTCTAAATATCTCTCACTCTGTTTGAACTACTTGTCAATGTGGTACAGGACACCATGACTCAGAATAAAACATGAAAAGAAAAAAATTATAACTTCACTGTTAAGCTACATGCAGTGGCCAACTTTTCAGACAACTGTTGAGTTTTGAGCCCTCCATAGAATGAGCTTTCACATTCACCTGCATTATGTGGATATATGGACTCTAGATTATGTTACCAGTTTCTGTTGTATGTATTTATAAACTTACATCTTGGGAAATGATACAACCCTGTTGTGGCACACTGTGCAAAATGTAAATAAAAATAGAATGCAATGATCTGCAAATCATTTAAACCCCATATTTAATTGACAATAATATAAAGACAACATATCAAATATTGAAGCTGAGAAATTTGATTGGTTTTTGAAAAGTATGTGAGCATTTTGAACTTGACACCAGCTACACATTCTAAAAAAGTTAAGATGGGCCAACAAAAGACTGGTAAAGCTGTTTAATGCTGAAAACACCTGGTGGAACATCTCACAACTCATTAGGTTAACTGGCAACATGTCAGTAGCATGATTGGGTATAAAAAGAGCATCCCAGAGAGGCCAAGTCTTTCAGTAGTAAAGCTGAGGAGGGGTTCACCATTCTGTGAAAGACTGCACAGGCAAGTGGTTGGTTAGTGTAGTGGTTAACACCTCTGCCTTCTACGCTGTAGACTGGGGTTCAATCCCCACCTGGGCAAACACCCTATACTATGCCAATAAGAGTCCTTGGGCAAGACTCCTAACACTACCTTGGCCTCCCTGTGTAAAACGATCAAATTGTAAGTCGCTCTGGATAAGAGCATCAGCCAAATGCCGTAAATGTAAATGCAAATAGTGCAAGAATAATTTTTCTCAATGTAAAATAGCAAATAATTTGGGGATTTCATCATCTACATTCCGTAATATCATTAAAAGATTCAGAGAATCTGGAGAAATCTCTGTATGCAAGGTACAAGGCTGAAAACCAACATTTGCTAGCCTTGACCTTCGAAATCTCAGGCAGCACTGCATTAAAAACAGACATGATTTTGTGGTGGAAATTATTCCATGAGCTCAGGAACACTTCTGAAAACCACTGTCTGTGAACAGTCGCTACATCCAGAAATGCAGGGTAAAACTACCGTACAAAGAACTACCTTACATTTATAAACAGGATCCAGAAATGCTGCCGCTCATTTAAGAAACTGGAAAAGTGTCCTGTGGTCCAGCGAATCAAAAATTTAAATTCTTTTTGAAAAGTATAGATGCAGTGTTCCAACTACTTACAGACTACTATTAAAAGAAGGGATGATGCAAAACAGTGGTTAATATGACTCTGTCCCAAATTTTTTGAAGCATGTTGCTGGCATCAAATTCAAAATGGGCATATATTTTTCAAAAAAACAACAAAATTTCTGTTTGGATATTTGATGCATTTTGTTTGCATACTATTTTTAATTAAATATAGAATTTGAATTATTTGTGCATCATTGCTGTTTTTATTTACACTTTAAGGTTAAGTGATACTTTTTTGATCCCACAACCGGGGAAATTCGACCTCCGCATTTAACCCATCCGTGAAGTGAAACACCACATACACACTAGTGAACACACACACTAGGGGCAGTGAGCACACTTGCCCGGAGTGGTGGGCAGCCCTATCCACGGTGCCCGGGGAGCAGTTGGGGGTTAGGTGTCTTGCTCAAGGACACCTCAGTCATGGACTGTCGGCCCTGGGGATCGAACAGGCAACTTTCCGGTCACAGGGCCAGATCCCTAACCTCCAGCCCATGACTGCCCCTTTTTGGAAATGGGGTTGTGCAATTACTGTTATTAATAATACAATTCACACAAAGATTAGTGAGTATTAGGTGTGAAGTGGCTGCCAGCTGCATTTAGCAACACAGCATGAACTTCACTGTGTTTAAAGTTCACATTGTGTTCTAAATCACACTGACAAGTCTGCATGACCTTAATGAAGGCATGACCTGGAAGCAGTTTCCGCAGGTTGAGAGAAGCTTTGGGGATAAACTTTCATAAAATATTTCTATGATTTATGGTCTATGATCTATGATATTTCTATGTTTTCTGATTAGTTATTATTCCACTTTTAATGGAGGAGGTGGAAAATCGTGTAAAACAGATTTTTCTCCCAGCTCTTTCTTCAAGACTGTGACGTGTAATCAGGCTTCAGTAACTGGGTTTCGTGTTTAGAAAGCTAGTTTTCATGGTGGCTGACCTGCCCTCTGCCACAGTATGTATATACGTATTATTAATTGATAGTGCTTAAGTTTACTTTGAACTATCAACCGAGCAAACCTGCAGGAAACAAAATGATGAATGTGAGGTGTTTTATTTCAAAATGCTAAGAGCTAATGTTAAGATTAATGCTTGCTTTAGCTTATTTCTGAACATTGATGGGGAAGTCAACAAAATATGTTTAATTGAGTAACTAAATTAAATAATAAAGGAAAAAGTACTTACCTGTGAATAGATTCCAGAGAAAGGTAGCCACATCTTCATTCAGTGAGGAGCCATTGTCTGAGTTTTTATAGTCACATACCTTCCTGTTTAGCTCTGTAAAGGACCTAAGGTACTGCTTCTTGTTTGACTTGTTTGACTTGTTAGAGTCAGAGGTAAAAATAAACATATTTAAAAAGTAATGCATTGAAGCATCGTGGTGTATCAGGTGGTAGTTAACTGTAATGATTTTGGAATATGAGCAAATCAGTAATAATTGATTCTATTAGTGATGCACTGCAGTGAAAATCCTGGGTGATACTGAAATTCAGGACACATCGCATTTTGGATCTGGATCTGTTGTTTGTGATTTCCCCCCCCCCCCCCTCGTCTTGGTAGCAGGGACTTGCTTTTGTTTTGTCGCATCTGCTCTCGATACTCAGCATTAACAATCGCTTGTCGTGTCCCTCATAGAAACCAAGAAATGGTTCCACACAGCCGACGAACACAGCAAAAAGGAACAGTGTTTTTCATTTTTATTACAATTAAAAATATTTGGATTTGGATTTTATAGTCACACTCCTTGCTGTTTAGCTCTGTAAAGGCCCTAAAGGGAGCAGAGTCAGTTAGTCTGATGTTTGAGTTTGGTCAAATGTGGTTGGAGCCCAAAAACAACTATAATTTTGATTGAAGTAGTGGACTATATTTATTACATTGTATATATTTGTAGATATTGAGTTTGTTCTTTTGCACCGAAAAAAATGTTTGTTTGTTTTCTTCACTCTTCGTGCTGAGATTCAATAAAGCTTTTGCACCCTAACCTGAAATGCACCCACGTGTCTTTTCCACCAGACCTTCACATTCACTGTTGTATTAGACTACTGTAATTGTGCATTTGACATGATTTTGCATGATTAATTACATACTGTAGATATGGATTTATATAAAAAATATTTAAATTCAATTTGCAGTCTGTACTGACAGGCTCATATCTGTGCTTTCAATGTTCTGTGCTCAATGATAAAAACGTAAAAATGTATAGGATAGCTCTTCTGCCAAACAATACCCTTATATTAATTACTGTTCAATTCAAATCATAGCAAAGTATCTCCTGTTAGGGTTACAAGTTTAACTCTTTTAACAAAATTTCTCCACTTTTTTTATTTCAATTTTTTTTTTTCCTCATTTTTATTTGAAATGAGTTTGCAAAAAAGTATTTGGGATACTTCTCTGATAGCAACCAGGTATCTGACTGAGTAGGTGATAGTGTTTGCTATCCTTGTGTGTTGTAGGTACATGCCCAGGACGGTGGTCAATGTGCAAGTATCTGAAGGCAAAGCTACAGAACTGAACTTCACTTTAACACTACTTGATGATGAGAGCATCAGCCACACAACTGCTCCCTCGCTAATGCCCTCCAGCACTGCCAGCCCCATAAGCAGCGATAGCAGCAACAATAGTGGTTCCGGTGCCAGCACATCCATTGACACTGCAGGGCCAGCAGATGACGGCTCAAACACCAATGTAGGACTACCAGAGCCACAGCCCCTGCAGCCTCAGGAGTTCCGCCACCACCATTACAGTGACATGGAGCTGTTTCTGCAGAGGTTCAGTGCCAAATACCCCTCAATTACCCGCCTCTACCCAATCGGCAAGTCTGTGGAGAACCGTGTGCTCTGGGTCATGGAAATCTCTGACAACCCTGGTGAACACGAGCAAGGTACTGCTTCTTGGTTGACTTGTTAGAGTCAGAGGTAAAAATAAACATATTTAGAAAGGAATGCATTGAAGCATCGTGGTGTATCCGGTGGTAGTTTAACTGTAATGATTTTGGAATATGCGCAAATCAGTAATAATCGATTCTATTAGTGATGCACTGCAGTGAAAATCCTGGGTGATACTGAAATTCAGGACACATCGCATTTTGGATCTGTTGTTTGTCATTCTTTTTTTTTTTCTAGAAACTGATGGTGTCGTCTTGGTAGCAGGGACTTGCTTTTGTTTTGTCGCATCTGCTCTCGATACTCAGTATTAACAATCGCTTGTCATGTCCCTCATAGAAACCAAGGAATAGTTCCACACAGCCGACATGATGGCTGTTGATCTGCTGCTGCTCTAACTGTTTAAATGCATGTTTGCTGACCAGCACAGCAAAAGGAACAGTGTTTTTAATTTTTATTACAATTAAAAATATTTGTAAAATATTTGATTTTGTCTCTTGGTCTTGGGTCAATTTAATCCTTGTTTATCATTTTTCTTTTTGGACCAACAACCAATTTTTTTAAAAACCATTTTTGACTAAACATTTTCACTTTGGTGCATCCCTAGATTCTATATAATAGATATGTGCTGTTTTTTAGTGAAAATAAAAGTCTCAAGCTATTTTCAACCATGAAATTAACAGAAATGCTTAGTGTTTTGGGCTTATTATTGTTTGTGTGTATCTTCTGCTGCTATGTAAGTATATTTTAAAAAATATTCGGAATAATACCACCATAATGGTATAATGGGATGGATGTAAGGGGCAATGTAAGGCAGTCTTCTTACAAAAATCTAGTTTGCGTTTCAGCATAATTGTAACATTTTGTTTTGAGTGTCAGAATGAGCACTGCATTGCATATTGACATGAGTCTGTGAATCCCTTTAGGTGAACCGGAGTTTAAGTACATTGGTAACATGCATGGTAATGAAGTGGTGGGACGGGAGCTACTACTTAATCTGATTGAGTATCTCTGCCGTAACTATGGCACCGACCCTGAGGTCACACAGCTCGTCAACACCACCCGCATTCACATCATGCCCTCCATGAACCCAGATGGATATGAGGTTGCCCAAGAGGGTAAGGATGAATTAAAACCCACATGCACTGTAAAATGAAAAAAATTCATCCAAAATGTGAAAATTAGCCTTTTCTGTCTCAGTAATCCAGCATACATGAAAATGCATGTTCTTTTCCACAGGAGATATAAGCGGCTATCAGGGTCGTAACAACAGCAACAACTATGACCTAAACCGCAACTTTCCTGATCAGTTCAAAACCATCACTGATCCCAGGCAGCCAGAGACTATAGCTGTGATGAGCTGGCTAAAAAGCTACCCATTTGTACTGTCTGCTAACCTGCATGGAGGTAATATTTGACTTTAGATCTGGATGAGGGATAGAATCACTGTGTAAACATTTATATTTCAGTGTGTTTATAATTGTGTTTTTAGGCTCTTTGGTAGTAAATTACCCTTTTGATGATGACCCAGAAGGCATCAGTAGATACAGCAAGTCTCCGGATGATGTTGTTTTTCAAATGGTCGCCGCTGCTTATTCTAAGGTGAGTGTGACCTTTTCTTATTACCGGCTCCCTATTTCCCAGTACATTGAGTCATTAATCCCTTTGTCCATTATTCATTTGCCCCTAGCAAAACAGTCTGTTTAATGTGTTTCAGGAAAACACACTCATGCATAAAGGCCATCCATGTGATGACATTAATAACTACCCAGTTGAGTACTTTGAGAATGGTATTACCAATGGAGCCCAGTGGTACAATGTGCCTGGTAAGTGGTGGATTACAGAGGTTTTACTGCTTATTCACCTCGCAGGAAATGGTGATGTAAGAATGCCAGTCAGGCAGAAAAATATTGAAGATTAGAAGAAAGTTTAGTAAATGTTATGATGCTTTGCTCACCAGAGTTAATCCAAGAACACATGCCCCACCATCTGTGTAGTGGAGTCATTTGAATGCAAGCGTTATGATGATTCATGGATCATTTAGTATGGGAAATAGGCTCAAGAAAAATAAATGATTGTTCGCTTTGATCTAGAAGCATGAAATTCATTTTTTTTTTCGGAGTTTTGCAATTTAATGTGTGTCTCTGGGGGCAGCAGAACACTGTTTCTGACTGTCTGCCGCATCAAAATGAAATAAATGTCAGTGTATTCAAATCCTGTTTATGCAAAGTTGTTTAAAACTCTGTTTATACAACTCTTGTTTTGTGAGTTCTGGGCTCAAAAGCAAATATATTGACTACACCAAGGTCAGAAAATGTTTTTTTTTTTTTTTGTTCACTGCTAAAATATGTGAGTTTACACTTGACTGTAACATTGCTGAGTGAGTTTTCTGCATGTCTCCTCCAGGTGGTATGCAGGATTGGAACTATTTGAACACTAATTGCTTTGAGGTGACCATTGAATTGGGCTGTGTGAAATATCCTCTGGCAAAAGATTTGCCACAGTACTGGGAGCAAAACCGCAGATCATTACTACAGTTCATCCACCAGGTGTCTGTCTGTCTCTCTGTCTCTCTCTCTCTCTGTCTTTCTCTCTCTCTGTCTCTCTCTCTCTCTCTCTCTCTGGCTCTCTCTCTCTGTCTCTCTCTGGCTCTCTCTCTCTCAAACACCCATACACACACTTTTATCATTATTCCCAAATATGTCCTGGACTCTTATTTCTTGCATTTACATTCCTCATCCACAGGTCCACAGAGGAGTGAAGGGGTTGGTGACTGACCAGAGGGATGGTACTGGCATTCCTAATGCCACCATCACAGTAGAGGGGATTGACCACACTATCACCTCAAACAAAGCTGGAGACTACTGGCGCCTACTCGTTCCCGGAACTTACCTCCTCACTGCTTCTGCACAAGGGTAAAACATGTTAATATTTAAAAAGATGGTTTGCCCAATCAAATTTACACAATTTTCCCCATTACCTCCAAGAACCATCAGTCAGCTGTCTGTTTTATGACTAAAATTTTCATCTTTCATTTCGCACTGGAGCTATGAGGCTAATGTAGCCAGCAAGTAGTTGAAGATAGTCACTAGTTTGACATCATTCAAACGTCATGCCTGAGTCATTAAATCAAATCAAATTTATTTGTATAGCGCTTTTTACAACGGATTTTGTTGCAAAGCACCTTTACAGAATTTCAGAAAAGACAAAACTTTAACAGGAGTGTAAAAATGTACAAACCCCCCCGGGGGCAAGCCAGGGGCAACAGTGGCCAGGACTGAGGAAGAAACCTTGGTAGGAACCAGGCTCACCAGGGGGGACCCATCCTCCTCTGGTCAAACTACCTACAAGTGATTATACTACTAATATTAATAGCAGTAATATTGGTATTAAGAATAGCTAGGAGTCCATGAGAATATCAATGTAGGGTGGGCAGCTAGTCTAAGGCAGGTGGTGGCAGCTGGGGCGTGGGCAGCTGGTCTGAAGTGGGTAGCAGGAGGGCTCGGCAGTCGGTCATCCTTCAGCCATGTGGGTGATAATATTATAAAGAATGCAGGGAGATGGAATTAGTTTTATTCTATCCGTTTGTACATAAACAGGGAATGTAAACATTTACAGAGTGTGGCTAACGACTCCGGCAGATCTGACTATGACAGCTTAGCTAAAAGGAGAAAACCAGAAGGACACACAGACACGGCAGCACTCTGAAACAGTTTGGCATCCCTCCGCTCCACCGTCCACAAACTTGAGTGACCGCGTGCGAGCAGTGGGACGACAGCACCAGCGTCTCAGTTTACTATAATTCCCTGTGTCCATGGACCCCTGGATCTACTGCCTTTATCTGTCTCATTACACCCGTTTCAAGTTGTTAAGTTAAGAACAGTTGCCTATGGGTTTCCGGGACTGTGTGTGACATACTCTCATGTATAAATGGACAAAACATCAAATACACTGAAGACACTCATTCACATTACACATTACACAAATAGTGAATCTTACTTTTCCACTTAAATGGCATCTATAAGAGACAAAAAAACAATGTTTTCATTACACCATCGATGCAAAATGCTTAGCCAACATCCTACCCTCTTTAACATCTCTGAATCATGCCTGCCCTCTTGTCAACATTAGTACTAGAGTATGCCCTATATATGCTTATGCATTTTAATAGGTAAGATTTAATAGACTGTTTTTCTCAAACATGGACTGAAACAACATCAGATCTTTACTGCTCTCTGTTTTCCTCCCCCCAGATACACTTCTGTTGACATAAATGTGACTGTGCCTGAGGATGACGTTGTGGTGGTGGACTTTAAACTGACCCGGATACACGGTGATGTGAAGAATCAGGTGGCTAAAGGCCCCAATGCTCTACCAGACTCCATCGAAGAGAAGTTCCACAGTTTCATCAAGCAGCTCTCAGTAGGGGATGGTCTGGATCGGCTGATTCAGGACACTGCAACCACCAGCAGTTTCCGCTACCGTCGCTACGAAGAGTTGTCTGAATTTCTGCGTGGTCTCACCTTCAATTTTCCAAACATCACCGTACTCCACAGGTACTGTTGTGTATTGTCTTCTACCTGTAAAACACCTACAGTTCAGTAGGATGTACGTTTACCTGTAACTTTAAGTTCTGTGTTTATTTCTCTTGGGCTGTTCTCTGTGAAAGATCAGCAAAAAAATCACATTTTCACAATTTTCTCCTCACCCCAAAGGTAGTCAAGTGACCAAGATATGATTTATGTTGGAAATTGCATTTTAATTTAGCACTAGAGAAGAAGAACATAACATTTCAAAATACTTTGAGTCAAGCGTGTGATGATTTATGCATGCAATTTTCACAAAACTATTAAATGAATTAAATTTATTTCACCAAACTGTCTCGTTAAATGTTAATGGGAATACAAACGGTCATACCGTGTACTACCTATCGAGCCCTGTAAAACAAATATGAACGTTAGTGGATCCAGTATGTGCTGACAAGCCAGTTCTGAAACCAGCCATCATCTTTGTCTTGAAGGAACACCAGCAATGCCAACTCATGCTCATCAGACAGAAGAAGTATAGTACTGCTGTAAGCATTACGTAATGGAGCTAGCCTCACCCAAGCTAAGAGCCAAAATTACAGTGCACACTACCTACAGATAAGGTCACAAAATTTAAGACCAAAAATAATAAGAAATGTGCCCAGGGGCAAGTTTGGTCTTGCTCTTATTATAGGTTTGTAGATTAAGAAGAGTTATTTTGCAGCTTAGTTGCAAAGAAGTGTTTGAAGTTGGGTGTGCTAAAAGTGTGTGCTGTTTTTGTGCAACACTGGTTGTGCTGGTTCTGGTTGAACAAAACTATCTCTGTAGAGCATCAGCATAGAACGTCAGAGAGCATAGATGCAGAAATGGTATATAATGTATAGAATATATAAGCATTGTTTCACATTAAATTATAAAGCCAGAATAATGCCAAGTTGACTGCTCTACCTGGGGCTTTCATATTGCACCACACCCAAAAAAGCTGTGCAAGAAGCTACATGCCGTGCAGCTGGCGTTTCTCCAGGGCAGAGGGTGCTCCAGGAACAGGACTGAGCACTTTACTAGTGCAATCAGGGATATACATTCTGGAGTTTCTATCAGGATATGAGTCACTCCTTCATAGACGCTTCTCAGTGACCCTGTGTTTGTTCTGTCTAGACTTGGTCAGAGTGTGGAGTACAGGACCATCTGGGCTCTGGAGATCTCCAACAACCCAAAAGTGCCGGAGCCATCCGAACCCAAGATCCGCTTCATGGCTGGTATCCATGGCAACGCCCCAGTGGGCACAGAGCTTCTTCTGGAGTTTGCTGCCTATCTGTGCATCAACTATGGCAAGAATGCGGCTATTACCAGGGTAAGATTCTCTCAGCTTGGTTTGTTATGTTTTTAACATAACCACAGTTCTTCTTGCTTTCAAATGCAATTGTATGCAAGTTTTGGCACTGGTGGTCAAATGGCATGGTTTTTTTTTTTTTATTGATTTTTAAGTTTATTTAAGCTTTTTTTCCCTGTAGAGGATGCGCTTATTTTCACTTAGAAAATCAACAAAATGTAATTTGACTGAGGGTTTTTAAACATTAGTATACAACTCTTTTGAAAAAAAACATTGTACAGGGTTCTGTTTAGGGATGTGCATTCCAATTTAGATATTCAAGTACCTGGAGCAAACAGTCAGACAGCACTGGCATTATGTAATATATTTAATCATTGAAAAATAGCTGAGATACAGTGAGGAAAATAAGTATTTGAACACCCTGCAACTTTGCAAGTTCTTAGTTGGTCTTAGCCATGTTAGTAGTTGGAGTCTTACTGATTGTGTGGGGTGGACAGGTGTCTTTATGCAGCTAACGACCTCAAACAGGTGCTTCTAATTTAGAATAAAAAGTGGAGTGGAGGTGGACTTTTTAGAGGCGGACTAACAGGTCTTTGAGGGCCAGAATTTTTGCTGATTGACAGTTGTTCAAATACTTATTTGCATCAGTAACACACAAATTATAAAAAAAATCATACATGGTGATTTCTGGATTTTTCACAGTGGACTCACAGTGGACATGCACCTAAGATGAAAATGTCAGACCCCTCCATGATTTCTAAGTGGGAGAACTTGCAAAGTCAAAGGGTGTTCAAATACTTAATTTCCTCACTGTAAATTGGTAGGTTTTCATATCAGATGAGGAACAGGCTGCTTCAGATAAGCATTTTTTTTTTTTAACCACCACAGACCCTCATACATATGTGCCCTCATGTTAATGCTGCTGCCTTTGTGATTGCAAATGAAGAATGCTTGTGCTCAAATAAGATCTCCAGAGTAACCTACACCTATAATACAGTAACCCTAACTATTTATTAAGTTTTTTTTTTCCAGTTTTTTTCTCCCCAATTTGGTCATATCTAGTTCTACCCACTAGCTAAGATTCCCCCAGTCACATGATGCCACCAGCGCAAGGAGGGTGAATGCTTAGACAAGCTTCTTCCAAATCCTGTGAAGCCAGCCACTGTATCGCTCCGTTCTGAGAATTTAGCAATGAGCCCTTAAACACACATAAAACTGCTGCCAGAGGAGTTAACAGCACATGCATTTTCACGCTTGTTGGTGAAGTGCATCAGCATGTACAGAGTTTTCGCTATGCTACCATGTTTCCTATCACTTTAAAAGATGCATGATTGCTTATCCACAGTCATTTGGAATGGTAAGCACCTATAACAAAGGTTATTGATTTGTTTTAACTGAGTAAGAATAAAACATGGCTAGTATAGTAAGTACATTCTGATTGAAATGTTTACTTGTTCAAAAATTCAATCTGTGAGACTATACAAACACTTTTTGGTTTTGGTTCTTTGCATGTCAAATAAATGGAGCAACAACTTTCATGAACCATGAGTAGAGCAGATTAAACAGACCATTTTTGGTCCACCTTAAAGGGTTAAATATACATGAACTGCTGAATTTGCTCTGATCAGATATTGCTGTTAGACCCGGGTCGCGTCCATGCTTTGTTTCATTTCTATTGATATTAAATTTATTGCAGTAGTTTTTTTTGGTAAACAGGAATAAAGTTGGGCTGCATTTGGCCATGGAGTCAGATTTTGGACACTGCTGTTGTTCAATGTCAAAAGCTGCTCTACTCACTTTTGTTCACCAACATACAAACAATGTAAATCTACCATCAAAGGTACAACAGTGAGCAAAGACGTTTAAGGGTTCACTGCATTTTTACACACACACACACACACACACACACACACACACACACACATATATATATATATATATGCACTATATAGGTGCACTTTGTAGTTCTACATTTACAGATTACTTAGCCCCGTTTCATCCTGTTCTTCAGTGGTGACACCACGCAAGTGTCACTGCAGTGCTGATAATGATCCACCACCCAAATAATACCTGCTCTGTGGGGGTCCTGACCACTGAGGAACAGGGTAAAGGGGGGGCTAACAAAGTATGCAGAAAAACAGATGCACTACAGTCTGTAAGTGTAAACTACAAAGTGCAGCTGCGTGGTAAGTGGCATGATAAAATGGACAGTGTAGATACAAGTGTAAATACAAGGATGTGTACTTAAGGGAGAGGCCGGTTAGTGTGTGTATATTTTTTGGATGTGTAAACAGAAAACTTAACTATCCTCCCCTTTTAAGCAAATAGAAAAATTCACTATTGTGCAAAATAAAATGAAAAGAGATACTAACAGCTACTTCAGAGCTAAAAGCTCATATGTCCACTAAAAGGCTGAGAAACAGCATTAACTCAACAGGTTTTTGTATAAAGATAACAAAAAAAAAAATAAAATGCTATTTAAACTTTGGGAACCACTCAGCTAAAGAACCTTATTTAGCCATGCTATCTCTGCCTCTTCAAGCACATCCTTAACACTGTGTCCTCACGTTCAGGCTCTTGTGGTTTAGAGTGAACTGTAATGTACATCCTTGCTCACCAATAGGAGTAAACATGCCACACTTTACAGTTCTGTCGAAGCATAAAACCAGTGTTTTAACAGAATAGCCATAATTGCTTTATTTTCCCATGGTGAAACATAATGAATACCTGAATAGAGATTTCAGTATTAGAATGCTATCACCTTTCAATAATAAACTTGTGCATTAGTGCCCATCTATATTCCTAGTTACACTGTAAGATAATCCATTTTCTTCCAGCTGTTTATACAACTGTGTCTTTCCTCTCTTTAGCTGATCAATGAGACCAGAATTGTCATCCTTCCCTCCATTAACCCTGATGGTCGTGAGCAGGCCAAAGAAAAAGAGTGCATCTCAAGTGTGGGTATGACCAATGCAAACGGAAAAGACCTCGACACAGATTTCTTTGGTAAGCATATGTGAATATTTCTGATGTTTCAATTGTAAAGATGTATTTTAATTGTGAGAGACTGCTGTGGATAATGTACTTTTGACAGTGAAAAGTGGAGACAGGGGAGAGACGCAGGTACCGTGTGACACCACATGGACACACCACAGGCGGTGTCATATGTGACACCACAAATTATTATGTGGTGTCACAGTATAATTATGACAGTGTGTTCAGGAGACGTTTATTTACGTTTAATTGTTCTGTTGTTTCAAATGTACTGCTGGCTTTATTCTAACATTTACAGTCTTTGTATTTTAAGAGAACTTCTGCATGATGTCTGCTAGTTGTTCAGATATAAATGATGCCATAAATACACTTCTAATATGGTTTTGGTGTTCTATAGGTAATGCGTCACAGCGCTCTGCAGAACCACAGCCCGAGACTCGTGCTGTAATGGATCTGATACAGGAAAAGGGCTACACTCTCTCAGTGGCACTGGACGGAGGCTCTTTGTTGGTTACATACCCATATGACAAACCAGTGCAGCCAGGTGTGTTTTATATTTGCTAGGATCTGAGAATCTTTTAACGGTTATTGCTTGTTTGGAAATGTTTTTTTATTTTTTGCTCTTCCTTTTCAGTTGAAAATGAAAGTACCCTGAGGTATTTGGCTACTGTGTATGCCAACAACCATCCCACAATGCACTTGGGAGACACTGGATGTCCAAACAGCAGTCAAAGTATGTAAATTGCTTCATACTACTTGTAACCAAACTGCTGCTTCCTATAGCCCCATGTAATGCTTATCATATTTGATGAAAGCTCATTTTATTGCATTTGTTCACAGTTTAATTGGCTGCATAAGCATATTGAACAAAAAACAGTTGCATGCATCTTTTCGGTACTACTGCTTGAATGTGTTCCCTTACTAACTGTGCCAATCCTGTCAAGTAAGGATTACACCAGATGTTCTTCTCCACTCTAGCTCACTGTAACACAATCAAGGGCCACATTTCAGCCAGTCTTCATGTGTGCCTAATTCAGCAGTTCACCTGCTGTTCCAAATCGTAAATTGAGATTGGACTGATTTTGTTGGTCAGTCAGCACTGTCCCAGTGTTCCATAATGTTTGTTGGACCAGTCGCATACAGACACCCTACTGTTGTCATCCTGGAATGTGGGAAGGTCAGTGTTGTGTTCTGCTTGGTCATGAAGCACAAAGCTAATGAATATGTGGGCCAAAATGAATAGGAACTTGAGTCTGGTGTAATCCTTCCTGACAGAATTAACAGTCAGCATGGCAGTTGGAATCTTAATAAGGTATTGGGTAGGAAATCATGCTTCTGGCTAATTATTTTGTCCCTGAACTTACCTGGCAATCACCTCTATGTTAGTGATGTTTACAGTTTACATTAAATGAGCTGTATTTAAATTGATGCAAAATGTTTTCTTTTAATCTAATACTGTTTCTCACTGACCCATTTTATTTCAGTGGGGAACATCCCTGAAGGAGTGCTGCGGGCAGCAGAAAGGCACAGTCACATGGGCAGTATGAAGGTAAATTTAACAGCTGGTGTCTCTAGCAACCTTAATCTGACATAAGTGACTCTGACAAACGATTATTAAGATCATTATTATTATTATTAATATCATTATTATTATAAAAGAAGAAGAATTAAGGTTATGATGTTACATGTTAAGAGGTTGATCTCTGTTACTTGAGCTGATGGTAAATATTTAAGCTGACTGCAGTTTTCAGTTGTTAAATTTCATGATCAAATGTTTACATCAACAGACAGAATGTAAATTGAGTGTATTTTTTGCTGTTTGGTTGAGGCAAATACATATTAATAAAGAAAACATATTTGGATGAAAAGTAGACAAAAGTTCTAACTTCTGATTGGTGCTCTAACATCTTAAGAGGGCTGAAATAAGTAATGTTTGTTAATTTGAGCTCTGAGTTCTCTTTGAGCTCAGGCATTTGGGAGCTAAGCAGCTAGAGATAATTAATCAGGTAATTTGGTCAATTTTTTGCTTGTATTTTAAAAGTTGCATAGAGTTAACAAAAGACAATGAAGTTGTTAAATGCAATTATGTGTCAACTATAACCTTGTGTATGCAATTGTGTGTGTGTGTGTGTGTGTGTGTGTGTGTGTGTGTATGTATGTATTTGTGTGTGTGTGTGTGTGTGTGTGTGTGTGTGTTTATTTATTTATTTATATATATATATATATATATATATATATATATATATATATATATATATATATATATATATATATATATATATATATAAAATGTAATGTATTGGCCATAATAATAATATATATTATTCATCATGTGACATTTAAAGCAAAAAGTCAAATTGATTAGACAGTATAATTAAAACATGCTTATTAAAATATCTGTTTTAGTGAACTACAGCATTGAGATGCTTCATCTACATTTGAGTCTAAAACCTCTACAAGGCGCTTGATCACTGTTATGATCATTATTGTTATTTATGTTACAGGACTTCAGCGTGGACTTTGGTCACTGTCCTGAGATTACTGTGTATACCAGCTGTTGTCTGTTCCCCCAAGCTGACCAGTTGTCCGTCCTCTGGGCTGAGAACAGGAAGTCTCTCCTCAGCATGCTGGTGGAGGTCAGTTAGCCCTTTCTTCTCTCCATCTACCATTCCTCTATCCACCCCTTTTATCATTAATAAAATGTTATCTGAGCTAGCTATTTAAAATTGTTCCTATTCCTTGGCAGGTGCATAAAGGCATACGTGGTATAGTGAAGGACAAGAGTGGGAAACCCATAGTGGGGGCGATGATCGTGCTGAATGGTGGAGTGCAAGTGTTCACCAGTGAGGGTGGATACTTCCATGCCCTGCTGTCTCCAGGCTCACACAATATCGAAGCAGTAGCGGAGGGATACCAACAGCAGCGGCAGGAGGTGAGAGAATGCATGTGAACACGCAAGAAAATATATTTGAAAGGCTTTTGCAAAGATTAATAATAAATTACTTTTGTGTGCCATTTATTGTCTTTCCTTTTGGTCCCTCCAGGTGATTGTATCGTCGTTTGAGGCAGCAAGTTCTATCATTATTGAGTTTGATATGGACAACCGCATTTTTGGCTTACCAAGGGAGTTGGTGGTGGCCACTGCAGGTGAGATCCTTAAATTTGATTTTGTCTAATTTATTTTTGAATTTGGCTTTTGTCGAGCAATTTACATATCCCGTGTACAAATCGTACAAATTTAAGCACGGTCTTCAGGGTGTGGTGAATTTCTTCTGCTTCTTGGTTTTAGCAGAACTGCAGGCTTGAATTTGAACAGGTAATTTGCTGGTGTCTTTCATGAGACTATTATGTCTCACATAATGAGTGTTGTCTAAATACAGACATTTAGGACAGAATTCATTAAATGCCTAAGTGGTCCACCTGTCGTCATAGCCGCTGTTCTTTTGGCTAAAGTTTGCCAACATTACTCAATTAAATAAGAACTAAATGAACTAAATTCTTAGTCATGTAAAGTTTTTAATCTGTAAATCCCTTTTTAAAGCAACAAATGACTAGTGTTTGGTACCAAAGTGTGCTTGTTAATGTTAACAAAATGTATAAATGATAAATATATATCTGTTACTCTGGCTCCAAAATGTGTTATTTGCTTGGTGGCTATTTTTATATCTCAAAATTCTTTTTGCTAAAAGAATGTTTTACAAATCTGACATAACTTACTCTGATAATTACACCAAAGTTAATCTTATAGAGTATTATTAATCAGACAGAAACCACAGAAACCAGACACATTTCTGGAAAGGAAACCTGTTTAAATTTGTTTATATTTTAAATGATTCTTTCAAAACAATCTGAAGCACCCATTGCAGTTAATGTTATCAATACTGCTCAAACAGAAAAAATCTGAATTGCAGTGTGACACCAGTGCTGGTAGGGCTGAGCTCAAAACATCCATATGTCAAATATCTCAATCGCTGATTAATATTTATAAATTTACTTCTACACGCCGATTTAATTCACAAGCGAAACAGATACTGCATTCAAGCCTGAGAGCCCATTTGGTAAACATGCTCTAATAGTCAGATTTATTTATTATTGTTATTTGTATAAATGCTGCTTTGGAGAAGGAAAAAAAAAAAGCTCTGGTCTAGTTTCACTACCTTCCCTCCTGCATGTAGCATGTTCAAGAGCTTAGAGTGCTCAATCATTAGTTTATCGTGTGTGTGTGTGTGTGTGTGTGTGTGTGTGTGTGTGTGTGTGTGTGTGTGTGTGTGTGTGTGTGTGTGTGTGTATTAAGTGGGTAATCTTTCTGAACTTTTTTAGCTTCTTTTTAAAACTTAACCTAAAAATTTTAGTTCAGTGCCGCTATAAAAAAAATGTCACTATTGTCCTCCCCAACAAAATCTTTTCATTATTACTGTAGTATTTAGAGTAAATTTTCGCTAAACATTGACCTAAAATGCCTGCTGTATATCTGATGCGTTTTGTCATTGTAATACAGTTGCTTACAGTACCCAGCCCTAAAGCCCTGCTTTGTGCTTTCTCCTTTAGCTGCAGCTATGACAGCCCTGACCATCACCGCTTGCATCATCTGGTGCGTGTGCTCAGCTAAGTCCAACAGACAGAAGGATGGTTTCCACCGCTTGCGGCAGCACCGGGACGATTACGATGATGAAATCCGCCTCACCTCCATGGGCTCCAAGAAGTCTCTTCTGAGCCATGAGTTCCAGGACGAGAGTGAAAGCGACGAGGACACTCTGTACGCCAACAAACTCTGATACTTTTGCGCCTCCCTAATATCTTATCTGCACACACCCTACAGGAGTGAGACAGAGGACCCAGATGTTCTGTCCTTTCCCCTGCAGTCCAGAGCTCACTGGCCACTCCCTCCCAGGGGCCAGCAGGGGGCACTCAACTCAAAGGCCCATCCATATGGACTGTCCTGAAATCCTTCACAGGATGCACTTTACTGGCCTACTGAAATTTGGTCAACTGTATCACACCTAAACGTATGCAACTAACCACTGTACAATCCGCTCTCAAACCAACGTACTATTTATTTGAATTTAGTTAAAGCTACTTTTCCGCTTGTTAGCGTGGAGATTTCTCAGCAGCTCTTCCAATAGGTGTCCAGTCAGTATAGCACTAACTGAATTCCCCAAGTGAACAGAAACTCAACAGGATTGCTGAACACAGTGCCTTGTTTGATTAGTTTGAGCCATTTATGCCTGATGGCTGTCAGTGATGTGTGAAGATGGGTGAAAGTCGTTCTCTCTGCCATACTTTGATTTGGGTCATAGTCAGGAATCCAGTGATTTTTTTTTCTAAATGTCGTTTCTCGCTGTACCTGATGGAGTTACTAGGAACAGACCAGAAGTTGTGTACTTAAATCATCCTGGCGCAAGAGTTCTGCTTATGCATCATATGTAATCCTTTTTTATTCCATTACTGAGACTGAGATCAGACATGTGGAAATGTGAGCTGAGTTCAGAATCTCTGATAATTTATAAATCCTGATCAGCCTTTCTGTGGTCAGTTCTTAACCATACACACTCTGAGGTGGTCAGTTTGTTGCCTCGTTTTCAGAATCTTCAGAAAGCCAGTTTGTTGAGCACACAGATTTGTACTGTCACATCAGCTTGAATGGAATTTGGCTTGCCAAGAATGTAAAGTTGTGTTTTATTTGTTTTTCCTCTTTAATTCTTGATATATTTTAATTGCACTCATCTACCGTTTGCTTGTGCATATCTAATATACTAAGCCTGAGAACTTAAATGTTGCATCTGTATTCACAGCTTATACAGATTATAATATGGCCATGCACTCTTTTGAAATGTTTTAAGTGTACCTGTTTTTTTTTGTTTGTTTGTTTGTTTTCTCCTCAGAGGATCTTCAAGCCACAGTTGTTCACAGTAGGTTGTTGATGTGGTCAAACACATACATAGAATGAAGACATTTAGATAAGAAATGGGAACTTTTCTCATAGTAAATTGATTAAAAGGGCACCAGAAATGCCAGCAAAAGCAATAACATCTTTGATTTGTTCATTCTGAACAGATTTCAGATTTTTTTATTCAGGAATATTTTTTTTTTATTTCATATCTGCCTTTTTTTATTTATATGTAAACTAAAGATTAAATCAATACATAATAATTAAACCACAAATACCCTGGTCCACAATTAAGTATGGTCAGTTTAAGTGACCGTAACACATTTTTTTTCCATTTTAATTGAACTGATTTAATTTTTCCATCTGACAGAGACTTTGATACAACATTTAGTGCCTTTGTCTTCTAAAATGATGATAAAATGCCATACAACTCACACACTTTAAATGGTTTCTAGAAATTAGATATCTGTTTTGCATTGGCTTATTAATACATACACTAACCGTGTATACTGTTAACTAATCAGGGTAACTTTCTCCCTTCAACAGCTTTGAAATTCACATAATGAGATGGTAATTTTGAAATGTTTTTATGTTTTTTAAGCAGAAATACACTTGTAATTGGCACTAGCACGTATAAGGACATATATTCCATGTTGTTTATTTTGTTCATGACCTATACATAGGATTCACATGGCCCACAAGCCCATGAATATTGAATTAATAATAGGAACACAGGCTCAGTCAGTTATTAATCTGTAATGTTTGGAACCAGCAGAGCTGCTTGCGTGTGCTGATGAATTCAGGCAGGTGCTCGGTCTTGGAATTTAATGTATTTTATACACATTGTGTCTCAGTATCTTCATCACCCTTGTTTTGTCTGCATGCCAGTTAAACAAGGATCTTTCTTATTGGAAGGAGAGAAGGATACAGTAGTATCGTGAAGAGTGTGGCACTGATCTACGTCAAGTGTTCATTCAATAGCCTTTTAAAGCCTCTGTCTGGATGGTGTGGCCTCAAGCTTTCAGCGTGTTGGTAACCATCCTCTTTCATCACCACTTCGATTACTGTCAGCTTTTCTTTGTATAGTGCACCAAAAGCGAAGCATTATTAATGTGTATGATAGAAATGTTGTGATATGACTTCTTCGTTCACTGTTTTCATTGCCACATAAATCTGACATGATAGCTTGATGCTGAAAATCATGCTCGAGTGCAAATGAGTGGGTGTGTGAACAAACGTGTGTAGCTTTTGTATGTACCGGTTGTGCTGATGTACATTTTTTTTTTTTGTCCTTTTTATACAAAAGGGGTTGATTGTAGATAATTAAGTGATGCCAACTGTATGTAAATGACATAAGTGCAATTTTGGTCAATGGTGGAAAACAAAACAAGTGCAAATAAACCTCTCTTTATATCTGGTGTTGAAATACAACTGAGACTGGCTGATTCAATATAACTGAGATTCAATAAACGTGTGAGGGAAAAGCCGTGTGGGGACTTGTTTTGTCTGATTTTAAGTTACTCAGTATCTGTATCTCAGTGACCTGATTGTTTTCATGTTCTGTACTGCAAAGAAATCTTACGTGTATATACCTAGTATTTCTCACTTTTAGATTGTAAAAATATACATATACCTATAAATATAAATATACCTATTTCTTAACGTTTTTTGTTTGAATTCATTTTATCACATGAAATGCTTGTATTCCACTGCCGGATCATTTTCCTTGTTTTGAGCGTTTTCTTGAGACAAGCAAGTTTTTCTACCAGTGCAGTAGGATAGTTTCAGTAGGTTAAATGACCAAAGTTTCCATATAACCACAAACCATATAACAAAGTTTCCATATACCACAAATATTCAGAAAAATGAGAAGTTTTAATGATCTTTTATGTCATAAAAATCTCACAATGACAAACACTAAATTGGCCAAATTTAAGGTCATTCCACTTTTAAATATATCATTTTTTAGGGTAATTAGCACATAGGAAAATGGTTGGAATCCGGATTTTCTGTGGAAAAAGTCCAGTGGTGTAACTAGGATCTTATTAAACAAAATCTAATGAGCCCCCAAAAATGAAAAGAAAAAAAAACCCACAACATAATTTGCTTGTTTACTTGCTGTTGTTATATCTCAGCCAAGTTGATGCTCTCACAGCATGACACTCCACCACTAGCACTACAGTTCTTGCCACCACAGCCCCCTTTTCTTTTTTATATAAAATACACAACCTTCATAAATAAATTGAAGTATACCAACTTGTCATTGTTAGAATATTTTAACTGATGTCTAAAGTTCTAAAACAAAGGAACATGTATTTTTAGCTTGTAAGAAATGAATTTAAAGAAAATAAAATATGGCATGGACAGTATTAAAGGCACCCTTTCCTAATATTTTGTTACACGCCTTAATCAGTAATGACAGCCTCCGAACATTTTTGGTAGTCTTGTAAAAACGTCTTGCGCTGCTCTGCTGGTAGTTTTTCCCACTTCACTATTGCAAACTTTCTCTTGGATGTTTGCAGAGTGTTTCTTCCTTATTTTCAGTGGGTTTGAGATCAGGTCTTCTTCCTTTGCAACCATTCTGTTGTGCTTATTGATGTGTGTTTTGGGTCTTTATGCTGGAAGACCCTTGACCTTCGACTCAAACCTAGCTTTCTTACACTAGGTAGCACATTTCTCTCTAAAATGCCTTGGTAATCTTTTGATTTCATTATTCCTTCAGCTTAGTTGAGGCCTCCAGGACTTAAGGCAGCAAAGCAGTCCCACAACATTATGAATCCAGCACCATGTTTGACTATAGCCACGGTGTTCTTTTGCTTACAAGCTTCATGTCATCTCTTATAAACAAATGGCTAGTCTGCATTGACAAGGAGCTCAATTTCACAAAACATTTGCCCAAAAGGATCGTGGTTTGTCTAGGTATATTTTGGCAAAGCTCAGTCATGCCTTCTTATATCTTTCTTTTAGCAACGGAGTCTTGGTTTAGTGTGTGGCATATGGTACAGGTTGAAACCATCACTCCAGATCCAGGTCTGCCTTGAGATCTCTGGATGTTACATGTGTTTTTCAACAGATTGCACCAACCTTCAAAGATTTTCTTCACTGGTTTTCCTCTTTGCCCCACGCCGTAGGAGGATCCTAACAGTTCCATGAGCAATAAACCTCTTGATTACTTTACACACTGTAGACACAGGGATGGGAAAGTAAAGTGGCTATCATTCCATTCCATCATTCCATCAAAGTGGCGATCAAGCCATCATTCATTGGTTGATTCAAGTCATGTGACCCTTCATGCCTCACAAAACAATTTTGGGTGATATTGTACATTATGTACTTAAAATTCAGGGGTGCCAATAACAGTATCCATAAATGTAATGTTAAACTACTTATTTGGATCACTATTGTCATATTTATCTATCTGACATGCCACTAGCTGAATAGCTTACTGAGAAGCCTTGCTCTGTGATATACACATTTTGAAGAAATATATTTTAAGTGGAATCACTTTGATCTTATGGATTGTACTGTCTATGTAGTGCTGATGGATGCGAATATACAATATGAATGATTATATATATATATATATATATATATATATATATATATATATACTGCTCAAAAAAATAAAGGGAACACTTAAACAACACAATATAACTCCAAGTAAATCAAAATTCTGATTGACACTGATTGACAATCAATGTCACATGCTGTTGTGCAAATGGAATAGAAAACAGGTGGAAATCATTGGCAATTAGCAAGACACACTCAATAAAGGAGTGGTTCTGCAGGTGGGAACCACAGACCACTTCTCAGTACCTTTCTGCTTTCTGGCTGATGTTTTGGTCACTTTTGAATGTTGGTGGTGCTTTCACACTCGTGGTAGCATGAGACGGACTCTACAACCCACACGAGTGGCTCAGGTAATGCAGCTCATCCAGGATGGCACATCAATGCGAGCTGTGGCAAGAAGGTTTGCTGTGTCTGTCAGCGTAGTGTCCAGAGGCTGGAGGCGCTACCAGGAGACAGGCCAGTACACCAGGAGACATGGAGGAGGCTGTAGGAGGGCAACAATCCAGCAGCAGGACTGCTACCTCTGCCTTTGTGCAAGGAGGAACAGGAGGAGCACTGCCAGAGCCCTGCAAAATGACCTCCAGCAGGTCACAAATGTGCATGTGTCTGCACAAACGGTTAGAAAGAATAGACTCCATGAGGATGGTATAAGGGCCCGACATCCACAGATGGGGGTTGTGCTCACAGCCCAACACCGTGCAGGACGCTTGGCATTTGCCAGAGAACACCAGGATTGGCAAATTCGCCACTGGCGCCCTGTGTCCTTCACAGATGAAAGCAGGTTCACACTGAGCAGATGTGACAGACTCTGGAGACGCTGTGAAGAGCGATCTGCTGCCTGCAACATCCTTCAGCATGACCGGTTTGGCAGTGGGTCAGTAATGGTCTGGGATGGCATTTCTTTGGAGGGCTGCACAGCCCTTCATGTGCTCGCCAGAGGTAGCCTGACTGCCATTAGGTACCGAGATGAGATCCTCAGACACCTTTTGAGACCATATGCTGGTGCAGTTGGCCCTGGGTTCTTCCTAATGCGGGACAATGCTAGACCTCATGTGGCTGGAGTGTGTCAGCAGTTCCTGCAAGATGAAGGCATTGAAGCTATGGACTGGCCCGCCCGTTCCCCAGACCTGAATCCGATTGAGCACATCTGGGACATCATGGCTCGCTCCATCCACCAACGCCACGTTGCACCACAGACTGTCCAGGAGTTGCCGGATGCTTTAGTCCAGGTCTGGGAGGAGATCCCTCAGGAGACCATCCGCCACCTCATCAGGAGCATGCCCAGGCGTTGTAGGGAGGTCATACAGGCACGTGGAGGCTACACACAATACTGAGCCTCATTTTGACTTGTTTAACGGACATTACATCAAAGTTGGATCAGCCTGTAGTGTGTTTTTCCACTTTAATTTTGTGTGTGACTCCAAATCCAGGCCTCCATTGGTTAATAAATTTGATTTTTTGTGTGATTTTGTTGTCAGCGCATTCAACTTTGTACAGAACAAAGTATTCAATGAGAATATTTCATTCATTCAGATCTAGGATGTTATTTGAGTGTTCCCTTTATTTTTTTGAGCTGTGTGTGTGTGTATATATGTCAGCACTGCAGTAACACTGACTTGGTGGTGGCATGTTAGTGCGTGTTGTGCTGGTGTGAGTGGATTAGACACAGCAGTGCTGCTGGAGTTTTTAAACACCTCATTGTCACTGCTGGACTGAGAATAGTCCACCAACCAAAGATATCCAGCCTACAGTGTCCTGTGACCACTGATGAAGGATTAGAGGATGACCAACACAAATAGCAACAGATGAGCTACTGGCTTTGATTTTACATCTGCAAACTGGACCAACTACAGTGCTGAGAATGATCCACCATCCACAAAATATCTGCGCTGATAAGATGGTTGTATAAACGGTTTTAATGTTGTGGCTGATGGTGTAAATGTGTTGATTTATGTGACATCACAAAACCACTGCATTTAAAGTGGACTATTTTTGCATCTTCCATGTACAGACTGTATGAACTGGGGAGTGGACGGTACATTTTGAAACTTTAACAATGTTTACATTCTACATGAAAATCTTTTATTTCAAGAATGTAAAGAACATTTTCATGAAACGGGCCTTTAAGAACCTGGATCTATTTGTGAGTCATGAGTGTACAGCTGCGTCTTGTTTCTTATCTGAAGGGCCCACTCTGGCCATTTGAATACGAATAAGATGAAACTTCCAGACAACTGACTTAACAGTTTTCAAACAAAAAAAACAAACAGGTAATTCTTGATTTTTCGTTTCGGAGTGTCCTCAGCCACACGGAGCGAGGCGCTGTGGCGGAGCTTTTGTAGGCCGAGCTGCAGCAGAGCTTTTCCTCTGCCAGCACGACGCGGATGACGTTCAACAACAAAGATGGCAGGGGGAAACAGCAACTATTGGGAAGGTGAGGTGGCAAAGTGGTGTTATTTGGAGTCGACCGAGGCGCTTTAATCACTTTGAGTCCACTTATTCCAACTTTCTATTGCTTATGTGGCTGTCTGCGAAGGCGTAGTGACGCTTTGTTTGGCCAATTCACGCTAAAACATCTCAGTCCACTTCACTACGTTAGCGATAACGAACGCTAGCTTGGCTAACTAGCTGCGCTGGCTAACGTAGCGTCAGTGATTTAGCCGAGCGCGAATTAGTCGGATGGCGGAAACAAAATGTAATTGTCCCTAATGTTGCTGAAATAACTTCTCTGTGAAGTGTTAGTACAGAATATCCCACCGATGTAAACGTGTATGTAGTGTTTCTTGTCAGCGGTGTCGACTGACATCCTCTAGGAAGCAAATTTAGGTAGCTAACCTAGCCAGCTAACCCTGCTGTGGGATGACTGCGTTAGCTAACTAGCTTAGCTAGCTAATTTGCGTTACAGAATAATTTTGTATTTTGTATTATTTGTACTAACGACTCTTTTGTGGCGCTCTAAATGATATTCTGAATATCAGAGTAGGCGTGTCAACTGTCCTCAGTATTCTCATAAGTGTGTACTGTGAACAAAATATGATGGTAACCTAGCGCACACACCTGTAGCCAGCTTGGTATTAAACGTAAGTGTTTTGACTTGTTATTTAAACTGCTAGCACACAGCTGGCACTTCTTACTTTAGTGCCTATGTTGTACATATATGAGTAAGATATACACTTAACAGACATACAAAGTTAACAGACAAAGTTAATGTTCGTGTAACTGCAATCGTTGGTCTGTCTAATTGTAATTGTCCTCACGTTACATCTTTATAGATTTGCGCAAGCAGGCCCGACAGTTGGAGAATGAGCTCGACCTGAAGCTGGTGTCCTTCAGTAAACTGTGCACCAGCTACAGCAGCTCCCGGGATGGCCGGAGAGGAGACAGGTACATGAGGATGTCAGTGAATCAAGTTGCAATGGCATATGCTTGGCTCTATTTTATATGTGAATCACTTCTCAGCCTGTTCCTATGTCAGTGTTGTTTTTGGCTTATTTTTAAACAGCTCGGACACAACGCCCCTCCTCAACAACTCCACTCAAGACAGAATGTTTGAGACCATGTCAGTCGAGATCGAGCAGCTTCTTGCAAAAGTTAGTTATCTATCAAGATTTGTTGTTTTGAGTATATCACCCAGGCTCTTGTGCAAGAAAATTGTCATTAGATTGCATGTTATATTTTAAGCAGTATTAACCGAGATGACATTCGGCTTAATTAACTAGTGTTTTGTGCCATGTTGGATTCAGCTTTTGCTGTTTGTGGCCAGTCTTATGTGTAGGTGTTAAGTGAATATTCTGCTGTTTATTGTAGCTTACAGGGATCAACGATAAGATGGCAGAGTACACTAGCACACCAGGCGTGACTTCTCTCAACGCTGCATTGATGCACACACTCCAAAGGCATAGAGACATCCTACAGGTAAGAGACATCCTACTCTCATCCCCTGCTTGACACGTCCACTCTTCTCCTGCAAAAATCATGATCAGCTCTGAATCTCTGCTTGATTCATTTCCTGTGTAATCTGTGGCTTTTGCAGATGTTTGTTTTCAGTACGGTGTAAATGTCAGACACCACTACTCAAAATGATAATTAAGTACAAGTTATTAATTTTTCAGGAGATATTTCTGATGAGATTAGATATCAGATAGTCCACTTGCATAAGGAAGGGGAAAGTAAACGAAAACTGTGTGAAAAGCAGTTAGAAATATTAAAAGAGGTAGAAAAAGTGGGACTTGTAACAGCAATTTTTTAAGTAAAAGAAATGGATTGACCACCTTAGAATTTAACAACATCGAAGATGTTTGGGATTCCTTGGATTGTGAGACACAGAAAATGTAACTTCTGAAACTGAACTTGGGATGTTTACAAGGAGGAAAATGGAAATTTATCCCTGCAAGTAAATTTGAAAAACGGGATAAACTCCCTAAATACAGAAAAAATTACATTATATTTGAGACTTCTGTGGAAAGATGGAACAGTAAAATACTAGTAGTATTCTACTTGGCGTTGGAGGCTTCAGAGTAATTTTCTGTGATATGTTTTCTGTTTTTTTTCCCTGATGTTAAAAAAATCATGAACTTGTACATAATGGCTGTTTTGATTCGAAATTAGTTATATTATGGATGATCTGCACTGTACTGTATGTATAAGTGTGAGTGAATGTGTACCGTGTGGATTCCTCCCAATACTGTGTTATCTCAGTACAATATGTCATTTGTAACTATTCATCTGTTTATTTTTGCCCCCAGGACTACACGCATGAGTTTCACAAAACTAAATCCAACTTCTTGGCTGTGAGAGAGAGAGAAGATCTACTTGGGTCTGTCCGGAAAGACATTGAGTGAGTTGTTTTCCTCTATAGCGTTCAGAGACTGTTAGTGGCTGTCCACCTAATCTCTCATTAATACGCTATGAATTCCTTATAATGCAGTCTGAACATGAATCATAATATTCATATGTAGTTTTGATTATATTTAGTCATCTATGCTCCTCCATGGTACATTCACTGGGTTCAGAAATCTCAATCAGTATTTTGTGTGTGTGTGTGTATGTATATAGATATAGATATATATAGAAAGTGAGACATTTAACCATTTCATGAAAAATATTAACTCATTTAGAACTTTATGGCAGCAATGAATCTCAAAGTGGGGACGGGGCCATGTCTACCATTGTGTAGTGGAGATGCTACACAATGGTCTTCTTTTAACAACAGTCAGTAAACGTATGGGAGGTGAGGATATCAGTTGCTGGAGTTCTTGGAGAGGAATGTTGTCCCATTCTTGTCTGATGTAGGATTCTAGCTGCTCAACAGTTCTGGGTCGTCTTTGATCGATTTTTTTTTTTTTTTTTTTTTTTTTTTTTTTTTGTTTCATGATGGTCCAAATGTTTTTTATTGGTGAAAGGTCTGGACTGCAGGCAGGCCAGTTCAGCACCTGGACTCTTCTTCTGTAAAGTCAGGCTGTTGTGATGAATGCAGTATGTGGTTTAGCATTGTCTTGCTGGAATAGATGGATGAGAGCATAGGTTCTAAAACCTCTATGTATTCACCATTGATGGTGGCTTTTCAGATGTTTAAGCCGCCCATGGCATATAGGCATTAATGCATCAAAGAAGCAGGCTTTTTAACTGTGCAGTGATAACAAGCTGGATGGTCCCTCTTCTCTTGAGTTCGCAGGACACGGCGTTCGTGGTTTCCAAAAAGAATTTTAAATTTTCACTCATCTGACCACAGAACAGTTTTCCATTTAGCCTCTGTCCATTTTAAATGAGCTTTGGCCAACAGAAGACAGTGGCGTTTCTGGATCGTATTGACATACGGTTTCTTATTTGGATGATAAACCTTTAACTTGTAATTGTCGATTGCAAACCAAAGTGAGTTCATAGATGATTTCTGGAAGTGCTCCTGAGCCCATGCAGTTATTTCCAGTACAGAATCATGCCTGTTTTTAATGCACTGCCGTCTGAGGGCCAGAAGATCATGATTGTCCAATATTGACTGTCAGCCATGTCCTTAATCCATTTCTCCAGATTTTCTCGAACTTTTCATGATATTATATACTGTAGATGGTGGGATATCCAAAGTCTTTGCTGTTTTACGTTGAGGGACATTTTCTGAAATTGCTCCACAATTTTTAGAAGCAATTTTTTGCAGATGGGTGAACCTCTGCCCATCTTTGCTTTAGTACCATTTATTTTTCCAGCCTTTTGTTGCCCGTCCCAACTTTTTTGATGTGTGTTGCTGCCATAAAGATCTAAATTAGTTAAATGTTTTCCATGAAATGGTAAAATGTCTCACTGTCAACAATAGATGTGTTCTATATTGTGAATGAAATATGCGCCTTATGAAATTTGCAAATTATTGCATTGTTTTTATTTGCATTTTACACAACTTCACAACTTTGTGATTTAAGTCTAGTGTACAATGCTGCACTAATAAACAAACACAGTGATTGAGGCTTTGCTCACACAGAGGACTGTTACTGTCTCTATCACAGTCAGACACAGAGCCATCGTTCACTGTATACATTTCACCCCAGTAGGGTCCCACCTTTTTTAGACCATTTTTAAACACAGTCGCAGCCACTTCCCCAGTACATAGTTACATGGTGGCGGCAAAAACTGCTACCAAGGTCTGCATGTGCGACTTTACTGTTTGACTGAACAGTAGCAGGGTATGAACGTTAATAAGGTGATTTATTAAACTGTCTTTGTAAAACAGGCTGTAGTGAGACCATGTTGTCCTACCATGTACATGGACTCCTGACTTTTAATTTCAGTGCACAGTGTTGGCAGCATTGCTCAGTTTCTCTTTGCTCAGTACTCGAAGCGCAGCATGCTATTTTGAAGGATACGGCTTTGTCTGAAATTGTTCACGGACAGAGCGTTTCACTTAGCATGGGAGGAGCGTTTTCATACAGTGTGACTGTATATAAAGTGTAGGCCTTTTCAGTACATTATTTCCAAAATCACACCATGTATGTCTTGCTTAAGAGGACATTCAGTGTCCATTTAATCAGCCAAGCATAAAACTTCAGATGTAAAACTCCACAGTTGAGCTCTTCAGATGCATTAGCCTCAGATGTGATTCCTGTGGTCATCATGCTACAGAGACTATGAATCTTGCTTTAGTTACGGCTTTAGAGAAGTTTTAAAATAAGATTTAAAATAAGCTAGATTTAATGATGTAACTGTTAAGGTTGCACTTGTTCGCTAACAGCTACATAATTCTTAGTAGGTACCTCACTATGATATCAGCCTCAGTATCGGTGAGTACTAAAAACAATGTACTCGTTCCGTGAAAATAATGGTATCGATGCATCAAGTATTTATTAGCCCATGGGGTCATGAGAGTCATGTAGTTGCTGCAGTTTAAGAGGACTAAAGCTACGTTCAGGTGCATGTCGGAAAGTTATATCAAGCTATATTACAAAATACATCATTACTCCATTCAGGTGATTGTTGGAAGATACGCCCACCACATGGAAAAAGAAAAATATGGAGTTAAGGAGGTTGCTTTTGCTTTGCTGTTTTGAAAGGAACATAAATAATCTGGGTGCCTATTAGGCATACCTTTATGTTCACTATGTGTACTGTTTTTTCACTGGCAGGAAAGTGAAAGTCCCAGCTTTCCAACTTTGTAGAGACTTTGTTCGCTGTTTGAGTGCAATTTACAAGGGGGGCAGTTTGATACCACCACCAGTTGAACACCTGTCAAATGCAGCAAAGGTTCTTCTGTCATCAGGAGAAGCTACTAGCTCTCAGTGGAAGAATACTGTTTATTTTAAAAAGCTTTAAGAAGATCATTGCTCATAGTATTTTATTGTTCCAAGTGTATCTGTGTTAACGGAATATGTCATATCTGTAGAATGTGGTTGATGGATAATATGAACAGTAACTTTCTGATGAGCTGAAAAGAACAGAAAATCAGCTGATCACCCTTTTTAAGATAAATGAGCAAGTGATCAAATGATTCAGTGTGTCATTTTTTGTACAGGGGAAGGTTTTTAATTGACTTTAATTCATTTTTGTAGAGGACCTGTGATGGTGTATTGGTACACAATGTAAAAGTGCATGTACAAAATGTCCCCAGTATCTGGTTACTTTAATCACATAATTGCTATGTTAGCTGTGAAGCGAAGGTTGAGAGATGAGTATTCTAAATGTGAAAGGTTTCATGTTGTTACCTATATTGACCACCAGGTGTCAGCACAGTCTCTTCTGTATATGCTTATAGCTGTGGACCAGACAGTGTAGCTGTTATTACCTGTATCTCTCACTCAGCCATTTTCCTTGTGTGTGACTGCAAAGTATCTGGTTTCAGCACGAGGACAGCAGTGATTACATGGAAGCTTCACCTGCCTCTTTGCCTGTGCTCCTCATTTTACCTGGCTCCCCTTTTGATTGCCATGTAGCACCAAAATCCTTTGGAAATGCCAGCAGGCAGAAAGCCAGAGTATGTGTGTGATGTGTGGTCCATGTTGGAATGATTAAGTTAACTTAGTTTTCTGCTACCTTGGTTGGAATAGACTGACAGCTGTGTGTGGATGTGTTTCCATACCGACCAGCGTTGCAACCATTCACCAATATCAGTCATGCTGTAGCATACTTGCACAAAGACAGCAGGATTGGGGATGCTTTATGACTGTTTATTCATTCAGTCAGCCTTACTTCGCTGACTCTGCCCGTCACGTGCCTCTTTCTCTTAGAATGGTGGATAATTATTATTTGTTCTTATTATCTTTTGGGACTAAAGCTTAGAATGTAGGCTCTGGCTCACTGTAACAAAGATCTAGAACACTATAGGAGGATATGGGTAGATTTTTGCCCCCTCTTCCCTGATTAACTTCTTGAGAAGGGCTGCTCTTCCATGTACTGCTCTCATTCATTATTCACACTAAATGTTTTCTGTGGTAGAGCTGGCTGTGTGCATTGTTCAGAAAGTGGAAGCTCCATTGCTACCCCAGCTCATCTTTACCAGCTCAGGCTCTAATGTATAGGTTTTGGTATACACTATAAGAAAATCTTAATTCCCTTTCTTTTGAACTTAAGAGTAATGTTTCCAAGTGTCACTTCCTTTTCAGTGTTGTGTAACCATAAAAGGATATAGATAAGTAGAAGTGGTCAGTTACTGATTTTAATCACTTTATTTTCTAGACTTTTTATTAGATAAGTAATTATTCGCTGGTGTTGTAATTTAAAGACTTATTTATGCCGCTTTGAAACGTTTTTTCCTATTATGATTCATGCATTAGGAGTAACTTTAATTGATTCAGTAGGTGAAAGATTATTCGTAACTTGTAAAGGGATAAAAGATTAATGTGCTCCATGGGACACTTACATAGAATATGAGTGTGTAAGCATTTGTACATATTAATTGAATGATGAGATTTTTTATTGTTATTATTTTTCAGGTCATACAAGAGTGGCTCAGGGGTGAACAACAGACGAACAGAGCTTTTTCTTAAGGAGCATGAGCACCTAAGAAAGTAAGCCCTTTCTTCTATTTATTTTTTAAAATCCTGGAGTTGTGCACAGAGATGTTCTACCCAGGCATGTACCGTTCAGGGGATTGTATTTGCAAAAAATCTGCAAAAAGTATTGCCTTGCTTGTAAACCTGTTTAACTGAAGAAGATGGCATCTTCTCTAGTAGTTTGGATGATGTTTACATTTGGATGCTTTTTAGAAAACAAGACAACCCATAAAATGTGATTTCCAGCCAGTGTTCATAATTAATTTATTATACAATTCCTAATGATAAAGACAGTTTAAATATATAATTGTAAAATGTTATAAAAAGGATATTTATTGAATGAAATCCCTTTTATTTTTATTTTCTTGCTCAGAGGGTGGATATTATTATTATTATTATTATTATTATTATTATTATTATTATTAAGGGCGTCCTATCACGGAAGCATGCTGGAATTCACTGAGCTCCTGAGAGTGACCCATTCTTTCATAAATGTTTGTAGAAGCAGTCTGCATGCCTAGGTGCTTGGTTTTATACACCTGTGGCCATGGAAGTGATCGGAACACCTGAATTCAATGATTTGGATGAGTGACTGAATGTAGATTATAGAATGTGAAGGAAGATTAGAAATGAGCAGATCAGAGGGACATTGAAGGTGGAGCAGTTTGGAGATAAAGCCAGAGAGGCCAGGTTGAGATGGTTTGGACATGTGTTGAGGAGGAATAGTGGATATATTGGTCAAAGAATGTTGGAGATGGAGCTGCCGGGTAGAAGGAGAAGAGGTAGACCTCAGAGAAGGTTTATGGATGTAGTGAAGGTGGACATGGAGATGGTTGGTGTGAAAGTAGAGGAGGCAATGGATAGGGCAAGATGGAAGCAGATGATCCGCTGTGGCGACCCTTAAAGGGAGCAGCCGGAAGAAGAAGAAGAAGAAGAAGGATGAGTGACTGAATACTTTTGGCAATATAATGTAGTTTAAGAATCCAGGATAATTCATTACTGCCTTAGATAAAAGTGAGTTGTAGATACAAAGGCACATGTTGTTTTTTTGTTTTTTGTTTAGCAGTTTTTGGGACAGATGGGTGAAGTTAGGCTTCAGCTTTCACTTCATGTTGTTGCTGGAATCGATTTCTGCGAACAAAGAAATGTTTTGTGAATTTTCTGAAGCCTTGTTTCTTGGTTACAATCAAAGGAAGCGGTGTAGAGTCAGGCAGGAGGTCTTATTTCCATTAATTAAAGACGAGTTCCTCAGGGCTTGCACACCACTTGGAGCTAATTTGCACAATAGGGGAAACTGTGGCCTGGCTGGAAGGACCATTTCAGTGGGCGCCTCTCTGCCTGCAGTGTAGAGAGGGAGTTCTGGCTACTTGCCTGCTTTGTTTCTCAGCAGAAAGCGGCAGTGTACCCTCCCTCCCTTTTATGCAGGCATCTTACAAACCAGCATTGCTGTAGGGAGAAAGCAGGAGATGGCACAGCACTCTAGTACTTCTGGGCGATATACCACCCATATGGTGATACTGATAGACCATGATACGGATTATCATTTTAAACAATACATTTATTCCATAATATAGCAGCATCTGTCAGTAAATTCTCTTATTTCTGTTCACTTATATGATCTCCAGGACCTAACAGTTGCAGTGGATGCCATTTATTGGGATATGGAATACTATATTTGGTTTAAGGTGCTAGGTACAGTTTAAGGTGCCAGGATTCTAATAATTAATTCACTATTCACATAAGAAGATTCATCGCAGGAAAACAGAAAAAAATATATAGATTAACTTTTCTTCTTGAAGCATCAATTTTAGGTTTTTGCTCGTATTTGCAACTATGTTAGGTTATACTGTGCTAGTCTGAAACGTAAGTATCTTGAACTGTTGCCAAGGATGCTTTGGTAATAACATGAACAAGACGACGCAGATTGGGTCCAGAAGGATATTTTTTAGGATAAAAAATATTGACAAATGCTGGCACAACATTAACTGAAGAGGGGGAAAAAAAACCTGAACAAAACAAGACTCCGTCAGCTCTTAGTGTTACTGGTTTAGCTGTTGTTAGCTCATTAGCTCTGCCCAGTAACAAACAGTTAGATGTACAGTACAGGTTAATGCTTAAGAGGGACAGTAGATTACAAGTGGTCATCAAACGTATTCTTAGTAATGTGGTGCTGAAGTTGGTTATGGCAATGTTTAGTGTAGGTCTGTGATGGTGTTATTATTTTTTTCTTACCTCAGTGGAAAAGCAGTGTATCCCTGTGGTTTGTCATATGACCCTTTCTGCAGTGTCTTAAGTTATGCAAAAGAAGAATGACACGCTTTGGCCATCTTGCCCTGCGATTTTTGAAAATAGAAAAAAAATGTGTTTGCTTGCTTGATCACCAAATAGGTGAACACAGTGCACAATGTTCAGTGTACCATTCAATAAATGTCAAACCATCTATTTAATAATTGATAAATGCTAAACAGTGCTGCAGACTAGGAGGCTGATGCTGGTTAGCATTAGTTATCTTTGTATTTTCTTATTTGCGAAGCACTTGGAAAGACGGCAGTGTATGTAAGGTGCTATATATAAAAAAAAAAAACAAAAAAAAAACTTGCTCTATCTGAACTGACAGAAAAGCTCAATTTAACCTGCTTTCCCTTAGGACCAACTTGATTGACTAGCTTAATGTTAGCTTAGATAACACAGTTATTCATGAAGTAGTGAAGTGATGCCAAGTGTGATTACTGATAGTAAACCAAACTTCACTCCAATAAAAAATTAAATTCATGACTACATGGCTGCGGTAATGCGGTGATCACAGCCCTTGTTTAGTGCCCTCTTTCCTGTGCATAATACAGTTCTATCAGAGAAGGAAGTCACCTCTAGCATTAGTAACTGAGCCCATGCCAGTGTAAACAGTAATTGAACATGATGCCATCAGGAATGCCATTTAAAGACATTAACTGCTTGTTGACAGCACTGGGCACTCAGCAGGAGAGCAGAAAAAGAGAGAGAAAAATGATGGTGAGAGCCCAGCTGGATGGGAAACCATTACTGATGATTACTCAATTAAATAGGGGAAGACACCAAGGGAAAAAAAACGAACTGATAAAACTCATTACAGGAGCTTAGGCTGCCTGAAAGTGCTTTGGCAACCTCACTCTTCAGCCTTCAGTACCATCAGAGCATCAAAGGGGAGTTTGTAATTCGCATTTTGCTCGCCTCCTCAGTCGGCCCCATCTCTGTCTCAGTAGGGAGAAACAATAACTTCTTTTTGTGACTCAGCTGTCTAATGCAGACACTTGATGTGTTGTAAAGATTGAGCTAAAATGTATTTAAATGTGCTGCATGCTTGTGTCCTTGTGCTGAGTTCTGGCGTTGGCTTTAAATTTTGACTGATGAGGCCAAACAAACATGGTTGTTTTTTTTCCACTGTCTTCAGCGCAGTTTGTCAACTAAATTACTGTTGTCATTCGTTCTTGTGCTGCATCATGCCAGCCATCTGATGTTCAGTAGCTAAGAGCAGATTTTCAAAAGGTAAAGTATTTCAGGCATAGCTCGTAGATGCATTCTTTAAAAATCCTAAAGATGAAAGTATTTCTTAGAGTAGAACATCACGGTCTGACTTTGCATCCTTTCACAGAACTGAAAATGACAGACTTGCACTTTGAAGCAGTTTAAAGAAGCCCAGCATCTGAGCAACCTGTGGTTTTGTTATGAATTCAGCTTTGAATTTACAAACTCATTTCCTTAGACGTAGCAGTAGACAGGAGCCTGGAGGAGACTTTATGATACACTGAGAAATGTACCACACTAGATATTAGGTGAACCATTTTTAATCAAAGGTCAGCTTCTGCTCTTGTCAGTTAATTTTACATTATTAAGTAAAGACAGACAGAGGAACACTTTTGTTCTTGTATTCGTCTCAAACACCATGCCTTGTCTGATGTTACTTGACGGTGCTCAATGCACAGAAGAACAGGAGCAAGTTCTTGGGCAGGATCTTCTCTGCCTGAAACCAGGCCTGATAATTAATATATTACAGCTTCAGAGTCCATTAGACATTTTCCCTTTGTGCAGTAATGGCTGTGCTTGTGCTGATTACAGCTTGCTGTAAAATGGATTTCACTGCTGTGCTCAGACAGAAGAAATAATACATCATAGAGCTTTCTTATAAAATGGATTTTGCATAAATACTGAAGCTGTAGATATGGGGACTTCCTCTTAAGGTCTCTCTTAATAGGATCTGAAAGCCATATGGAGTAGGTGTGTCAGTTGTTAGTTTGCAGCCTCATATGTGCTATTGGAACATCCGTGTTTGGGGTTTGGACAGAACATTAGTCTTCTTGTCCCCCTGCAGGACTGAACAGAGTCCTTATTTGGTTGTAAAACCTTTAAAACACTTGAAATGTGACATTGGACATTGTTACATAGAAATTGCCTCTATAAAACTTGAACTGCTTTGCTTACTGTTGAATCTCTGACTTTCTTGAACCTTGCACTGCTCTTCTGGGTTTCCTTGATATTTGTGCCTTTTCAATCCATCATTTTCTTTTTAGCATTTTAATAGTTGCTGACTGGCACCCGAGGATTGTGTTTCTGTTTGCATAGCACTAAGTCCAGAGTGCTGACTGCATTCCTATTGCTTAGTATCATGGTACCGATTTCAGACACAAGGGGAGCAGTCAGGCTTGGTTTTTACTCACAGCTGAAGAGGTGTAGAGGTGAAGAGATGCTGAGCACTGGCCTGACTCCTGTCCACTCAGACGTAGAAGACATTCTTGGGTAATGGGAGTTTCTCAAAGTAAATGCTAGTGTTGATTAGTTGCTCAGAGTCTTTGCTGTGTCTTTTCAAAGCTTACTTTTTCCCTTCTCCAGCACATCATCAGTGTCTTCATGTTTGGTTTATTTAGTATCCATTTTTCCTCAGGTTTCTCCGAAACTACTGTTCCTTTGAGAATTTATTTTTGACAAATCAACTTGATTTCTCTTTCTTCTCCTTTCTTCAATTATTGTTTACCACCCATTCCTGTTAATTCACTTATTTTCTTTATTTATCCTGAAAAAAAAACAGGAAGAAGTTTAAATAGCAGTAGATCAATTGATAACTTGTACTAAGTTATTTTCACTGATTGTAAAATGAAAGGATCCTTTATTTTTATTATTATTATTATTATTATTATTATTAATAAGAACTGATATTTCTTGCTTCTAGATAGTTTAATGATGTAAAGTGTTTTCTGGTACTGTTTGAAAAAGATGTGACCGGTATGTTGGTTAGCCGGTATTATTTCTGTGTGTGCTAGTACCAAGTGCAGGCTTGCAGCACTGGGCTCAGTTGAAAAAGTAATTGCATCTCTTTCTCCTCTGTTGACACAGAGCTGCACAGCAGTCGAAAACAATCAATCTGTCTTAGTAGTCATTTTAGAGGAAAACGAACAACCTTGGATTGGTAGCTTACTGTTCAAACTGTGCATTAATGCCCCATGTGTGTGGCAGAGAAGACTGCATGGACAGGCTGTGCCAAGTTTGCCCCTTATTCCATTATCTAGCCCACAGTTTCCTCCCACCAGCTCCCTGTGGTGGTGTAAAACTGCAGTGGCTGGCAGAGGAAATGGAAAAATGTCCTGCTAATGTCAATAATAGATCTGTGGCACTGCACAAAACCAAGGAATCATACAGTCTTTAGGGGCAGATTAATGTAATCTATCTCAGATATGTGTCATCAGAATCAGAATGACAGATTGCTTGAAAATCCTGTTGAAGTAAATCACAGCCTGATAAACTCCTTTGAATATGGGCATTTGAATGGCTTATTAGGATACACAGTGTAAAGGAGAAACATGTGGAGGACAGGAGGAAATTACAGTGGAGTTGTGCAGCATTAAAGCGGCAGATGGAGCTCAGCAGCCTGGACCCAAAAGCATTCTCGCTCCCCTCTTCTTGTCAGTTCTCTTGAGCTGAAACATAAATCTCTTCCTGCATGGCCTGCCCTATCACAGATAGGCAGCTTTTCTGATGAGCTAGCAAGATTCTTCTCTTTTCCAAGGTCCAGAAAGAATAAGGGAGATGAGAGAGAAAGAAGGAAAGACATGGTGACTGAAGACAAGGACATTGCATAGATCATGTTTAGATGTTGTTAAAATACATATTTTGGACAGTAGCCAAGAATAACAGAAGTTCTTAAAATTAAAGCCCACAAAAAGTTTTCTCTAATGCCAGTGCAGATGAATGGGTTTTTCATTGCCTCAGTGAACCTCAGACCTCAGAGAATCCTGTCTCTTTCTGTAGAGTGAACACACTTAAAATATTGAGATTATTATATAATATAGTGTAATATTTTTGTAAAGGTAAGTAATAAAAATGCTTGCCACGTAATTAACCAGTGACAAATGCACTGAGAAAAGATTCTGATTGTGACAGTCTTGGCCATTTTTTCCCCATATTTTACTTTGACTTTCTCCTTTTTAGTGCAAGTGGGTTATCTTGTTAAGAAATTTCTCCAAGAAAAAAGAAATATTTAATGACTGACTAAACTGGGAAATTAATTAAATGTACAATAGTTTATGACTTTTTCATAATATTGTACTTGGGAGAAAACTTAGAACCAGTAATTCTTCTTTTGTATATTGTAGTCGATAAAGATAAAGAAAAAACAGTTCTGACTCATTGACCCAGTGGGTCTGTGGTCACTATGGGTAAACATACTACTTTTTCCCAAACAAATACCAATACCTGATTCTTAAGCATGTGCCGATATCTAGTACTATTACTAACTCTGTCTAACCTAACTAGCCTGTAAATCCTGATTATTTAAAAAGTAGAATTGTATAAATGTTGCTTTGATAAAAGTGTTCTGTGTCACAAAGCCACATTTATTAAGAAGAAAATATTTAACAAATGAATTAAAAACCTACTGTGCAAGATGGGTAAAGACCTAACAACATCGAAAAGATACACCTGTGGTGCATAGGTTTAAGCACAGAGGATCTTCTTTGCGCTGGGCAGAAATAGTGCTACCTGTTGGTGCACCTCTGAATTTCTCAAGTCACGTCTTGTGCATCGTGTACACTCACACTTGCGTCTGCAAGCCTCAGACACTGCTAGAGTTTGGTATGGTATTGGTTACATCTATCGCAGTGGATTTCTTGGCTTGATGGAAGCAACAGGCTGCAAGGCCACACCAGTGTCCGATGCAGCTTAGCGACAGACTGCAGTTGGGCTAGTGGTCTGTTATGCTAAAGGTTAAACCTAGGCTAAAGTAAACTGGTTTTAGTGATTTGAGCCTTTGAGGATGACATGGACTAACTCAGAAATCTGCTGCACCACCAAGCACAACTTTAACACCATCATCAAGTTTGCTGATGATACAAAGGTAGTGGACTTCATTACTAACGACAGTGAAGAAGAAGAGGTCAAACTCCTTTCAGAGTGGTGCACAAGCAACAGTCTTTCCCCTCAGTGTAAGCAAAACCAAATTGATTTCAGGAAGATGAGCAGAGCACTGAGGGGTGAACTGCTTTAAAGAGTGAACTGCTTTAAATTCCTTGAAGTTCTTATATTTGGGGATTTTAACTGGTCATTCAGCATGTCATATGTCAAAACACCTTCCTCAGGAGTCTAATGAGAGTCCTCTGCAACTTCTGCAGATCCACTGTGGCGAGCATCCTGACCAGCTGCATCGCAGTCTACTGTGGCAGCTCCACTGCTACAGGTACAACAGGCGTTGCAAAGGGTGGTGAAAACTGCCCAGCCCATCACTGCCTCTGTCCTCCCACCCATACAGGACATTTACAGTAAAAGATATCTGAAGAAGACAGACAGTGTCACCTCAGACCCCACATACCCCAGCCACTTAATATTCTACCTTTTGCCTGGTAAGAGATATCTGAACATTGATAAAGAGAGACAACCACAAGGTTTAAAAACAGTTTCTACCCTTGAACTATTAAACTGGTCGCACCCACCAGATCATGAATACGAACACTGCTCAAACTGCAGAATTCCATGTTATAAGTGCTATTGCCTCCTGTCTAAATATTGTCGTTAAACGTTTTGACCATTTTGGCTACTGCTCATCATTCCACACTGCTGATGTGCTTGCTTTAGTTTTGTCTACTAGAATGAAACTCCACTCTGCTGCTGTACAGCTGCTAGTTTCTCAACAAGGTGTAATGATCAGTCCCATTCTCTGGGCAAATTACATTGTTCGTATTCAGAGAACACAAGATCTACAAGACACAGCCTGTGTTCATAGTTAGTTAGGAGGTGGTGATGAAGCCAATATAGGTAATCCCCACCTTGGACCAATATTAGATTGCCTTTTGAATTTATTGTCTAATCCTAGTAGGATTAGACGTTTGGCCCCACTTATGTTTGTCTGTTTATAAACATCCCCCTAGAGCATATCTTAGTTTGTGTGGGTTTTTCAGTTGAATGGCTCATACTTTGCTTGTGGGATGGGTTCAGACAGACAGATGGCCAGGAGCAGACTGGCCTAGTGACAGTCACATAGATTAGGTCACATTAAATGGCAGACTGTCCAGTTCCTAGCTCCAGCTCCCTATTGCTAACTGCTGTAGGCCTTTACCCTGTGTGACTCTTAACCTTTGTCTGCGGTTCAGCACAATGCTCAAGCTGAGAAAGGACAGCAGCTGTCAAATTCCACAGGGAAGGTTGACAGTGGGGCTCTGCCTATATCGTGCTTTATAATGAAGCAGCTGTACATGTGTGAAGATGCGCCATGCTGTTCAGTTTGAGGATGGTTGTGATATGTTCTCTTGTATCCCTAAAGGCAGCACTGCGTAAATGTACCTGAATATGTTAGAGATGCACCATATATTGTTCCTTTATTGTCATTATCGTGGCATCTGCCTTTGCTATTCTAGTGTTACAGATATATGCACATTTAGCCAGTAACCAGTCATTGAATATGTTTTGTACTGTAGGCCTTCAGACCAGTCACAGATGTTCTTGTGTTTAGATAAACCGAGGCCTTAATACAGAGGGTATTAAATCTTTCAACCCAGACTCCTCTCTGCCTTTATAAACAGCATGAACCAGTGTGCAGTGCTCTTTTGCAAATGTAACAGTGCACACTTTATGCCCCTGCACTGGGTGGATTTACAAGCCAGCATCAGTGGTGACAGATGGTTAACAGAGTTTGTGTCTCTTGCTACTCTAACAGCTGTCCACTGGTCTGTACAGGTGTGAAGATGTGTTTTAAACATGGATAGCCTCCTAGTATCAGCAAGTGCTTTATTTTGTAAATCTTGTCTCAATTAAGCACAATTATTAGATGTTTAAAAATCTTTGATTAAAGTCTATCTTCTCAGTAAATCAGCACTGATTAGTTGGTAGTTTTCATGATGATGATGCACATTTTAAAGTTTGCTATGGATCTTTGCTATGGTATGAAACAGAACCTGATAGACACAGCCATTTATATGCATTTTTACCACTTAGTGGTTTTATATAGAAGTATTTTTACTTTCTAATTAATGTGTTCCATTATGGAATATTTTAATAACAAGCTTAGATTGTTCCTATACAATTAAATCCATCTTTGTCTGACCTTTTTAAAACCTCTTCTTACTCAGTGCCAAAATAATTGCTCCTGTACAACTATGATCTGTAGGTACAACTCTAACTTTGTAAAATTTGCTATAATAGAAAGAAAAAAAACAATAAGCATATGTTCATTACCTGCAAAGTCTCTAGAAAAGTGTCATGTCAACCAGAATTTAAAGGAACGTATACAGGTGCATCTTTTTCGATCTTCTCTCCATTGTATTCTGGAGGACAAGTCTCTGCAGTCTCTGTTTTTTGTGCTTTCTTTTACAGAGTACTTAGTATTTATACAGTATTTATATTGCAATTTGTGGTCCAGGAGGTATGTGCATGTGACAAACTCTTGAAGCTTGAATTTTCACTCTGTGTTAAAATGCCTTATAGATACTATCATGGTTTCATGCAAGTTAAAGAAACATGCTTGCTCCGTCTTCCTATTATCGTTATTGATTCTAATTGGGGAGTAAACTGCTGAATACATTGTTTGTAAAGAGCACTACTTGAAACCCAGGCCTCAAGGGAATGATGTGCTGTGCACAGTGTGTTGTATGACTTTGTATGTTTTGAGAGGGCATGGTTTGGTTATTGGGCTCTGTGGTGCAGGAAAAAAAAACAAAAAAAAAAACAGAAAGCATGCACCAGGCCCTTCACATGCCTTTCAGATGTGTGCCTGTCCATGCAGGTGTGGCAAAACACTTGAGATACAAACACGAATTAGCCAGGGCTGAGTACCGGCTCAGTCAGTTATTTCCACAGAGGCCTTTACAAGTTATTAACAGCACATTGCTGTGGTAAAGCAGCTCATTAAGAATGGGGACAATAGCCTTAATCAGCAAAGCATCGCAGTGCAGCAACAGGTCTCTCCACTTATCATGGTACTGCATGATAGAAATGTTATTTTGCTGTTAGAAAAATACTATAAAACCAAATATTTTCAGTTAAATCAGGCTCAGCCAACTGCTTTCATATCTCAACACTCTTAAATTGAGCTAAGAAATGAGGACGCCATCTGTTCAGTGAGTTGAAGCTTCTCCCCTTATTCATCTTGAGGTTCCCCAACCCCCTTATGCCAGTTCTAAGCTGTCTAAATTGCATCTCAGTAAATCTCTGACTTGCAATCATGTGTTTCACTGGGTAATGTAATTAAAATAATGGCTGCTGTTAAGGGGTTGAAAACAGAAACCTCTTAGTGGAAGATTCAGCTGCTATCCAACTACCAATTGCTTACCGCTGCTTAAAGCTTTTATGTACAGCACTACGCAGAAGTCTTAGGCAGCAGTGAAAATTGTTTAAAAGTATTTGGGCAGTTAGTGAGATTTGCCTGTAAACACCCCAAATAATGTTACAGTGACTACAAATAGACATAAATGTAGTAAACAAAAAAGTAATTTTTTTTTTTTTTTAAGTTAATGATATCTTTCTTATAAGAGTATCATTTGAAGATTTGGTTGCTGACTTCTCTGTACACTCTATTTATTGCATGGATTTGTTTTATTCCATTGATGGCACACTGAGCACCAAATTCCTGACCAATAATCAGACCCCTGTGTATAATGTTAATTAAACTGAATGCAGTCTTTACATTTTGAAAAATTGTTTCGAAAAGGAAAAAATTCCTGATGCCTGATAATCATGTGGTTGCAATGGGATGAGTGTTGAACAACAGAATGAAAAATGTTTTGCTTGGTCTACAAACAGGCTGAATATATTGTCTTTAAAATCACTGGAACTAATTCATGACATCAGGGGAAACTGTTGTATTTATTTATTTGGTTAGAAATTCCAGGCCCAGACAGTGTTTGTTGTATACTGTACCTTAAAATAACAGGGGTTTATCAGCCACACTGTAAGGGTCACTTCATGACTGATTTCTAGCTGTGACATCAAACGCTTATGCTTGCGTGACTTGGTGTTCGTTTTTTGATCAGTTTATTTTTTAACAACTTGTAGGTGAAGTTCCAATCAATCTTGAGTCACTTTTATAGAGAAGATTCCCTGTTATCTCCGCAGAGCTCTATTGCAGTGTTTGTGTATGGATTTCTCTCCTCATTCCTGTTTCGCAGGAGCTGAAATGAGTGATTGGGCCCATTTGACTATACTCCTCATTTCTGGCTGTATGCTAGCACTTTGACACTGACACTGTGCTCTTGGAGAGATGGGGAGCATGCAGGCATCAGGGATAAAATTTGCAATCTAGTTTTAGTGCATGTAATCAAAATCAGAGCCCTCTGGCAAAGTAAAGGCCATTTGTCTTAGTATGTGGGAAGATTTTTCTTTCCCCTCAGGTCTTGCTGGCCGTGAAAGTTTTGTCATCTACAATGACAAATCATGTGATATCAAGCCTGCATGGAATTTCATTCCCTGCCTATAGATCAGAGAGGAAGAATGACAATGTCGTGACGAAGCACAGTTAGTATAGACAGATGTCTCAGTGCGCATGTGTTTTTCACTGGGATGATGATAAGATGTAGACTTACAGGTTTAGGTTAGTAGAAGCTCAGTCTGTAAATCCCTGTCTATTTGTGATGTAATTTTTCGCCTTTTAGTCATGTTATATATTAAAGTGACTGCCTTTTCCATTCTTTGGAGGAAAAGATTTGTAAAAGCTGTCTTTAATGTCTTTAACCTGTCTTTAATGTTGCAATTGCACGTTTCTTTTATGTTCCTTTTAATGTTCTTTTTTTTTTTAAAAGTGTTTGTATTTCACAAACACTTTGCTGGCAAAATTGTCTATAACTTTTAGTGTCTGGATTAATGCCATAATTCCTGTTTCTCTTTAAAAGATTCTAGAAAGAGTAGAAAAGGTTTGTGTGATCTGAATGCTGAAGCAGTTGGAACATCAGGGCATGTCAGTATTACTGTAAATGTCACAGGGCCGATCTTAGACCTACTCATCCAGTTCACCTGTTTTCACATTTAACCTCTTCTAAATATGCTCCTGTTTTTGTTGTTTCAGCTCAGATCGACTTATTGAAGACACAATAAGGTAAGAGTGATTCTACAAATATTTTACAATTGCACTGAATGTAATGTTGTATTCACTCTTCATACTTCATACGCATCTTAACTGTTTTAGATCTAAATGTCTGTTCTTTTAACTGCAGTGTGGTGTCTTATCTAACACTCATATTACTGCTAAACCAGTAGTGTTATTTGGACCCATTTGAAGAGCCCTCAGTCAATGGTTAACATCAAGCCACTGACCCATTACTTGTATATTCTGATACCATTAGATTATCGCTCAAGATTGGGTTGAAAGCGGATCATGTCTCTGAAGTGAAGCTGGCAGAAAAGCTTTCTTGGCAGACATTTATTGGTTTTGAGCGAAACACCCTCGGAATCCACTTTGTACAAGTCTGTATCCCATGTCCCCAGTATATAAACATATCAGTGGACACATCTGACTTTAAATGTGGCATGAAAGAACGCTGTGCCTCTTTCCGAGAGATTCAGCCATGGCTAAGTAAATAACAACACTCCAGAGTGTGTGATTGAAGCCCTGGGAGACAGACTTTCCCTTGAGTTGAGGTTATTCCTAAAGGGCTACTGGGCGGACTACTGGGCGGACTACTGGGCGGACTACTGGGCGGACTACTGGGCGGACTACTGGGCGGACTACTGGGCTGGAGGTGAACATATAGGTGCTTCGCCCATGGTGTGACTGTGCTCATTTGTGAGCCCAGCTGCCTTGTCCTCCCCTCCTCAGCTCCACTGTGGCAGTCACCCTTGTCATGGGGAAGCTCACATGAGCCAGCTGGCACAGGTGCTTAATTAAGGCAGCTTCTTGATTCGCTCAGCTCTTCGTCTAAACACCCTCGGCCTTATTCAAGCAGAAAATTGCACAATATCAGCTGAGATCATTGCACTTTCTCCACTAGCCCAGATCCACCAAAATGAGGTTGAGACTCAATTGTTTACCATTTCATCATGGCTGTGGTCTCTGTGAAGTGTGGGTGCTCATGATAGCAATTTAATGATGCCCAGAACAGTCTCCTAAACAGGATTCTGTCCATCGCCAGTTAGGCATTAGGAAATAATCCAGTAAACATATCCAATTCATAGAATACCCTTGAGCAATAATTCATTACCGTGTTCGTGAAAACCCAGAGCAGTGTCCTTATTATAGCAGCATTTGCTGTGTTGGTGGCTGAGCTTGTTCATATTTATATTACATATTTATTTACTTACATATGAAGAACATTTACAGGAAAAGAACTGGTGTTAACATGTACATATTAACAAGTGTATATTTGTGCTTTTGCTGTTCGTGCTGTCAGGAAGAGAAGCTGGGTGTAATATAATTAAGAATTATTTCATATCCATAGCTTATTGAAACAAGCCTTGATAACCAAGTCAGAAGTGCAGATTTTAATCCATACAATATTTGTGTTCATAAGTAGAAGAATATTTTATTATAATTTGAATTTGATGATGTAATTTAATCCTTTGGTTTTGCCAATAGAGAAAGTTGACATCAATGATCAGAAATAAGTTGAAAGTTCAGAGGCATTGTCAATAAAGAATGTAAATCAAATATAGGTTTAGCTAAGTATGTGACTCACTCATTTCATTGAATATGTATTTATTAATGCTGTCAAAGTTAACACATTAATAACATGGGTTATACTGTCAAACTAACAAAAGCAACAACAAAGTGGAAAGCTCCAATTCCCCTATAGAACCTCCACAGTGAAAAGAATCCAGGAGCTGTATGAATGAGACCAAGAGACTAAAATTGACTGTATATGTGATGTATGTCATACCTACACTTATTAACTGGAGCATGCATCCACTGTTACTCTCACTGGACATCAGTTATAAAAATTGGAACTTTTCATTTTTGGAAATCATATGATTTTCTTGTTCACATGATGAAAATTAATGATATTGAATTGTTGAAAGTAACAGATTTGTTCCCATAGGCTTATTTTGTCTGTTCCTATAGCTATAACAAAAAAGCACTGATTTTAAAAGATATGAATTGCTATTAACTAGGCAATCCTATTAACTATATAGTGCATTTACAATTTTAATAGATTTTTAATTGATTTTAATCTTTTGACAACCCTGGGAACTATGTAATTGTATTTGAATAATATAACAAAATTAAAGGATTAACCCCTGACTTTTGTGGGTTCAATTAACACTGGTTAAAAACTTGATTAAAAATGGTTTAGACAACCACATTTCTTTGAGGAGAGCAGTGAAGTTACTTTGTACTTTACTTCATCTGTTTATATAAACAGATATTAAGAGACTGGGAGAGTAGATCTGAAATGGAGAGATTCTCGTGCACCTCACTGTTGTACCAGCTCTCCGGGAGGGGGCTGGCAGTGGAGATCTCAGAGGTGATAAATGTCTCTGGTGTCTGGAGGAGCCTCTGCTAAACTGTACTGAGACAAAGGTCAGGTTGTTTATGACTGGAATCACCTGGGGAGAAAGCGCCAGCGGCTTCCTGGCCCCTAGAGGGAACTGTCATGTCTTATTTGTTGTATCATTTGTTTGCATCAGTGGGGCGTGATGCATTTTACCTCATTCTTGTCTATTGTAGACTTAGTAGTATTATCTTTATATCACTTTTGTGCTGTATTAAATGTAAAGGAGTCAGCTTTATGTATCATAGACCGATGTTACATAAAGTGAGCACAATATACTATGTTAAGGCTGCCCAATGCATGCTTTGTTAATCACTACTGAAATATTTTCTTTTGCAATACAGATATTGCAGAATATGCAAATGAGGCCTTTTGGAATCACAGTATTGCTTGTTTTTGTGTGCTGTATTTTGATCAGTCACAGCTCCAGATGAGTTTCTTTGGGTGTTTTGGTTTATCAAGATCAGAGGTGCACTGGTCATAATTTTTTATGTTTAATATGATTGAGATTTATTTGTAGCCAGGTTGGCAGATTTGTTTTGGCAGGCTTTATTAGCCAATTTCATGAATACTCAAAGCTTACATGTTAGGCTAAGCGAGCACATGAAACACATGCCTTGTTCAACATAAAAAAATTATTTGGTCTTTCTTGGTCAAACTGGCATTTTAAACTCTCAAACTAAAATCATTGGCCTGTTTTAAATAACATGAAATCAAATGCTACATCAAAAGTAAGAGGTGACTGGCTATTTAGCAATGAGTCATGCATAATTATGGTACAATGTTTTGGTATAGTTGTAGCAGTAACGTTTTGATACAGTGCAGATGTACTTGCACTATATTTCCAAAAGTATTCACTCACCATCCAAATCATTGTATTCAGTTGTTCCAATCACTTCCATGGCCACAAGTGTATAAAACCAAGCACCTAGGCCTGCAGACTGCTTCTACAAACATTTGAGAAAGAATGGGTCGCTCTCAGGAGCTCGGTGAATTCCAGCATGGTACCGTGATAGGATGCCACCTGTGTAACAAGTCCAGTAGTGAAATTTCCTCGCTGCTACATATTCCACAGTCAACTGTCAGTGGTATTAAACAAAGTGGAAGCGATTGGGAACGACAGCAACTTGGCCATGAAGTAGTAGGTTATGAAAAATGACAGCGCGGGGGCAGCGGATGCTCAGGCGCACAGTGCACAGAGGTTGCCAACTTTCTGCAGAGTCAATCACTGCAGACCTCCAAACTTAATGTGGCCTTCAGATTAGCTCAAAAACAGTGCGTAGAGAACTTCGTGGAATGAGTATCCAAGGCCAAGCAACTGCATCCAAGCCTTATATCACCAAGCGCAATGCAAAGCATCTAATGCAGTGGTGTAAAGCACCGCCACTGGATTCTGGCAATCCGATGGATGACTCTGGGTTTGGCGGTTGTCAGGTAAACGGTAATTGGCTGACTGCATTGTACCAGGTGTAAAGTCTGGTGGAAGAGGGATTATGGTGTGGGGTTGTTTTTCAGGAGTTGAGTTCAGCCCCTTAGTTCCAGTGAAAGGAACTCTTAGTGCTTCAGCAGACCAAGAGAATTTCATGCTCCCAACTTTGTGGGAACAGTCTGGGGATGGCCCCTTCCTGTTTCAACATGACTGCGCACCAGTGCACAAAGCAAGGTCCATAAAGACATGAATGAGAGAGTTTGGTGTGGAAGAACTTGACTGGCCTGCACATGAATCCTGACCTCAACCTGATAGAACACCTTTGAGATGAATTAGAGTGGAGACTGTGAGCCAGGCCTTCTCGTCCAACATCAGTGCTTCTGGAAGAATGGTAAAAAAAATTCCCATAAATACACTCCTTAACCTTGTGGAAAGCCTTCCCAGAAGAGTTGAAGTTGTTATAGCTGCAAAGGGTGGACCGATATCATATTAAACCCTATGGATTAAGAATGGGATGTCACTGAAGTTGATATGCTTGTGAACACAGATGAGTGAATTTTGGCAATATAGTGTACCTGCCTCACAATATTTATATCTTAAAATTGCAACAGAGATCAGCCAATATTGAAAGAACAAATTGGCCAGTTGCTTGTTAGGAGCAAAGATTGGCCAATTCTGATCTCTGATTGTAATTGTATACTCCAAATCAAGATAGTTATGTAATCCCTTTATGGTCAAAATAACACTGGCCATGTCACATTATTGGTTGAAAAGTATGTTTTCATATATTACAAGGTATATTACAAACCCAGTATGTAGCAATATAATCAGTAGTAGTATTTTGTTCATATTATGCAGTTTATGTGGGCTTGATATACAAAGAACCCATAACTTGCTTGAACATGTGCTTGATAGGCATGTATGCACAAAATGTAGTGTTTTTATTAAAAAATACACTTGCTTGCTCTGACTCTGACTGGATGGGATGAGGGGTTAAAATGTTCCAGGATGTTTGTGTACCAGATTTTATGATGTCAGTGTAATGGAAATAACCTTAATCTTGGTCAAGTTTATAATCATTGAAAGACCTATGTAATGGAAAAATGCAAACCTACCTGACCTTAATCTTAGGCCAGTTCAAACCCACAGAAAGACAAATGTCTTTCAAGCTTGGCAAAGAAATTCATGCCCAAATTTTAAAAAGAGTTCACTCAGCTTTCGTTTGAAAATATTTGGTGGTGATGTTTTTTTTTTCTGTCCATGCTGCTTGCTGAGTAGCTACAGCCTGGACAGCAGTGGGCTCTGGGCCTACAGCAGCTTTAGGTGCAAGGCTATCGGTTACGTTCCCAAAGCTGCTGAGCCTGAGTGAGCTATAGTGTCATGCTGCAATTTAATCCTCTCCACCAGCAACAAGAAAGCAAGACTCAGCTGAAGAAGACAAATAAGTGCTGGCTCTGAATCTGCCCAACAGTTTTAGAAACATCTCTGTGTGCATAATAGGGTCATGTGTTTGAAGAGAAAACAGGGACTCTGAAGTCTTTGAAGCCCCTCCATAAGAAAAATGCATTATGCTTGAGCGAGCAAAGACTGTTGCATGAAATCCTCTTTTGTCTATAATGTGAGGTACCTGCTATCTACAGTGTTGGAGGAAATGAACTTGTAATGCTGGGTGATTCTTCTCTGGGCTCTTTGCTGAGAGCTGTGGGTGGGTAGGGCAGAGTCTCTGGGGTTTGGAGTAATGCAGCTTCTTATCCTGTCTGGCTCAAACTCTGTCGGAGAGAGACATGTGGTCCCTTTAGCAAACAGCAGCGTTTTCTAAGCCTTTGACTTGAGACCATTGCAGCTATGATGTAAGACTACTTTTAAACCACACTCTATTTCTTTTCCAGCATTGCCATGGCCACCAAGGAGAACATGACCTCCCAACGTGGCATGTTGAAGTCCATACAGAGCAGGGTCAACACTCTGGCCAGTATCCTTTCTGGGTGTCTGTGTTTGTATGTATGTATGTGTATATATAAAAAAGAAAGCGAGAGATAAAGCCAGGAAAATGCATCACTCAGTTCCCTGTTCATCTCTTTATTCATACAGTTTAAGGACACCGATCACAAGCTAATTCTCTCAGGAAGACTCTTAATCAAAGTGTTTTAGATTGGCTTGTAAATGTTTTCATTGAGGAGTTCTCATCAGAGATGTAAATGCTGAGACCACTGAAATTTGAAGTAAGCACTTTTTAATGATGAGTTTTATTGGATTTTAAAACATAATGATCTCACTAGGTACTGCAGCCTCTAAATGCAGAGATTGGTCTCGCTGTTCTGTAACCAAGCGGAAGATTTCTCATGTGGTTTTAGTAAGGCAGCTAATGAGAATGCAGTACAGGGCAGCACAAGCAATTCGTTAGAGTGTTGAAGTAAAAAGCCTCAAAAGAAAGAGAAAAGGGGTCATGTGTGAGATAAACACAGCAACCATGACAGATGCAACATTTGACCAGAGTTAATATGTTAGCACAAATAATGCTGACCACTGGATTAACTACAGCTCAGTAATCTGTTTCATTTATTTCTTTATTCATATGGGGAGAGGCATGAGCTTTTATCTGCTATTTATGGTATTCTGGTGCAACACAGGCTAAACAGGGTTTAAATGAATATGAATACACTTAATATAGTTAATATTAATAATATTAATTTTAACCAACTTCAGGCAGTTATACTGAAAGTTCACTGTCCAAAATAGACTTTTGACCATCTTCAATTTTTTGCATTCCAATGTGAAAAACCACATACAAATATACCAAATTTAGTTATGGCGATTTAGTTTATTCTTTAAAAAGCTTCTTCTTATTATTAGTGGTAGTATTACTGAATTTATTTCCATTAGGAAATAAATAACATTTTTCACTCACTGCATCAGATACTCTCGCTTTGCCAGCATTTTGAGTCACGTCTCGGTCTGTAGACGATTTTTAACAAGCAGTGCACCTGGCTAGATTTAATTTGACATACAACTGGATTAGACGATTTTTCTGCATGCTGATGAAAGCGAATGAAGACAATATGAATTACATTGTTCAATTAATGATTTTTCCAACAAAAGTGGAAATCTCATTACTGTGAACTTATCTGACTGGGCAAGTGATATTTAACACTTCTTTCCCAATTTCATGTTTTGCTTGCCTCGGGTCATCGGGAATATATTAATTGTGAGGAACACCTGTGGAATTATCTGACATCTACATAAAACAGGGTGATGAGTCAAAGCATGTTAGGACCGATTTGCATTTTGCACTCTGAAGCTGGTCTTCTGAATTGTTTGAAAATACTTGGATTCAAATACCTTTTTTTATTGAGTGAAACCTTAGAAATGTTTCTTTGAAAATAACTGTTTCCAGCTGATTGCAGCTAAAGTTATAACGTAGTTGGAAAAAGGGAAATGCTTGGTAGATTCTTTGGTTTCTTAACTTCCTCTTACAGATCGGTTCCCGGCCATCAACAGCCTCATCCAGCGAATCAACCTGAGAAAGCGGAGAGATTCCTTAATTCTAGGCGGCGTTATCGGCGTCTGCACCATCCTTCTGCTGCTTTATGCATTTCACTGATTGACAGAGGATCTGACCGATTGCTTTTTGGGGTATGCTGCGAGCAGTGGCTGGGCCTTGGAGAATAAAGCTCAGTGATGGGACCCTGGGGGCTACTAAGCAGACTCCCACTTGGCCTAATCAGATAACAGGATTGATTGTGGCCAGCATGGACTACCTTACTTGTATTTAGCAATGGGATGGATGTAGCTCTTGCAGCATTTTTGTGTTCCGGAGAAGCTAATTATTATTACAGACATGCTGTTCTCACGAGGATAAGGGAATGGAGACCAAATAACTAATAAGACTAGAATGGTTTGGTTTTAAAGAGCAACTTGTAACACTGGCTTTTATAAAAAAGTCTCTCTTTAGCACAGCACCATGAAATTGTGCTGTTTACTGTTGATTACTGGGGTTTGGAGGATTTTAATGTGATGGTCCTTTTGTGAAGGGGATGTTCATCATGTTATGTACATTGTGATTTAATAAATTATTCATATACAGGATATTTAAAACGTGTCACACTAGGCGCTTAACTTTTGAAGTTGTTATTTTCAGACATCTTTAAACTTCTCTAAATGTAACAATGACTTTTCACATGAGGATTTTTAACAGCCTAAACCCCTGTATTCCTCCTGTATGCTCTTGTTGAAAGTGAAGAAGTGGCAGAAAAATTGCTGCATCTTCTGTGAAGATTCTAAACGACCTGAGAAAAAAAAACATTGTACATTGCCCAGTAAGATCTCAAAACATAGTTAGCCACAGTTCACGAGTCTCCACTGGCTGACTGAACATCCACACTGCTAGAGGAACTGGAGCGTGAGAAAGGCAGCCAGTCTTTGCTTGATATGAGAAATGAAAAGAATAGATGCATGTAAAGGTTTGTACTCTAAAACCTAAGCCATAGAAGCCTGGAGAGTCTCAGTAAAAGGGTAAAATAAATTCCTAAAACCTCTAAAAATGGTTCCTATGGTTCCCATGGTTCCTTTAAATCTCATCTTTGTAGCTCAAGTGACATTTCTCTCAGTATTGCTTTTGCTGTGTCTCTAAGTCTGGATGCCTGCCAGATTTCTTTCTCCATCAAAACAATTAACTGAGAGCAGATGTCATTGTATCTCCTTCATTTTGAAGGCTTTCAGTTTTGCTCTTTAGAAATTCTCTGGAATTATCATTAAGATCGAATCTGGTTTGATCAATTAGCCCTATTGAAACTATTCTCAATATCAACTGCTTAAAATGGTAACCCAGCTCCCCACATTGATACTTTGCCACTCTACATGGAGAAAACTAAGAATCCTGGGTTCTGAAGTGCTGCAAGCCCTGAAGCAGGCAGACATTTATCTTTGTCAGTGATGGTGTCCACCTTTCTCTTTGGTCCATGTAGCTTGACGAATGATGCCTGTTCCCCAAATAGGCCTGCTGAGTTCTGCTCATTTGCATCATCTATTTTTGATGTGTCTGTCCCAGTTCATGCAAAGTGGCCTGTACTGATGTTAGGATGAAGCAGTGTATTGCTTGAGGTTGTGCACTGGCGTACAACTGAATGAGTACTTTGTGCAGTGCTTAATACAATGAGTTGCAAGGAAAGCATCAATCCTCCAACAATGAAGAGCTTGCCAGCTCCTTTATGCATTTTTTTTTTTGTTTTTTTGGCCTCTTTAGCCACTGTTTCTCCCTTTTGGTTCTTTATCTAAAGGTCACAGCAGTCTCTCTTTCTGCTCAATATAGTTATCAAACACTGAAAACCAATAGAAATCTTTTAGGTATCTTGGGTATTGCTACATGAGGAGAGCTTTGAATAGACCCCACACTGTGACAGAGTTTGTTTTCTCTCTCTTCAGCTGATGTGACTTTGTTCTCTGCTGAAAGAGATTCCTTGGAGTTGTGGTGACTTCTCTGGAATCCACTTCATTCCTTCTTTCTGTGTAAACACTGTATATATACACACTGTTAGAATTGTACTTTGTGTTTCATGCCTCTGTGGGGCTATCTGATTACACAGTCTAAAGAGTTCAAGAGATTACAGCTGGCTAGTTTTAACCCGATTTCCAATCCTCTTACTTGACTGTAGCTGTCCTTACACAAATCTCAGCATTAAAAAGTACTGGAAAATTGCTCAATTGCAAGATTGTTGGTGGCTTCGATCAATAATTGCTGTATGTCTAATTTCTTATATTTTTGAAGAGCCAATTCTTCATCAGTTAGGGATTTTTTTTTTTGGTGACCTGTCAGTTATCGGTATAATTTATTCAAAATCTAGCACATATTGACCCATATTTACTGTATTTATGGCTGTGAAGATACTCCGGCATGTCACTGGCCCTAATGGCACCCTTTGAGCCATTTCTGAAAACTGAAATGACATGGTAGTCCTCATCCTTTGAGACAGTTTTCCTTCATTCTTGCAGTTTGAGAACCCCATTCTGCCTGTAGTCGATCAGACCACCTTACAGTCTTGTCACAACCATGGACTGATAAAATACAGTTCCTACTGTCAACTGTGCACGTTTTTCACCATCTTTCACACAGTTTATTTGCATTTTATCACACTCATTTGTAACTTCTCTTGTTGCTTTATTTTATTCTCCTCTATATATGGAATCTGAGTTGGGAAAAGAGACCCAGCTCTTCTGGCACCTTTTGAAAATTTCAGAGCCTTTTGTGTGTTTACTGAAGCAAGAGAAAGCTTGTGTACCAGCAAGTTTTATTAGTCCTTGCACTGTGATGTGGGATCATGGAGAGACTATCAGCAGGAAACATCTAATAAGGATGTTGTGCAGAAGGAGCTACACTCTGCACAGGTCTAACTACACTAATGTACAGCAGATGTGGACCAAATTCTAAAGAGCTTTTCCTTATCCTCACTGACAGAAACATGGCTCTAGTAGAGTTCAATGTGGTTTGATGGTAAATTGTTTGGGCATAAATGCAATAAATGCTGTATTACTTTGCTCCCCAAGTTGCACATATGCTTTAGCCTGTATTCATGAAGCCAAAGACTCCATTTAACAGTCTAAATGTTGACGTAAACAGCCCCCCATTGCTATATCAAAGTAAAAGTATTTCAATGTGATGCTTTGTGATTATTAATAAAATTCAGAATGTATTCAAACCTGAGGTTGTAATTGTCAGAAGATAATGTAATTCTTTTCCTGTGTTGCAGAGCTTTTAGTGGCCTGTGGCTTGGCAGAGTGCCATTCTTTAGCAAGTAGAAAGGCAAGAGCCTGCAAGTGAGGTGCAAAATCAGCCACTAGATCCTGTGTCATTTCCTGAGCCATGCATTATTCACGACCACAACAGGACTATAAAAAATGGCTGTGTTTGTGCACATATGCACATTTGATGACAAAAAGTAGTCTTGGATCTTTCACTCTGTATTGCAAGCTTTTTTCTTGCATTAACCCAGAGATACAGCATTTAATTTTATAGGTCAATCAAAATGAATATATATGTGAAATGAGAAACATGTTTCTTCACAGGTGAAGTGGGTTTCATTTTTGCAAGTGCTTTCTTAGTCTTGTAACAGTGGACGACAAAAGATTAACATGTGGAAATGATCATTGTTAGCAATGAAGACAATCAGGCGACATTTAGTTTGCATCTGAAACTGATTTAGAATACATTTCTGTGCAATGTCGTAACCGCTGTAACATTGCAAATATAATAGTTTTGAAGAGGTGATGTAATCATGCTTGGGTAAAAACAAAGTATCCGGGAAAGGCCTCGTACTTTACTTATATGGATGGGCCAAGGCTCTCCATTTTCCCAAAAAATGCATCAGTAAATAGTCCAGCTGGTTAAGAACAATGTTCCTCAACAAGTGTTTGCAGTTTGTTCTAGGTGCTTCGCCCTCTACTGTACATAACATGATCAAAGGTTTCGGAGGTGGGGGATGAGGGGGGGGGGGGGAGTGGCGGGGAGGCTTGTTTTGGGAATGCTTTGCCAAACTGTTGTCTACACTGTTGCCATTTCCACAAATGCAAGTTGTGGATGACTGCACTATACAATGGAAGGCATCTGTCAATAATGCCCAGAAATGTGGTTGACTTCCTTGATCCCTAATGCACAGCAGAAAGGTCTGTTGTGGTCTGACGAGTCAAGCTTTAGATTGTTTATGTAAAAAAAAATAATAATGTAGTTCTCTGGGCCGAATAAGGACCATCCAGATTGTTATCAGTGTGAAGTAGTGCCAGGGTCTGTCACAGTGTAGTAATGCCCATGGCATTGGTAACTTGCGCATCTGTGAGCACTGGAACATGCATGCATTTTGGAGTAATATGTGCTGCTTTATAGACACTTTTTTTTCTTTTCATGGACGTCAATGCTTATTTCAACATGACAATAATAAGCCACTTCCTGCACATGTGACAACAGCATGACTGTGTAATCAGAGTGTCTGACTGGCCTGCCTGTCTCCTATTGAAAACATCACATATGATTGTGCAGCTGAAGAATGGCAAGAAATTTCACTTTCAAAACCTAATATTTATTAAGTGTTCCAAAAAGATGTAATAAGGAGGTGAACATACTCCTACCCCAGCTTTTTTGAAATGTGTTGTAGGCATCATGTTTGGAATGAACGTGCATAAAAAAAATATCAAATGTTTTTGTACTGTTTTCAATGTAATACAGGTCAATCAGAATTTACCAATCACTTCTTTCTGTTTTTACTGGCATTTCACTTTTTTTGGAATTTTTATCATAGATTTTATTTGTGAAAAGGATTTGGATCTCTGCCAAATTTCAATCTTTTGACCAATGAGTAAGTCAAAATGCACAAAAAACAATACAGTATATGGACATGACTTGTTGTTACATACCCCATTACCAATAAATTGGGAGCTCTGCAAAATGTAAATAAAAACAATGCAGTGAAATGATGTGCAGATCATTTATGCCTTATATTTAACTGGAAATAGTACAAAGACAACATATCAAATGTTAAAACTAAAAAATGTTTAAAATATTGAAAAATATATTTGAATTTGTTACCAGCAGCAAGTTTCAACAAAGTTGGGACAGGAACAGGTTGACCACTGTGTTGTTTCACCTCTTTTAACAGCACACTGCAAACATTTGGCAACTGTGGAGACCAGTTGCTGTAGTTCTGAAAGTTTCAGAATTTCAGTCTCCTTTGTTGTATTTTTTGTTTCATAATGCACCAGATGTTTTAGTGTGTGACAGGTCTGGACTGCAGGTGCACTAGTTTAGCACATTAACTCTTTTACCACAGACCCATGCTCTTGTAATACCTGCAGAATGTGATTTAACATTGGCTTGCTGAAACAATCAAGGCCTTCCCTGAAAGGATGTTGTCTGGATGGCAGCGCATGTCGCTCCAGATCCTGTATGTATTGTTCAGCATTAATGATGCCTTCACAGATGTGCAAGTCACTCACTCCTTGTACGCTAATGCTCTTCCATACATCATGAAGGCTGGCTTTTGAGCTGTGCATTGATAAGCTAGATGGAGGACACGAGTCCATGATTTCCAAAAGGAATTTCAAATTTTGATTGGTGGACCACAGGACAATTTTCCACTTCTCCTCAGTCCATCTTAAATGAGCTCTGGCCCAGAGATGTTGGCAGCGTTTCTGGGTCCTGTTTATACATTGTTTCTTCTTTGCATGGTAGAGTTTTAACTTGCATTTGTGGATGCAGTGATGAACTGTGTTCTCAGTGGTTTTTAGAAGTGTTCCTGAGCTAAAGCAGTGATTTACATCACAGAGTCAGGTCTGTTTTTAATGGAGTGCTGTCTAAGGGGCCCTAAGATCACAGCTAGCCAGTGTTGGTTTTTGGCTTTGTCCCTTGCAGACAGCGAGTTCTCCAGGTTATCTAAATCTTATGTTATTTACTTGTTGAACCCCTCCTCATCTTTACTTCAGAAAGACTCTGTCTTAGCACTGTCTTAGTACGATTTTCAATTAAATATTTAAAATTATTTATACATCATTGCTTTCTGTTATTTTTAAATTTATTTTCTCCAAAAAACGATGCTGCCAGACCGGAGATTGGTTTCTGAATTTGTCGCCATTTTGACTGTTCATGAGTTTCCATATATGCCCTGCCGAAGTAGAATAAATTCCCTTTGATTATGAATGTCTGCAAGATGAACAACCACGCATGAGTTGTGGACCATGCATGTTATCATTTATTCCACACATGCAGAAGTACACAAACCTGTGGAAAAAATATATTCGAAGTGAATCAAGTTACCCAAAAAGCAATTTAAAGAAAATCACAGTTTTACAGACACAAAGCAGCACTTTTGCATCTTATTAATATTGGCACTGTACACTAATGTACAGTGAGTACCTGATGTAACAATCAGAAATATTGAAATGAGATGTAAGGAAGAGAGCTGTGTGTTTCCATTAGTTTTACACATTAGTGTATCTCACATTCATTCACATTCAGACAGACAGGGAGAAGAAGGAAAAACAGGAGTGAAAAAAGGGATTATATGCCTGGGTGTTTTTGCAGGTGCTAACAGTCTCAACCTATGCCAACATGTCACAATGCAAACCAAGGCAATATATATCAAGTACAAACCAGGTTACAAAAAAACAAAGCATTTTGTAAAATTTCATTGGCAGCTGAACAAATTGTGGAGTTGATGCTTCATCTGATATCAACTATCAACTAAGCATAAGAGTTTAATAAAGTGCTGTGAAATCAGTGAATGGGGCAGTAAAATACATTAGAAATATCCAAAGTCACTGGCTAGCTCCACCACTCGGGGAAGAGTTTATAGCTGACCAGGCTAACTAGGAATATTTTAGAGCCAATCTACACCTTTTTGTTTTTAGCGTTGACTCCAACGTTTGGCATTACAGGTGTATTTGTATTTTAGTGCCAGCGATGCAGTAAATACTGTCAAGTGTGCTCAATGCATCGTCATTACTTCTAATGTGGTGGTTTTGAGTGACTATAGAAAACAGGTGTTACTGTCTGCCTACCGCATGCTTAAATAGTTCTGTAAATATACGGATATATAGCATACATATACAATCAGGAGTCCGAAAAAGAACTGATTTGCATTCTGCGCTAGTGGCGATCAGGGGTCAGTGACTAGCTCTGGTTTTAGGTAGTGTACTGATCGGAGGGCCTCAGCACAGAGCATACGATGGTGCTGGCCTCATCATGCCTCTAGACGTATGTCCATGCTTCAGTAGTTAGCACAGTAAGGAGGGGCTAACATGCGTTTTACTACACTCAGGCTGTTCTCAAGGCAAGGAGAACAGTCGACTCATATTCTGGCAGACCCCACCACAAACACACATTCCACTCTAGATACCAATGGCGTCCACTATTCATCTAGAACAAAAATGCTACAGTGGCTATACTGGGAGGTGATGACGTCAGGCTATTCACATGCAGGTGGTCGTTTTTGTAATCAAAAGCTACAAAAAAAATCAACAGCTTCAACAAAATACTCCTCCCATTGCAAATAGATTCCTTTCCCTTTTGACAAAGTCTGTGAGGACAGTCCTCCAGCAAGGTGACTGTCCAGCAACCCATTCACCCAATGTTCATTTCTGTGGCCTTATTTTAGCTCGGTGTACAAATCTTTATATAAAATATACATTGAGTTATATCGCAAATATATCTGTGCATCTGTATACTTTTGGAATGCAAGACCAGGAGTAATATAAGGTTATGATGCAGCTTGTAGTCCACAGTCTACGCATCCTGCTGAAGTTATTCTTGAAGTACAGTTTCATTCCATCCTCTGCATCATCGCCAGTCAGCTCCTCAGAGAAACAACTTTGTGTTTCATGTATACTTCACAAATAGTCACTCTTCATTTTAAACCTAAACTGTTTTTTTTACTTTTTCATCAAGCACGTTTACTTAAGGCATGCATGTCATTTCTCTTTAAATAGGTCATATTTTTTGCTACACTCCTATTGACTCTTTTTTTTGTATTTCATGGTTTTATTTTATAAGGAGGAAGTCATTTTTGTAATTATGCTGGAGGGTTTTTTTTGCTGTAGATGGTTGTTCCTCTTCATCTTGGTGTTTTCCGTTCAATTGCCTGTTACTGTGGAAGAAAGCAGAGAATTTGGTATCAATTAAATTTATCTACTTTCAGAAAAGAGCTAATGTGAAGCGTCTTGCACATAACAAAATCTCTAAAAAAAAAAAAACAAAACAAAAAAAAGAAACAAAAAAAAAACATCTAACAAATATAACAGGAGGTGGCTAATGATGTGTGTGCCCCCCCCAAAGTACTGTTCAATCCCCATTTCATACAGTCTGTATATGGAAAAGTGTTCAACATAAACTTATTGCTTTTGTAATGTCACAAAAAACTTATAACATGTATTTGCCTATAGCAGTTTAGCCCCACCCATTCTTGCCTCCTCAGGGCAGCAAATCAAAACATAGGTCCTTTATATCTGGTCTTTAAGGCACAGTAAGACAAGTACAGAGAAACGCATGACGTGGGACCTTTTAAATAAAACTTTGAAATGTTTGTTTCTAATTCATTTTAAACTTTTTTTTTCAGTGTTTTTAACTTTTTATTCACTAGTCTAATTCAAATAAAAATGGCACCTGGCAAACTACAGTTTGACTATACAATCACTTCCATATTTATTGGCAGCCTTTGGTGAAGATGAGAAAAAAAGATCATGAAAAAATATTTTGTGGTTAATAATCTCACACTGATAATTGATTAATAATCTTTAATTTCAAGGAAATTTAGTCTAACAAAAAAAAATATCTTTTTTTTTTTTAAAGCAAAACTACATGAGACTTAATTATGCTCTATAATTCTTGATGAGTTTGGAGAATACAGAACAAGGAATCTGAGATCCCTCCTCAATACAGAATCTCTCCAAATCCTCCATGGTCCTAAGTACTCTCTTTCAGACTCCCCACTTCTGTCCACCCCAAAGATTTGAGTGTTTTATGTCAGGGGACTGGGATAGCCATATTAAAAGCTTGGTTTTGTAGCCAGTGATCCATTTTTGTGTTAATTTGGACACGTTTGTCCTGCTAAAGCATTCAACTGCAACCCAGTTTCAGATTTGTGACAGAGGCAGCCCAAGTAGGTCTAGAGTTCCAGGTGCTTATATTTAGGGTTAGATGAAGGAAAAAGCTCTCTGTTGGCATGCCTCCCAAATATTTTGTTGGCATAGAGGTAGCATCTACATTTTTTGGAGTCTTACTAAAATTGGAGAATTTTTTGCATTTTTTAACCATCATCTTCACTGTGCAAAGGGGTCAAATTAAATGTCCTCCTCTTTCAGGCAGTTTCACTACAGCTCTGGTTGTTTTAAACTTTATTGTTGCCGTAACAGTGGATATGGGCATTGTCAGACATGTAGTTCTTAAATTGCCTTTGGCTGTTTTGTATCGATATACTTTTGTCTTATTTAATTTTTTCTCTGAAAGTGAAGTGAATTCAACCTCTGTTACTTATATATTTATGCACAAGTGAACCAGGAAATCATGGATGACTGCTTTAGAGATCTTGAACAATCATTGGAATTTCTAGGGATGCCAATAACTATGACAACTGTTTTTTATTAGAAATACATTTACAGGAATCAGTTTTGTTTTAGTTTGTCTTTTTTCATTTTCTTACATTTTCAGTGTGAGATTGAGCTAATAAGCCATTTTGACCCTTTTAATCCATATTTACAAAGGGTGCTGATAAGTATACTGACTGTAACTATATGCTGTATGAGTATTTTGTTATGTATTTCTGCTGGGGTTGTTGTTTTATTAAAATAGCAACACTCGCACAGGACTGATGATAAATGAAACGGATGAAACGTGTGAAAGCATGTTGTACCTGACGCCACTGTGAAGACTATAACCATGAGCACGCCCAGGATGATGGCGACGATGCTAAGGAGACGAGCCAGGCGACCCAGGCGTTTTGCCCCGTCGATATCACCCTGCTGAAAGCTGTTTCTTGACTGAGTAAGAGAGAGAAAGAAAGAGAGTGAGTTGGAAGGAGTCTGTAAAATTCCCACTGAAAAATCTAGATCTCACAAAGTGCTTCTTTTTTCAAATATGTATGAACTGCTATTAGAGCAGCTGCCACACAAAGAACAGCAGATACATATCTGAACACAGAATGCTCAGATAGAGAAAGATAAATGGCTATGTAGAGTGACAATCGTTTTTAGTAGCCCTGCTCCGCAAGTAACTATATAATCTCACTGTCCTCACTGTAGGAGCTTGTTTCAAGCTTAAGTCATTTAATTTATTCTAGTGCATTAAGGACCCACAGAGAAGCTACAATGTAGTACTTACTGTAGTAATATTCCATAGTGAAATTGTAGAAAACAATGAATGTAAGGAACTCGTGACAGAATTGGTCCATGTTCTGCTCACAAATGCATTCAAAAGCACTGTTTAATCTAATGAGTTAACCTGGAGTTACTTTAGTTGAAATATTTATATTAAAAAAACAATATTAGGCTGCCTGAGGGCTCAGAAATACCCCAAAGCTCCATATGCTTTGACTCTGGACACCTAAATCACGCTTGTGTTTTAGTGACACCGCATCAAACAGTGCATAGCTACTACAGGCTTTAAAATATATAAAACAAATAAAAAAACCTCCATTCTACTGCAATCACACTGGTCTCTTTGCATCAGTGTAGTGGAATTGAGCAAATTCTGTCATTGTTGTTTCTTCTCTGCCTACTTTCTATTAGTTACAGCAACACAGTCCAACATTTTTTTAGCTGAAACTCAATGTTATGTAGTGACTCTAAACAAACAGTATAGCAGCCAAATCCAGAAAACATTTATATTTTGAGGAAAAACTGTTATGCAATACAATTCTCATTTAAGGTTAGATGAGATTTTGTAAAGCTAGTCCAACATCACAGCAGCAGCAGCTATGAATGAATATAGTTGTGGACAGAGCATAGATAGATTCATTACAATGAAGGAAGGTTAAACAATAAACCACAAGAGACTGTATGTTACAGTGATTTACCATGTTTAGGTGTTGTTAGGCATGCAAAGCAGAGCAGTTATTACTAATAATGATAGTCCATAGCAGTAAACTGTAGGCTATTGTTCATGACCCGAAGTTATTATGGTGAACTAAAAGTTATTATAGTTAACTTAGCAGTGATGAACAGTTGATGCTGTAATAACAATAAAAATGATTCATTTTCAAAAACATGAAAATGAAATCAAAACTATAATATACACTGCAAAACTGTTCATTTTCCAACTGTCCAAATCCATTTGCAAATCAAATACCTACTACCACTGCATTGTACTACTAACAACTAAACTCAAACTATAAAAAAAACACAACTAAAACTAACTTAAACTGCAATCCCAAACCAAAATGAAAAACTAAATGGAAAAAAAACTAGTGAGAATTTCAGAACTATATTAACCCTGTCCCAAACAATGCTATAGTCAAATATTATTTAATGAGTGTCACAGCTGTTTTTTTTTTTTTCAACCTGTATGTAGTATTGAGCATTTTGCACCATCTTCTAATGTGGCCTAGCCAAGCAAATATTAGAACCATAACTATTGGTTTTAAAACAGGACTCGTTCATAGGTGGCTGTGAGGTTTGCTTTAGTGATGTGGAGACATGCTGGGCTTCTTGATGACAATGTATTCTCATTAACAGGGGCCCTATGCCACCGCTTCCCATTAGCCCTTCACTGCACCCTCGGGAAAAAAGCCCTTCACTAGACTGCATTAAAGCAATCGATACTGAGGAACAGATCCTAAAGAAAAAAGCCTCTGACACAGGCAGTAGCCAATCTCACCCTATAGTGCTAGTGCTGTTGCCATACGCATCAAGCCACCCCTGCACTGGACATGCTCAGCGGCATGGGATGACATCAGAAAAATCTTCCAGGAGGTGCTGAAATGTCATGAGTCATGAGCATTAACACAGGACCTTGTGCTAGCCGTTACAATGGTGCTGTCCAGGGTGCTGAATAGACTTTGGCAAAGTGTAGTGAAATAGAAGTGCTTTATTGCAGTGAGTCCCTGTATTCAGCAAAAAAAGGTCCAAGTCCTCTGAGTAAGCCTACAGATTTGTTTTCACTGCTTATGCTAACTTTAGCATTTAATTTAAACTTTAAATTAATGTGCAATACCTTTTACAATAGGTAGAAAAAAATATTTAACCATTTCAATGTAATGAAAATCCTTGTATTTATTTTGGCTATTTATGTAACATTTTGGGATCCTTAGGAGATGTGGACACACAGACCTCTGAAATGTGTCATTCTGTAGTCACCATCTTACACTTATTAGGAATTCCAGGTCTCAGTAGATTTTCTTTGTGAGCATGAATGCTGTTTTTGAAAATCATCTCATTTGCACTTTGTGGTGAACAAAAACATTCTAAGCACAAAACACTTTGTCCTATGCATGTTTTCCTCCAGAAGGTCACTGAATCCAATGGAATGTTTGATGTTTAGTAGTCAAAATTTTAATATTGCTGCATACAGTGTCACCAGAAGCACTGAGGTCATGCCCCGCCACTTTTTGATTGAGCTCATATTACTTAAAAAAAAGCTCCATTTCCCCTAAACTGTACAAACAGACTGAGAGTCAAACTCAAAGCCAGTCAAAAATCTTCATTTCAGGTAGTGGGTGGGACGTTTCCCAAACAGTAAGCTCTGTGATTTCATGTTTAGTGAGAGCCACTGCAGCCCACTAATATGGTAAAAATATGTTTTACTGAGATACACAAATGAATGCACTTGGTCACATTTTACGTTTAACAGCATGTGAAATTTTTTCTTTCACTTTTTTCTTACTGCTGTCTAAACTAAACTAAAATTTGATGTTCTTCAGTGTTATGCTATGTCACAGAATACAAAAAACAAAAAACGCTGACACTGTTAATGAGTAAGTCTATATGTTAATTTGGATGTTATTAGCATAACATTTCACTGCTGATGGAATAAAACTTTAAAATAAAACAACTTTAATAACTTTACAGCTAAAGTATAAAAAAAGTACTTTTGTATGGCAATGTAATCACACTCAAACTGAAAAACACAAATAGATACAAGATTTTGATCTGACAACAGTGATATGCTATGTGTAGTGCTGCAAGGAGGTTTTAGTTAGACAGCGTTGTATTTGTCTTTTCCCAGTCAGTTACTAAGTTGCACTCAGCCACAGTTCCATGTTCTGCTGTTTTGTTTTAGCTTTTTGAATTGTTTTGTTCCACCACTTTTGGAGCTTTGGCACCACCCAAATTTGTGCTACCAGCAGGCTAACAAGTCTGCCATCTGAAATTACGTTGCATGAAAGTCTAGTATTTAACTTAAACACTATTATATACCAACACTACCTACTCAAACTATAATATAGTGCTGTCCAAGCAACTGAACTACCACATACATCTATGATCGGTAGTATTGGTTTGCATATAGCAGTATGCATGTAGTTGTATTTTGGCCTCTTAATGACCTTATAATTCAGAGGATCCAGTGACGTTCAGAGGCAAAATGTTCGTACAGCAATATATACCAGCATTGGAACATTTTTGTTCACCACAGGGTGCAACAGCAGTGATTTTTGAAAATGCCACCCATTGGTCTCACGGAGAAAACCTCCTTAGACCAAGAGTACCTAATATGGGCATGATGCTGATTTCGGAATCATAAGACAGCCTCAGAGGTCTGGGGCAGCCTTTAGATTTAACAGACAGTAATGTCATTACCATCTGAACTTTAAAAGCTTTATTTATTGTGAAGCATATAAACCTCCACCAATGAGTGTAGACCATTTATTGTTGTATATCTCAACATTGCAGCTGTATTTGCTTAGGGCAGGGGACACCACAATAGAGGATAGAGTTACTATACTATCAGACTGCTCTTTAGAAGGATGAAGAGCATCCCTGGCCACAGTCACACCCTCCTCCACTGTCCCAGAGGGAGGCTCTTTCTCCACACTGCTTCTGAGAGGAAGTTTAGTAGACAGGCTGCAGCAGTAGAGCAGTGCACTGAGCCCAGAACCCCCCTTCTGGATCATCCCCATCCCACCTTTGGTCGAATATATGATGTGTATGTGTGCTGTTTGAGGAACGTGCCCCCCTTCCTGCCATCTCCTTCATCGTGTTCAGTTTCAAATACTGCAGACTAGCTCTGACATCGTAGTAGAGGTATAATGTGTGGCTTTAGCAGCAGAGCTTTATTGATCCTCTGGTCCAATCACGGCAAAAAGCCACCTCAGCGATTTGAATCAATGGGGCTCCTTGAAGAACAGCACATAGTAAAATGCCATCTGGCTTACAGGGTCTTCATTCTCCTGTCCAGGATTCACTCACTTGGTTTAGTATAACACAAAGACAGGATACCAGAACTGCTTTGTTAGCAAGCTGAGAGCTACAGTTTTAAAATCTGATTGGTTGAGCCATGCTGGGCTGCTGAACTGAGCAGTCCTACACTAGCATTCAAATGTTTGGAATCACTTTACATATTAATATTGTTTTATTACTTTATCTACGAGAACAACTTAGTATGCAAAATATTACATTTCATTGATTTTTCTTAGTGAAAATAAGTTAAAACATCCTCTTCAAAGAACTGCACATTTTAATGCCCAATTACAGTGTATATTTAGAATTGAACGTATAGGGGAAAAACATAATTCAACTTGAGTTTAACCAATTTGTTAAATTCAATATGTTGACTTATTTATACTTAGAAAATGAACAAAACAGGATTTGTTCCAACTTTTCCATACATCTGTATGTGACACAGATTTCATTAGTGAACAACAAATGATACATTAGATATTTTAGTCAATATTTGTGATTATCTACTTATCAAGTTATTAAACACTTGTGCTGTTCAGGGGATTCTTTGCTGCTTGGAAACAATAACCTACTGTCAACAAGTGACATTGCTTAACAAAATAATTGTTTATTGATATTATTGTTAATTAAAGCAATAAGCCATGAGAGACTTTGAGTAAGATTGATTTTTACCACAGTTAAAGGCTGCTGTAAAGCTCAAAGGTGATGAAGTCTTTAATGAATGATTAATTAATATTAATAATTACAAAAAAACATTTTTAGGCCATATTCACCAAGCCATATACTTCATTGAGTCAGTAGGCTATGGTTGTCAAGCAACACGAGCAATGACTAATACAGAATTCAGTTAATGTGTGTGGTCATACGTGTGTATATTGAGCATTTTGCAACAGCTTCAGGACTCAGCCAAAAAGATTTTAGAACTGATTTGAATGTTTAGCTGTTTTATCCGATACAATTGTGTATGTTATCATATTCTATTTCCTTGCTATTCATCAAAGTACATCATGTCTATTAGAGAACCTTAACCGTGGTAACATCACTGTATTGGTATCTCATGGCTTATTGCTATGAGAGAGAACTTGAAGCCTCCTTGAGGCTTTGTGTGTTGCATTACTGCTGCTGTAAAGGCAATGAGGAGCTGTGCAGGAATTTAATGATCTGTGTGGCCAGAGGGGAAAGGAGGGCAGGGGCTGTGTCCACGGCATGATGAATGGGCATATTGATCTGCTGCTAGATAAGCCAGCAATATTTTTCTTGTGGATTTGAAATTCTATGGTGCTTCCCTGGTGCCTCTGTCAAATAACACACAAGCGTTTATGTTATGTTATTTTATAGACGAGATGAGACCTCCCACATGCTCCACCCCCTGTGCCCCCTCAACTGCACACAAACATACAAAGGCTTTGCATGCATCCCCCCTCCTCAGAATTACCCAGCACACAGGGTGTAGAAGCTTTGAGTGCTTTCTCACATGCCTGATCCATTAATAATAGAGGGAACAGCCCCGCCAGAGACCGGGGAAAGCTGTGAAGGAAGAGTGACTGCAAGGGTGACAGTAAAAAGAAAAAGCACTGGAACTAACATATGCACAAACACCCCAGTCTCCTTGGTGAGCCATGACCAGCTCAGCTCCCCTACTGTACGCTGAAGGCTGTGTTTGTCAGTGGGTGAGCAGGTGCACTGGTAACATGACCTCACTGACAGTAAGCATCTATAAAGTGATGTTTCACATAGCAGTGTAAGAACACAGTAGCTACTCTTTCAAAATTTGCACCTTACTTGCTGGCTCTGCGTTTTCCAGCACTTTTTCCTTATATATAGCTGCTGAGCTTTTACATAGAGAGGTGTTCAGGTTGGCAAGGCTCCAAACGTAGTGCTCTACCAAGAGCATGAATAAACAGAAAGGAAACGTAAACACAAAGCCGTGAGCTATGCTGCAGCTCTGACGCCCATATTTCACCCACAGATCTGCCGAGCATGCAGTAACAGCCTCGCGGTTCTGGCCCTTCCCATTACGCCGAAAGCCTGCTCAGTCCAATAAAAGCCTATTACTTCACATCCTCACTCTCAGTAATGGACTCCATTCTGCATCCACAAGCTACTGCTGTATTACCCACCCACTGTTACCTACTGTATTCTCTCTCTTCCCATTGATCTCACAAGTCTCTGACAATGTAACACCTGGGTAACGTGCTTCCTGATGAATTTCCCTCTTTATGAGATCCATGAATTTAAATTCTGTATAAGTCTGTAGTGTCTGAAGTCTGACATTAATACTTATTGTGGACTGAATTAACTTCTGTAATCCAGCATGTTTTTTTTTGGTAATATTAGTCCTGCTCAAATTGACCACAATTTTGGAATAACAGAACCTGGAAATCGACGTGGCTGTGCACTGTTTTATTGATTCTCCAATTCAGTACAATTTTTAACATTCCCTCACTGACTTGACCTTGCTATTTCCTCTCATGGGAATCCCCCATAGCATCTTATCATCTGTTCCATTACTATATTAGCTCAAGGGAAATTTGTAATTTGACCCCCTTGGAGGTGTAAGGGACTTTAGCCAGATTCAGAGAGGATTCCTTTTGCATGTGATGCTAGGGCAGTTTCCTCTAATTTCCAACTGGATTGGTCATGTCTTTGTGTTTTTCCCCATCTCCCATAAGAAAATTACAGTCCAAATTACTGTTTTTAACCAAACTGATATATATAGTCCCATCCGGATACATATTCATATGCTTTCCCCAGCAGATGCATTGAAACAAAGGTTTTTAACTGCTGTTATTTCCCATCCTCTAGTCTGCATATCTATATCAAGTACTTTTCTAATGAATCATTAGATTCCAGTGAAATGATGCAATGCTTTATTGGGAAGGAATGTTGAGACGGTGATATGAATATCCAGGTTCATAGAAAAATATGTTTTTTTAATGGCCAATGGTCCATAGCTGAGTTTTATCTATCTATCTATCTATCTATCTATCTATCTATCTATCTATCTATCTATCTATCTATCTATCTATCTATCTATCCATCCATCCATCCATCCATCCATCCATCCATCCATCCATCCATCCATCCATCCATCCATTCCTGACAAGGAATCATTGGATTGTAATGCACATTCCCTTTTTAATGCCCCTAAAATTGTTTAAATTTTTTTTTTTACTACGTTCTCTGTTATACATGAAGCTGATGTAACTGTGTTACAGTATTTTGCTAGCTTGACAATTAGCAAGCTACATAAACTAGACAACTAGAAACTACATAAAACACAAAGAACAGTGTGCCACAGTTTTCATTCTATGCCTAAAGCAAAGTCAGACAAAGAAATTGTTGTGTGTCATAATCGGCCTTTGCTTACCTGGCTAATTAGCTCACTGAGATTAGCCTAGTTGAATGCGAACGTGTTGAAAAATCTTGTTATCTCTTCCTCCACTTGTGCTGTGACTGGTCACTTCTGTAAGGTGCTATGCACTTTCGAGTGGTGAAGTAAAGTTGGCACATTAAAAATGACATTGGATGGTGAGTGTAGCTCCAGTCATGCGCTGTTGTTGTGCAAACTTAGATTTTAAGAACTGGCCAACTCTAAGCCATCTCCAAAAAGACAACCCCTCCCTCTCTCTGCTGTAGCTGAGGAGAACTGGAAGGGTATCAATTGTGCTGACCTACCTCCAGAATTTCCTAAGGTAAAGCTGTTGTTTATCAGCATGATGCCAGGCTAACAGGTGCAATTTGCCCTCTGCAGGGAAGCTAAACTGACTTCTCTCTCTTGCCTTCCATTGAGTTAGTGAGCGGCACTGGTTTCTGCTGGCACTCAGGAGGGAGGGGAGGAGAAAGTGGGGCACGTTTCAGTTCAGTGATTTGGTGAGGCGCAGGCTGTTTGGATAACTGTGGTTGGTGGCCAAGGCAATTTGTGCAACTCGATCATAGCCATTACTACAACTCAATCATTTCTTTCTAGTGGATGCTGGATCTGTTTGAGTGTAGACAACTGCACCAGGCTGAAAAGCACACCAGATTAAACAAGCGGCCTTCTCATAGTCAGTCTTCCTCAGGTCTACAGTTCTCACCCTTTGTTACTGTGTCATCAAAAATAGCAGTTGCAGTACGCACTTGACACCATTGAAAACGTAGCCCAAAATAAGCAATCTACACATTTCTCTGGGGAGATGACGCCCCCTTCTCCCTTTTGAAATGGGATAACAGGACAAGGACTGCATAGTCACAGTGGAGGGACATCGCACTTTGCTGTAGTAAAGTGCAGCAGTTTTCTGTTCCACTGCACTCTTCTGATTCTGTGTGGGTCAGGGATTGTGATGCGGGCTTTTTAGCTGTAACCAATACATAAATGGATCCTGATTCGGATGCTGAGATTCAATGAATTACAATGTACCATTGCCATCTTTGGATGGTTGGCCCTCAGAAATGCAGCTTCATGTATGCCAGAGATGGCATGATACCACTTTTCCTTTTCCAATACCAGTATTGAAACTTAGAATATCAGTTGATACAAAATCTGATTTTTTTTCTTTAAAAATTTCTAAGGTTTAAAATGAGCTGTTTTTAACTGGAACACTTCATTTAAAGGAGCCTCTAAAAGTAGGCTATCATATATAAACGACTCAAATTCACTACCAGCCCACAGAAAGAACTGCAGCACTGACACAGTGTGAGTTTGGAGTTTGTTACAGAACTGGATCTGATTCATTGCCTTTTTATATATAATATCTGACCCAGACTTTCCACTGATGTCAGCCCAATACTGATACCTATCAATACCAATATGCCTCTTATTTATGCTTGTTTTTTTAAACTACTTCGAGATGGAGGAAGGAGCATGAGAAGTACATCAGAACGATTTTTTTTTTCACTTATAGAACACAGCATATATTCATATCCATATATCCCCCATCCAGTGCATTTCTTTTAGCATAGCAAGAAACAAATAGCCACATCTGGAAATAACTACTTCAGATAGGTATCATACTAACGCTGAGGGAGCAGCCTCTGCTCCATCACCTCATGTGGGACAGTGGAGTTTCCTCAACTGCTGCACACAAACCAATCAAGTCTTCCATGTAGCCACACCCAGTATGCACCCCAGCCTCTTCCACTGAATGATTTCCAATGGAGGAGGGGGGATTTTGAGTTATGAGCTCCTGTTAGAATAAAGTATTATGGAGATTTGAATGAATCGGTTTGTTGGCAAGTGCTTGCAGCTGGTCAGCACTGCCTTTTAATCATACAAGTGGTTTATGTTACTAAATTTCTTTGCTTAAAAATTGACTCATTGAAAATCTCAGTGCAATTCAGGATAAAACACTACTGAGATATCTGAAAACTCTCAAATACAGTATCCTGATACTGCACTCTTAGCTCCATATAGTACCAAGAAGCTTTTTTTTATTGTTAACAATAGTGGAACAGTTGTTGGTGCCATTTAAACCACTTTGAAAAGGTATCTCCTGCATTATTTGAGCACAACAGCTCATCACGTTAACTTACATTTAAACTAACAAGCATTCTTTCTTTCTCCTTTAAAGTTGGCATTTAGAAGAAACTTTTTTTTTTTTGACAGCAACAATATATGACAGCTTAACGAAGATAGCAAAGAGAAGAAACATATGACCATGCAAAGAATTACATAAAAGTCCTTTAAGTTGTCATGATTCTATATTCAATGAAGCAAACTGGTCTCAGGAACTTGCAAATGATACATAGTTTGCTCTGCCCCTGTATTGTGGGTTGGGTTGAGAACAATCTAGTGGTCCCTGGAGATCAGTCTGAGAACCACGGTGCTGAAGAATCTCTTTTATATTGACTAAAACTAATACTCTCCACCTCTTCAGACTGATGTACAAAACCTGGCACCTAAACATCAGAGACATTTGTACAGTGTTGATTGAGGTCTGTACCATAAATTTTGAGCGCAGTGTCTACAGCGCGTTTCTCTCAGCAGATCGTAAATCTCTGAGCTATAAACCCCTGCTAGATCTTTGCACTCTGAGCGAGCGCACCCATATGCTCCCAAGCTGTGTTCTTCACAGCGGCAAGCAAGCACCATCCCCTCTTTCAGAAGCACATGCTCATTCATTCATCACAATCACATGTACAGTAGCAGAATACTCTGACCACTCTTACTGGACACCAGAGCAAGTAGACGGTGTGAGTGTGTGCTACCTGTAACATTCTTATCCCAGCTCCACTCACCATGATTGAGTACACCAGCGCTACGATGCTGACCGGCCACACAGGGCAGAAGCAGGAGAAGATGACCAGCAGGAGGTAGTCCTGGGGCTTGGGCTGCTCTTGGACGGCGTTGCCCGTGGATGAGGCGCGGCTCAGGCTGGTCCGGGACGGCGAGCAGGGGGCTGAGCCGAGCTGCCCCACAGAGCTGGACCTCAGCGGGAGCCCGTGGCCATTCTGGTCTCCGTCCTGTACCTTTTCAGCCCTGACACTCACGGTAACCCCATCTCCAGCCGGGGATTCCGTGACCACAGCACTCAGGAGTTTCTCAGTCTCATGAGCCTCGGCAGGACGGGCGCTGCCGTTTCCCCCCAGCTGTGACTTCTCAAACCCGCTATCTGTGTTAATAGCCATTGTTCAGGTCCAGAGCCCACCAGAGAAACCCCCCCACTTTCTGCAGGAAAAGAAGCTAGCGCGAAGTCACGTGACGGTGCTAAACTCCCATTATAGTCCCGCAAACATCGTATATCTGTCTATTATCTTTCCAGCAAAGCCCCTCGGATCAGACCTTGACTGTTGATCCTGATGATGAATGGCTTCCAGCGGCGACCTGAATGAAGCTCGAAAAGGGGCTCCAATCAGGGAGCATCAATCACGGCCGTGGGACAGTAGCGCGAGCTCGGTCTGCCCTCCTGTTCGAGCGCGCGCTCGCTCCTCCTCCTCCTCCTCTTCCTCACGGACCTGCAGGAGCGCCGCAGCTCCGCGCCGACGTGCACCCGCAGGACAAGAGCATCGCCCACCGTCGATTCACTTCAAATCCGTTTCGGGTAACAGAAATCCTCTAAAAACTGAGTTTGGGGCGCGAGAGCGCAGAGCCGAGGCGCAGGGGAGGATGCTGGGGGAGTTTTCAGCTGCTGCCCCGTTCACTCTGCCTTCTGTTTTAGCGTGTTCGCGCGCGGGAGGGGTGAGCACGAGCACCAGTGGGCTCCCCCCACCTCCTCCTCCTCCTCCTCCCACCTCGTCCAGTTCCCGCGCTGCTAACGCGCTGCAAGGATCCTGAGCTGCGGCGCGCGCCTTTGGCACGATGAACAGCGTTAGTTCAAATGGTTTTGCTTGTAGTTTCAGGAGTAAACGACTTCATCGCGAGTCACCCATCCTTAGAAGAATCATAGAAACCATTAGAAGTTTCTGTTGCTTCCTGCTGGTGTCCAGTAGTCACTAATGGATGTGATATGTTTTGTGTTTTCCTGATGGGTTGATATCACAGTGTAAAGACGTCGAATGAAATTTAAAATTTAAAATTTTACTACTCACTTTCAAAGCCTTGTATAACCTTGCTCACCCCCCACCCCCCACCTCAGAGAACTGCTGACCTCTTACGCCCCCTCTCACACTCTCAGGTCTTCTTGCAATAACTTACTGTCCCAGCGCCAGACTCTCCACTTTGGGAGGGAGGTCCTTCAGTGCCATGGCCCCCAAACTCAGGAACTCTGTTCCCCAGTCCCTCCCGGACGGCTCTTCTCTTCCTCTTTCAAATCTGACTTAAGGACTTTTCTCTTTAATGCACATTTTTCTTCCTCCTCCACTGCTTAGCTATTATTATTATTATTATTATTATTATTATTATTATTATTTTAAATTTGCCCATGCTATGTGAAGCGATCTTGAAAGGCGCTATATAAATGTAACATTATTATTATTATTATTATTATTATTATTATTATTATTAATGGTTTAACAGGTGTTCTGGAACTGATTCTATGCTTTTGATGCATTTCGTATAGAACCCAAAGGTGTCCTGCAGGAAACTAGTAGTCTCTAATAATAACCGTCAAGCCCATGTTTTTCAGGAGTGACCATTAAGTCTTTTTTTTTTTCAGCAGGGATGAAAAAATCAAGGAATAAAAATAGGCTGTGGCCTGTGATCTGCATGTCTTGACGTCATGGCCACTTTACTGCTGCTTAGCTGATTTCTGCAGACTCTGACAACATTGGCAACATCTTGAAGGGGAATTCCACCAATCTTTCAAAAAATCTGCATAATTCAGTCTTTGAGATGTAAACAACATAATTCAAAGAGGTTAGCTGTGAGATCGCCAGTTGTACAGAAACGTATGTATTTACTGTGGTGGTGATAGGAACCAGGGGTCACAACATCTGTGACACAGATATAGCCACGTTATTTAGTATGCAATACCACCAGTGAGCCTAAACGTGTCTTTTATATATGTAATGATGATGAGGGTAAAACAGTGGGGGTAGTTCTTTTTAGGAATTATTTTTGCTTCATATTGTCCTACAAAACATGCTTTTTTAGGCTAAAATCTTATCTCAGAACTATTACAAAACAACGTTTCAGGCATTTTATAACAAATTAAGGCAATAACTTTCTGTGAGGGAGCTTAAAGAGGCATTACACTCTTCAGACAACATTCAAAACAGTGTTTTAGATGTATTCATAACCATTTCATGTAGTGACTCTCTGCGCTGTGGCTTTGAACACTTCAGACGTCTGGTTCCTATCACTACCACTTTAAACAACTCTGACTTCTCTAGAATTAAGCATTTCACATCAAACTACTCTGAATGACTTTGTTTACTCCTTAACAATTTAATTACATAAAAATTGTAGAAAAATTGGTGGAATTCCCCTTTACAGCATGCAGAAAACCCCTGAGAGAAGGCAATGCGCCAAAATGCATATTTTATGGGTTTTTTTTTTTAAAGTTAGATTCTACTCTGCATGCCCGTCTTTATGTCAATCCTGCTTAAGCACATAATTCGTCTGGGGTTGGCTGAGTCACGAATGAGCCCATACTCCTATAAAGTACTGCTCAAGTAAATATGAAAGTTCCAGTCTAGAAGTACAAAAGTAGCTGATAAAAAATGTGTAAGCACTGAATTCTGTGTAAAGCTCCAGTGGATCTTTTTAGTACATCCAGCATTTATCAACAAAAGTCTTGAAGTTTGTTAGATTCTATTCTTCTAATTTTTAATCCTTTAGGGCTAAAATAAAATGCTAAAGCTCCAAAGTCAAAAGATGCTTTGACCAGTGTAACAATGAAATCAAGCACAAAAAAGCACTCAGTGACAAACTGAACCTGTGTGCAAAGGAAATATATTGTTTTAAATCTGTCAAGTTTGCGATATATTGCTATATTTTTTGACATACACTGATCAGCCATAACATTAAAACCACCGTCTTGTTTCTATGCTCATTGCCTACTTATTAGCTCCTCTTCTCATATAGGTGCACTGTGTCGCTCTTCAATTACAGACTGTAGTCCATCTGTTTCTCTGCATTCTTTGTTAGACTACTGTCACCCTGTCCATCAGTGGTCAAGACCTCCACAGGACCACCACAGAGCAGGTATTATTTGGGTGGTGGATCATTCTCAGTACTGCAGTGACACTGACGTGTGTTTGTGTGTTGTGCTGGTCCACCAACCAAACATATCCAGCCAACAGCGTCCTGTGACCACTGATGAAGGGCTGGACACAAGCTGTGCAGTAGCAGATGAGCTGTCGTCTCTGACTTTACATCTACAAGGTGGACCAACAAAGTAGGAGTGTCTAGTAGTGTGGACAGTGAGTGCACACAGTGTTTAACAGCTAGACACAGAGACAGACAAGGAATAACATTCGATAAAAAAGTAGGAAACAGCTTTCACGTCATTTAACAGTGTACAAAATGGAAGGGAAGGTGTTCAGTATTACAGAGGCAAATTCATTTTTTGTGGTGTTCTCCTTAGACTGTAGGCATTTGTAGCTACTACTATTATTAATCCAACATTTCTTCTAAAATCAAGGGTGTTAATACAGAGTTATAACAGCCTCTACCCTTTTGGGATACTTTACACTAGATGTTGGAAAATTCCTGTGAAGATTTGATTGAATTCGGTCACAAGAACATTAGTGAGTTCAGACACTGATGATGATTAGTCAAGAAACTCAAATGTCACTCCATCTCATCCCGCATGTATTAGATGGTGATAAATTACTCAAGAGAATGCAGCTCCACTGCTCTACAGCTCATTGCTGGAGGATTTATTCCCCTCTAGTTGACACTTGACATTGAGAATGATGATCTTTGGCTCATGTGTGGCTGCCCCAGAGTATCCCATTCTGTTGGTAATGCTTTTCTATGGAGATTTTTTGGTGTTTAGTTGATTGCATGTGTCAGCATCGGGTGCCCCTTATAGTAGTTAAGTAGTGAATTAGTGAATTCACTAATTAGAAGGGCTGTCTGTTACTTTCAAACATACATTATATATGAGGTTTCTCCTGTATTGTTCCAGTTCTCCAATCCTAAAGTGCTAATAATTGGCTGTGTCATAGCAGGACCATACAGTAACAGTAACCACAGCTCATCTTGAAGCCTTATGAAACTGTTGAAATAGGCAAGTTCCTCTCTGATGACTTGCAGACAAATATTGGCATCTACACTCTCATTTCATTCCTCACAGTGTCAGCAGTACTCCTGCACTTGTGGCGAATTTAAGGTTGCACACAAAACTGTCTTAACTTCCCCTGCCAGCATCTTAGAATGAGCAAAAAGCAAATGAAAGTGAACTAGGAAGTCAGCACCATAAAATCAACTGACACACTATGATAAGGAAAGAGTTCTGTCTCATTCAGTGGGCAGAATTTGCTTTATTACCTGATGCTGTTTAACTACATTTAAAAAGTATATTTACAGACATTCCTTTTATTACAAGCACTTTAACAGGCATAGCTCCATTTGCATGTCATTCTGCCAAACAGCATGGCTGTCTTATTCACAGCTCTACCCTGAGTATCATGAATAAAATGCCATTTGTATAATAGCTCATGTATTTTTCTACTCAGAAAAAATATATTAACCCCTTAAAATCCTATCCCAGGCTTATTGCCTATTAAAGCTTACTATTCAGTGACTTCAGGGACTTCAGTGCAAACTGAGCTTAAATAAGTGTGTAATAAAACCTTGGGCCCACTGGTTGGCCCTGGCTATTTAAGAGGTTAAGCAGTCTCATTGGTAAATACTAATGCTGATAAACATTATAAAGGTAACATTTTGACAAATGGGTCTTTGTTTGCTTTGCCAGACGAGATGTTTTCTCTGCACCTTCAAGGTTCTTCAGCATCACATACTGTCTCTGGCTCTGGCATCACTTCTTCTGTTGTTTCCTCTACAGTTGTTTGTGCCGGAGTGGCTGGTTCTGGAGATTCTGGTTCTAGAATTACTTGTTCTGTAGTTGTTTGGTCAGCAAGTGCTTGTTCTAGAATCGCATCCTCTGGGGTTATTTGCTCTGGCATTTCTTGTTCTGGAGGTGCTTGTTCTAGAATTGCATCCTCTGGGGTTATTTGCTCTGGCATTTCTTGTTCTGGAGGTGCTTGTTCTAGAATTGCTTCTTCTAGAGTTATCTGCTCTGGCATTTCAGGAGTTTCTTGTTCAGGAGTTTCTTGTTCTGTGGTCATCTCTTCCAGTGCTTGTGCTGGAGCTATTTGCCCTGCTGCCGTGTCATTGAACATACCCTTGTACCTGAGTCTGTCCTCCTCTCTCTTCTCCTCCATACGCATGCTGAGGACAGCTAGCTCCTTCTTGATTGATTTCTTCATGCCTGGGTCCAGATCCAGCACCCTCTCAAAGTCAGCTTTGGCTTCTGTCTCATTCCACACCTCCATATGTGCTTTCCCCCGCAGATAGAAGGCTTTGATGGCCCCTACAGAACACGAAGAGTCCTGTAATGTAGTGCTGCATTTTGAAAACATCATACCAATAGAGTCTAACAGCAAATGAATCAGTAACATGTCAAAAACATATGAGGTTTAGGATTAGGTTCTGAGTTCAAGGTAAGGTTGGGTTTTGGATTGGGTAAAAAATAGGTTTTGTGTAATGGAAGTAATATATTTTAACATCACATCTACTTAATGTAAGTTATGTATCAACAGTACATCTACACCTAAGATATTCACTTCACTACCGCTACTTCACTCATGTGTTGTTGATGTGTTACTGATCATTTCTTAACAGTTTATTAATCATCAACAAAGGACCACTCAAGATAAAGTGCTACCAATTTTTGTTCCTTCTGTGTTGTGTGTGTGTATATATATATATATATATATATATATATATATATATATATATATATATATATATATGTGTGTGTGTGTGTGTGTGTGTGTGTGTGTGTGTGGGTGTGTGTGTGGGTGTGTCTGGGTGTGTGTGTGTGTGGCCTTTTGGCCTGCTGGTGTGCCATGGCCGTTTAAGGGGTTAAATAGCAAATAGAATGGATTAGATATGGCTGACTGAATGTTTTTCATAAATATATAATCTAAAGCAGAGGTTCAACAATTAATAGTTTTTATGTTGATACAATAAACAATAAACTTTGCCTGAACATGTTTTAAGTGGGGAACTTTTACATAATAATACAGAGCTGGCAAAAAAAGAAACTTAATTTATAGACAAAAGTCATTTATATTACAATTGCAATATTGGTCAGAAAAATCACAGTTAGATATTTTAATCCAGTTCATTCAGCCCTGTGCAGGGGTGCCCAAATGTTTTGTCTTAGGGATTCCATTTTGATAGAGTATACAGTATACAAGAAGATTCGTAGGTAAGTACAATGTGTTTTAACATTACACTATATTTTGTTCTTAATATAGGAAAAGTTTAATAAGGTTAATAGTATAAAACTCTATTTGTTCTTTCATTGGCTGAGGGGTGGAGGGCTAGGGTAACGACCCTGCAGGGCAAATCAAACATCCTCATGGGTCACCTTTGGCCTACAAGCTACACTTTGGCCAACGCTGGACTGAGGGCTTATGCTTAAATCTTTGAAATATGCTTCTAATACAGCTGTAAAATATAGAAAAGTTAATGTGCATGTATGAGTTTATTTCCACAACAATTTTTTAAATTCTCACCCAAGACATTATTTTTCATCATTATAACCTAATTACTCTGTTTACCTCATATTTGTGGAATAACTGTCCTTATTAATTTATTTGAGCCAATCAGTTGTGAGGTAGAGTGGTTCTAAATGTGCCTATTTTTAGAATTTATTTCTGCTGTGCAATAGCTTTGATGTCACAATTACTCTACAATGTGGAAAATAGTAAAAATAGAGCAACTGTGCTTTTAGCAGGTGTGTCTAAATGCACAGACCAGTACTTTATAGCTACTACATACCAGGATGTTGGTTGATGATGTCACTGGTGTGCTCAATGACCTCGTAGTACTCCTCTAAACGCAGCAGACACTGGCAGTAGTTGAGTGTGAGAGTATTGGCCATCTTCTCCAGCTTCAACCATGGAGCTTCCCAGGCCTTCTCCTGTGAGAGCACACAGAGCGCACAAAGCTGAAATCAATAACATGGGCCATGCTAAGAAGTCACTAACGCTAAAACAACATAACCACAAAAAAGGGATTAAATTCTATATTGTCTTCCATTGTTAACATCATTGTCTCTGACACCTGTAACTGAAATGGTCTGTTTGAGGAAATCAGGGACTTTCAGATACATTCACATCATCTGTCCTTCATATGCACTTGTTGGTTCTCTTACCTTTGTCTGAACATTCCTGACACAGATGAGGCCCTCTTTGTACTTGTTCATGGCCTCCTCAATGCGGCCCATTTTGTAGAGTTTGTTGCCCTGGCCATGGAGCACAGGCACCGCCTTCAGCTTCTCCTCATCACTCAGAGCCCACGACTCCCTGTCATACTCACTCGGCTGCTGCACCTGAATATCAAACACACCCAGTCAAGCGCTCAAAATGAGCCTCATAGTGTGTCTTCAGGCAAAATGGAAAAGTGTGCTTTATTTTTATAGGGAAGGGCATACACTACAAGCACGTTATGAGAGCCTTGCTCCTGGGGACTTTAAACTGAAAATAATTCCCTAGCTCAACCTAGTGGCCATTCATGTGAAGTATTTTTATGTGCGCATGTACCATCACAGTTCCTCTGCTCTCTTGTGTAAATACAAATCTATTATGCAACACATTTACTGACTCTGACAAAGTAATGTGGTCACAAGATTCCCATAAAAGTGCTTGCTTAATAGCTAAGTGTTCCATTTCAACACTAATGTAATCAGTCAGCCAAGACATGTCTGAAGTTTGGTCTTCTGGTTTTGCTCTGGACCTACAAGGCTAATGTAGCTAAGTAGTAGAGGCTTAAACTCCCTTAAATTAGCATGACTACATCATCACAAATGTGCTTCAAACTGTGTTGAGTTGTTAGGTAATCTCAAATAGACTTAATTATGTGGTTTCTGTCACTGGATAATGTACTGTTATCTATGTAAATGGACAAAATTATGAAGCACGGCTAAAAACAGCAGTAGTTACTACTGTTTTTAGCTGTACTATCTACTCTATTTTATAGGTAACAGTATGTTATGCAGCATCAGAAACAAGTTAACTTGAAAGCATTATTTTAACTGGTAGCCTTAAAAAGCTTTAAAAGTTTTGTGTATGAGTGTGACAGAAAGTAAGACAGACAGAAATCATGGTGACCACTTACCTTTAGCAGTTCAAGCACAAAAATGAGAGGCTGAGGTTCTTTTTGGAGCTCATCCAGGTCCTCATAGCCCAGTGTGTGATAAGCAAACATGTTTGCCATGCCACAGGTGTGGATGTGCCAGTCCACTGGATCTTTGCCCTCCGCAATACGTCGTAGACTCTTTGCCACTATGGGGTACATGCCAGTGTGCTGTCCATCCACAGACAAAGCAGACTGTTAGACAGTAGAAACTAAAGAAATACCTTGGTCTCATTTCTAACAGTCTAAATTGTGATGGATTTGTACTTCTCTTTGTATTTATTTATGACAATGCTTTCACTTCTCCAGTCTATTTGTAAGAAACCTACTTTTTACTCAGTCACATTTTACCTGTTCACATGGTTTACACCATCTCCCACTTTTGAGGTATATTATTTTATTTCAAATCCAAAGATTCTCAAAAAGAAAAGAGCAGAGCCAAACAGGTGTCAGCTGTGCTGACAGGTGCTGGATGTATTAAGAAGTTCTACAGCAGTTCTATAACTTGCTTAGTACTTCAGTCGTTTTTGACCTGATGCCATTTTTTCTAGGTTACTTTAACTTCTCTATGTATCATAATTTTAATTGAAATAACATTCCCTTGACTATGGGTTTATGCTACTCTACACAACCAAAAGTGTGGGCATCCCTCCTAATTATTGAATTCAGGTGTTTGTCACACCCATTGCTAACAGGTGTATGAAATCAAGCACATAGCCATACGTTGTCAGTAGAATAAGTCGCACTGAAGTGACTTTAAACATGGCACTGCCATAGGATGCCTCCTTTGTCACAAGTCAGTTTGTGAAATGTCTGGCCTGCTGGATTTGCTCTGGTCAACTGTAAGTGCTATTTTGTGAAATGGAGCAACAACAGTTCAGCCCTTAAGCAGCAGACCATGGAAACTCATAGAGTGAAGCTTCCGAGTGCTGAAGCGCACAGAGCATTAAAATCACCTATCCTCTGTTGCATCACTCACTACAGAGTTTCAAATTGCCTCTGTTAGAGTGATGTAAAGCATGCCAACACAGGACTTTGGAGTAGTGGAAGCGTGTTCTCTAGAGTGACGAATCACACTTCACTATTTGGCAGTCTGAAGGACAAATCTGGGTTTGGCGGATGCAAGAAGAATGCATAGTGCCAAAAGGAAAGTTTGGTGGAGGAGAGATAATGGCCTGTGGCTGTTTTTAGGGGTTTGCGCTCAACTCCTTAGTTCCAGTGAAGGGTAATGTTAACACTGTTAAGGGTGACACTACTGCATAAAAAGACATTTTAGAGAATTTCGGCTTCTGTCAGGAAGATACTTTCCTGTTCTGGCATGACTGTGCCCCTGTGCACAAATCAAGTCCATAAACACATGGTTTGATGAGTTTGTTGTGAAGGAACTTCACAGAGCACTGAGCTCAACCCCACTGAACACCTTTGGGATGAATTTAAATGTTTATTGCAAGCCAGGCCTTCCTCTCCCACACCAGTGCCTGACCTCACAAACGTTCTTTTGACTGCATGAGCATAATTTCCCACAGACACATTCCAAAATCTTGTGGAATGCCTTGGCAAGGCAAACTCAATATTGACACCCATTACTTTGCAATGGGATGTCAAACAACCTCATTTAGATGTGATGGTCAGGTGTGCACATAATTTTGGCCATATAGTATACTTATATAAGATATTGCTGGAATGTTCTAATACTTAATGTCACCAAAGTCTTCTTTATTCTTTCTTAAGCCAGTTTGACCACAGTCTTCTTGTAAAGCTCTTTGCTACACTAGATGTAGTGTTGACAGAAGGGCATAATAATGATTACATGGGGTGGGGCAGCTTCAGTTTAATCCTCCTTTAGGCACTCAAGCTGTCAGTCAGGCTAACCTACAGTGCATTCTTCTGAGGCCCACACTGGTGTAAGACAGTGCGTACAGTAGCTGTTTAGGTCTGTGTGTCCCACTATAAAGTTTACTGACCAAAAAGTCATTTGTTTGCTATGTTCTCTGCACTGACACTGTACAAAGGTTGGTGTGTTTGCTTTTAGCTTTGATTCAATACAGGCTGTGCAGAGATCAGCCTCACAACCCACGTCATATCCTACGCATGTACACAAACAGCATCACAATGCTCCTTTTGCCAGATAATGACCATGACTAGTCTGTTTGTGTAGTATCTCTGACTTTTGAACAGGCTTTTAAGGAGGCTAGACTTTTCCAGCTGATATTTTGTTTCCTGGCATCTTTGCCAAAAAGCAAATTACAAAGCTACGTTCAGTGGCTCGGGTCCATTATTACCAGAAGATGTTCATTTATACCACACAGTCATACATCGGAAGTTGTACTTCTGCTATTCAGTCTTGACTTGTAGACCAGACTCAACAGAAATGCTGTTTGTAGAATAGGAGAGACAGTGAAAACTCACAATGATGTCACACCAGAACTCAGCCACCTCTCCAATGCGCATGGACTTGAGCAGGATCTCCCACACGTCCAGTTTGAACATATTTCCAAACACCACTTCCATGGGCACGCCAACCTTCTTACTGTCGTCAATCACCGTTCGGTCATCGTTACATAGCATGGTCCGGAAGTGGAATGTTACCTGCAAGTCATAAGAACCACAAGAGCAACAACTGAGAAAGGCTGAAGTATGAAGGTTTATCATGCGTCACTGTGGCTCAGTGGCACGAGTCTGGTCCAGGTTGAGGGCTGTTGCACTACAAGGCTTTATTTATTCATGAAGGTCTTGCTATTTAGCATCAGGTATGTTAAATCCATTGTCAAAGAAATCTGCAGGGATATTTTCCACACCTCCAAAGTTCAGTCTTAGAGGAGTTAGGATTTTTTGCTTCTCATAATCAGAGCAATTCCAAACACTTTGAGCAATGTTGAGGTCTGGACTCTGGGGTAGACAGACCTTTCTTCTGAGAACACCAGCAGCTTCTTTGTTTATTTTGCAATTGTTCTCTTTTTTGTCTCCTTTTCATAGTAACAGCTTCTTGACAACTAGATATCCTTTCAGACTCATAGTGTTGAGTTGTCTTCTCACAGGAAGGATGAACAGAAACACTCCGAAGCAAGGGTGAAAACTTCTCATAGTGACATTTTTTGGTCTACCAGGTCTTATATGATTGTTAGGAGTCCCATTTCATCTATATCTTTAAAAAAATTAGTTTTGGAAACTCCTGTTTTTCCACTTTTTCCTTTAACTTTACCTTTATGTGAGAAGGTTATCTTGTTATCTCCTCAGAAATGTCTCCTTAAAATAGCTAAACCTGTACAAAATAGTTGCTTTGATAGGAATTTAATAAATGGGTGGTCTCTGACTGTTGCACAGTTCTATATGCAGTTGTTTAGGGCCCCTGAGCTACAAGGGCCACTGTAAGCATGCTATATATTTGTATGTGTGTATAGTTGTTTAAATATTCTAAATATTTTATTTCTTCTGTAGTTCAAGTTAACTGTGTTTTTAATTAAATTCTTCTTGAGCAAAATGAACAAAACATTAATCTGTTTTGAGGTGGATGGGGGTATCTAAATGTTTACAAATGGCCCAGGGTTAAACTGCCTGAAGGTACACTATAGTTGTTCATTTAACAATTTTGCTGTTCACAGTAATGTCCTCTTGGCCAGACCTACTTGTGTTCTCACTTTGGAGAGATAAAGATGACCAAAGGCTTTTTATTTCCTGTTCTCACTTCCATAACTTGATAAAGTGAAACCATCACTTGTCTCGTGAATGAAGACATGTGATCCTAAGATTAAATTATGCAGTGTGTGGCTCCATACACAATTGTAGTACAAAGACGATTTGTCTGTGAATACATTTTTGATGCAACAGCAGTTTCTGACCACAGGATTGCTGTTGTTGCCCAGATGTTGTCCAGGTGGTGGAGCATTCTGAACACAGCAGTGACACTGGCATGGTACCGTGAGCTGTGCTGATATGAGTGTATCAAATACAGCAATGCTGTTGGGGATTTTATACACATCTTTGTCACGGCTGGTTTGAGATTGGGACACCACGTAAAATAGCCAGTTCTGTGACCAGAAACTGACCACTGATATAAGGTCAAAAGGTTGATTAACCAAACTGTGCATCAACAGTGTCAAAGTGTACACCAATCAGGTTGAGCAACAAGTTAGATGTTTCTAGTAGAGAAGCTGGAGATTTTATTCCAGGTGTATATTGCACCATTGGCATTAATGTTGCCCATGTATTGATATGAATAAAAGGCCCTACCTTTGATCCTGTCATGAATTTGGGAATCTGATTGGTTCCTCCATACAGGATGGTTTTTTTGATCCCCTCCACACCAAACAGCAGACTGTCCTCCATACTGTGAGTGATTGTGTATCTATATGTATATGTATGTGTATGTGCAGCTCAGTGTGAGTGGATAAGTATGTTTGTGTGCACAGCAGGGTTGAGTTGAGGTGTGAGGGCTGTCCACTGCAGCGAGGATTAAAGGAGAGGGATAACAGGATTAAAGCCGGCAGCCCCGTCTGTCCTGAAGCCCTGTCATCCTGAGAAGGGCTTTCCTCAGCACTTTTAACACATGCCCACACATCTCCAGAAAGGTCTGGAACATGCTTGAACTAAGGCGATAAAAGTTTATTGATACATTGTGATATATAAGTTTAAAGTGGTGATTCAGCTTGATAATGGAACGTTAGAACTGACAGTAAACAATTACAATAAAATTCAATACAGTATTTGCTCATATTTTGCCCAAAATTAAGTAAAATATGATCATAAGTAAAATAGAATAGGTACCTCTTGAAAGGAAATGTATAGAGAATGTAATGATTTGTAAGATTACACTAAACGCAATACTACATTTACAGATTAATTTACAGTTAACAAATTTACCAATGTCTAATGGTAAATTAGCAGAGCAATAATCTGAGTTTAATATTATGTTATGCTATTATTTACATTTTATTAAACTCAAAATGTAATAAAATGACCTTAAAAATGAAAACATTGAATCAGTTTTAATGTCTGGAATGTAGACCATGTAGACACCGAAAAGCTGCGCTGAACAAAATGAAAACTACTTGTAATGTACAAATTCTAAAGCCTTCATTTCAAGTCCTAAATAGAAACCGCTTGTTTAAAACATTTGCTTTTGTTTTTGAACAAACATACAATACTGTGCAAAAGTCTGAGACCACCATTAATATATTTAATTTACTGTCTAAACATGCAGCATGTTATTAATTTTTCAGGAGATATTTCTGAGGAGATTAGATATAAAATAATCCACTTGCATAAAGAAGAGGAAAGTTGATGGAAAATAAGTGAAAAAAAAAAAAGTTTCCAAAACTAGAATTTAAAAAAATACTAAAAAAGAAAATGAGGCATCTAACAAAACCTGGTTGAGCACCAAAACCATCACCGTCAGATCAACAGTACTTAAAGCTTTGAGAAATCTTTGAAGGAGAGGAGAAAATCAAGCTCCACTGATTCTTCACAGGTGTGAGGTCTGGAAAAATATCTCTGCAGATTTCTTTGAAAAAAAAATCTCTGAAAGCAAGTCTCCTGAAAGAATGGCAGTGGAAAGTGTGGAAACACTAAACATTGAATTTCTGAGTATTTTCCAGTTAAATGTTTTCTGCCTTTTTGTGCTTAATGGCTTCTGATCTCAGTACTAGACATTAGCGTCATTATCAAAATTTATATTCATCACAAAAACACTTTTAAGCTTTTTTTTGAAACTTTTAAGCATAAGCCTTTATATTGAAATAAGGAGTGTCCAAACTGGAGGTATAAATATTTGACATTAACACAGTGTATGTTTTTGTAGTATTGGTTTAATTGCCTGTATTCTGCTACTGTGTGAATAGTTTCCCTGTTTGCATATTTGTTAATAATTCTTAATCATTCTGAAATAATCAAATCAAATCGTTCTGAGAATTCATCATTTCAGGATGAATCATTTCCTGCAGAATCGAATCATAGTGCAGTCATAGATTTGTACTCCTGGCCTGAAGTCACGGCCCCCACACAGAGCACCTGGGAGATGGCCCAGTCCTTCTTCCTCTCTCTGACAGCCTCCATGGTGGTCCATGCTAACATGCTGGAGTGAAGTCGGAGCATGGACTCGGCGACCCTGGCCTGCACATGTGGCTGACAGCTGGAGAGTATGCAGTGTGCTAAAGTACAGCACCACAAGCTCCTACTGAGAAAAGTGCCCCGAACAGCCCATCTGCTATACAGCTTCATAAGACTGTCCAGATTACAGAGCAGGGCCCACGTCAATTAACTGAGCGTAGTTTCAGTTTTAACTAGCCGTGCTGAGGACACGGTGTACGTGCCAGTCACATAAACCGGGCAACATGGCAGCTCTGGGATGTTTTCAAATATCACTGTTGTCGTATAAAAACCTTGTAACTTTAGTGTTTTATTACGTTAAGGTTTTTCACAAGTTGAAAACACCAACTTTCCTTTATATGGGCATCAGACCAGTAGAAACGATGACATAGAATCTCTGAAGTAGCTCACTTTAACAGTTTAGACTGTTTGTTCCTTTTACTGTGAAGTTACCGTTGTGAAGATGTAAGTTTTGTTACAACAGCAATCCTACTGGTGCAGTGAATGCTGAATGCTGAATGGGAAAGACCATCACCCACAGCTGGCCTGCTGTCTGGGGAGGGGATTGAGAGGGACCTTCCTTTAAAAGGAAGCCTGCATTGCTTCCTGAAATGACAAAGTGCACTCACATTCCTGAATTCATGTGGCCTTTGCTATTGCACAACAGTTCAGAAGGAGCAGTTGGACATGAGCCAGAGATTTGCAGCGTTCTCTAATGCCCTCTAGTGGCAACAATGTGAACACATCCATGTGCCTGAAGCTCCTGGGACTTTAACAGGCCTGTTGCTGTAACACAAGTTATGGTCACTGGCCTGTTCCTATCTTGTCCTGTAATCAAGCACAAATAAGACTTTTAAAGAGGATGAAGTACTGTAATCATTATGGAGAGGACACTCTAGACTGCTATCTCTGTTCTGACCCAGATAAGGCATTTAATGAACCTTGAGATGGCGTAAACACTACATGCTGAATCTTAATTTACAATCGTAAACCTTTAGTTTACTTAGGCTTTGTCCTCTTTCATCCTCTAATGCATTTTTATCCTTTTTTTAAATGTAATTGCCATGTTTTCAGAAAAGTTTTAGAAAAGGCCTCTGTAATAGTACTTGGGGTACTTTCTTCTGGTTCACTGATTATTTTTAAGGGGGGTTTCCCCCCGTTTTGCTCCTTACAATTGTTGTTTCCTATTCAAAGGCCAAATTTCTGCATCATCATCTTCTTCTTCATCATCATCATCATCAAGGTGTTGCCATGGGTGCAGGCCTAAATCTATGGAAAAAGCTAACTCTGAATCACTTGTCAGACAAAAGGCCTGAAACGCCTGCTGCATTTCAATCTCCTATAATAGAGTGGAAGAATAAATTCCTCCATTCTCTCTCTTCACTCACATGTGATGATATTTTAATCCTCGAGCAAGTACTTAAAGGAACGTTTTTGTCTGGAGAAACATTAAGAAGAGCTGCTTAAACGGCAAGCAAGGTATTACACTGCGAATGTCGAATGCATTTCCCCCGGCTGTCTGCAGGGATGTTTAATGGCCTGAGTGAAGCGGTGCAGGAGCTGCTGGGCCACTGCAATGGAGTGGTTATATATAGTGCAGCTGCAGCAGTATGGCAGTAAGCAGGTCTGTGGCTCAGGCCGGCGTGATTCTCCACCTGTCACACACTCGCACACACACGCAAGAGGATGTTAACGATGCTGTAAGTCAGCTCTGGTGTCAGAGTGAGTCATGGAGACTGCGTCAGTCCCTCCCACGCACACAGATTTGTATGGATGTGAGCATGCTTTTATCAGAAAGGACGGCTTTTCAAGGAACACCATGTGCATCCTCCTGAATGATGCCACGGAAACCTGACTAATTATAATGCGTGGCGATCTGTTTGTGTAATGCAATATTCTCAGCTCTCTGCTGAGCTCAGAGTACAGCAAAGCTTTCTCATTCATAAAGCAATGAGGCTGTAAAACCCCTGTAACAGATTACAGGTGCTCCAAGGACCTGGTGCTAAAAGTCCACTCTTAATAATGAAGTTGCAGAAAAAGGTTTTTTGGAGCAATGCCACAGAGGAAACACCTATCTATCAGCTGACGGTTCTTTAAAGGAATACAGTGATTTTCACTGTACTCTCTACTGTAACGGCAGTGTACACTCTTAAAAATAAAGGTGGCAAAAGGGTTCATTTGAATTTGAATTTAATACCATAGAAGAACCATATTTGGTTCCTTAAAGAACCTTTCAGCATTTTTAATCCAATCTTTATGTGCCGTACCTGTTGTGTACACTTAAATAAAGGCCTTCTTTAGAGCTCTCCTTACAGTAGTTGGTTTTCAAAATAGCCATTTGTATAAATGATGGTCAGACAGTAATTTTTACATGGTTCCCTGTTCTTGGACTCCAAGCCTTTACATCACATGGGAGCTTTTTAAACTTTAAAAAGGTTCTTCACACTCAGACATCTCATTTACAAAAAATAATCTTTGAAGAACAATCCACTGAGTGAATTATTCTTAGGGCAGTGATTCTCCAACCAGTCATCACGGACCTCCAGATGGTCCATATTTTGGGTCGACCCCTATATGTTGTGAGTTGGGATTGAGCAAATATGTTGACCAGACACGTTTTCTTTAAAATAATGAGATCTAACTGCTCAATAAATTAAGTATTAAGTATTAACATTTATACATGCATAATATATATTTCCACATGCATAAATATTATGATAAAGCTAATATGTATGTATATCTTATGATAAAGCTCAACAGTGATAAAAAAATGAGTATTAAATGAACATCATATCATATAAGGCAACAACACGAATCAGATTAAAAAGATGAACACCAAAAGAAATGTAGAAATGTAATTAAATGCTAAATTAAAGGGACCCATCTTCAAATGTTTCTTAAAAGGGTTCCCCAGATTAAAAACCTTAAAATGGTTCTGTATAGCACCAATAAAAGGGTTCCACTATTGTTGCAAATCATGGAAACCTTTGTGGTACCACATGCTATACTATATTCTATATACTATATAGATTTCTGTTTGCATGTACAGCATCACTCAAAACCATTTTAATGCCTTTAATTTTAGGCCTTTAGAAAGAGAGCTTGAAAAGTGAACCATCTGTAAAAAGGCCACCTTTATTTTGAAGGGTGTAAGTTGTGGTGACACAGCCCTGCAGGGTGACTGACCCCATGTTTATGTGTGAGTGTGAGTGTGAGTGTGAGAGTGAATCTGTGGGTGTCCCCCCTCTCCAGTCCTGTCAGAAAGTGACACATGCTGTGCTGACCCAACACTGTGAGGTGGCGGAAGGGGGGTCCCATTGGGGAGATGGGGCTGGTGTTGGAGACAGCTCGTCCTCAGCTGGAAGCTCGTTCTCTCGGCCTTTTTGCACACTCCCCGCTCTCCAGTCACACAGCAGGAAGTGTATGCGGAGCAGAGTGGCTCCTCCCTCACGGCCAGCCTGCCCAGACTAGCCTGTCGTCACTGAGGAAGCTTTCAAGTGGTCGTGACAGAGGTCCAGACCTCCCTCCCCCAACTCACAGACATCCTGCCATCCAGTGTCCTGCCTACCACAGCGCTTCCCTTTGACAGCCGACACACACACAGTGAGCAGGGCTGTTAATGTGTGTATGTCTGTGTGTGTTTTCATACAATCTCAGGTCAGAATTTCCTGATTTTGCAGAAGAAAACAGAAAAGCAGAACTAACCCACAATGTCAGGACCAAGAAGTTACATGGTTCTAGGTTTAGGGTTACATACATAGAGTACAGTAAAAGTCTGAGACCACTCTTATTTATTTGATTCCCTAACAAAACAGCCTTAAAATACAACGTTTTCATTTTCAGGAAGAAACTTCATAGGAACTTAGGTATAAGATAATAGGGTAATCCATTGGCATAAGGAAGAAAAAAATCTAAGTAAAATAATAGGAGCATCAAAAAAGGATTAAAATAGAAATACTTACAACTGTGCAAGACCTGGCAGACCACCAAAACTGCCCCCATCAGATAAACAGCACTTAAAACTTTCATCTTTGAGAGAGAGGAGAAAATCTGGCTCCTCTCTTAGTTCACATCTGAACAAATCCTCAGGTGTTTCTGTCCATCCTTCCACTGTGAGAAGACAACTCAACACTATGAGTCTAAAAGGATGTGTAGCTGTGAAGTTGACATTACTGAGAAAACATAAAAACAAAAGGAAGGAATTCTGTAAATCAAGCAAAGAAGCTGCTGTTGTTCTTAGAAGTCCAGACTTCAGCATCACTAAATGTGTTTGAGATTTTTTTTGAAAAACTGAAAGCAAGTTTACCGAAAAGAATGGAAGCTGTAATGAAGACCAAGCATGGATCTTATCTTGAAAGGTTTTGAAACGTTTGAAATTATATTTATTATTTGGGCTTCTGTGTAATTTTCTGTAAAATATATTTCATGTTTTTATCAAATTATTTAAATAATTTGTTCTTTATTAAATAAATGTAGGGTGGTCTCTCACCTCCATGTCCTGACTCTGAAGAAAAACAAGTGTGTATGTGTTTTATCAGCTCTCCCTTTTCACACTGTTCACACACATCAGTAACATGCTGCATCTGCATTTTCAAAACGGCCAGCCCAAGTTCACATATCATCCTGTCTTATATCCAACATATAGAGAAATGTCAGATGTGGAGGAGAGAATATAGTGACAGGGCTTGTGAAAAACGTTCTGAAAAATGTATTGAAAGTGTGCACCATGGATACAGTACACATATATCTGATACTGGACTGACCTGATTCAGTGTCTTATTTCCGTCTGAGTGATGAAAGCTGTTTTCCTGTTTCTTGTTTTAGATGAAAGATAATCTCCATTAACAGCGTAATTTAGTCTATGACTAAGTGTATTGTGCACCGGCCAGAAAAATGACTACTTGCAAAGTAAAATACATTAAAAGAGAGCAAATCTCATCCTGTCTATAGAAAAAAAAAACAGTTTGATTCTAATACATGCAATGCATGACAAGTGGCATAATTAAAAATCTAATAATAATAATAATAGCATTAATTGCTATTATTATATAGTTACAGTAAGGTAACAATATTTATATATAATTATTTAAATAATATAATTACATAAAGTAAAAGCAATCAATAAAATGATGTTATTCTTAGAATTCTTAGAAGTATATATATATATATATATTTATATATATATATATGTATACACATAAACTTGACATTCTTAATGCACAACTTTTTTTTACTGAGTTTAACATTATAAATAAATAAATAAATGTGCCATAAAATTTGCAAAGGTTAGATTTTATTTTTTCTCATTTGCTCAAGGTGTTTATTCAAATAAATAGAAATTGCACCTTTAAATTTGCAAGAAAAGGACATGCAAACCTTGGGACAAGCGTATTATTCTCATTGTTGTTAGACTTGATTGACTAGTTCGAGCCACAACTTCGCAGCTAACTAGAATGTATGTCTTGTATGTATTTTGTTCTCTTTCATATTTTCTAACAGCTGTCTCTTGCTATCAGCCTCTATTTGTGTGCAAGTGCCTATTAGTGATAATGTTATTATAGATCCACAAAGAGAGCTCCAGTTCTGAGTGCTCTCTGACCTCATACTTCAAATAGGCTATATTTCAAAATACAGTGAAGCAATTGTTCAGCCCTCTAGACTGGAGCGATTAGTGCAGAAAGCCACAAGTGAAGTGAGAGTGCATCCGTGCGTCAGAGGTTGTTTGTGTGTAATACTGGAAAGCTCCAGCAGGAGGTCGGCAGGGTGGGGCAGCTCGGAACAACCAGGCACACAGATGAGCTACTGTATCAAACACTTTCCACCAAGAATTCTGGCAGAGAATCTGTTGTAGTTGTCATGAAGACTGTGCTGTAGGCCTGTGTGTAGGGAACTGATCCTGGATCTGCACTCTTCCTCTGAGACACATACCTAGGCACATCTGATACATGTGGCCTCTGAGCTGCCTGAACCTGCAGAACAGACACACCTTAATGTCCGATGGCTCTGCTCATTTCTGCAGAAATGATCCAGCAATTTCTGAAGTAGTTCAAGCCTCTGGCTGAAAGCGTGAGAGCACTGTGATTGAGATGAATTGATATGAAAGGAACTGAAACAGCAGAAACCAGCAGCAGGCTGTCGATTTACAAGAAACAAGAAGATTGAGACAGCGCTACATTTTGAGGTGTATGACCCAGAGCAAACATTACAAACATTAAAAATACCTCAGTGAAATATGTGACTTGATTATTATTAACCAAAGTTAGATTGAATAAGCCAAATACATCCAATAAAAATTCATACAGCACAGTCTTCATACTAGAGTGTGACTGGCAGCTACAACGTAAATGACCCTGGGTGCTGCTGCAAATACACATAGTACAGGCAAGTTTGTGGACACCTGCTCCACCAGCATGCTTTCTGAAAACTGTATTAATAGGAAGTATGTTCTCACTTTGCAGTAACAGCCTCTAAATCTTTAGGGAAGGCTTTATACTAGATGTTGAAACATTGCTGTAAGAATTTGATTGCAGTCAGTCACAAGAGCATTAGAGAGGTCAGGTACTGATGTTGGATGATTAGTTCTAAATCACAAAGGTACTGGGTGGACCTCCATCACTCCAGAGGGTGCAGTTCTGCTGCACCACAACCCAGTGCACTTGCAATGATAGCACCTTAAAGTAGCTGAATTCACTAACTACAAGGGGCGTCTGTATCCTTTTGGAATACAGTGTAATTCTCACAGTTGTGCTGGCACTGTTAAAGTGTAATAACAGAATATAAAATGGTTGGAAAATGTGTAGCCTATACAATGTTGCAAAAGCCAGCTCAAAAACTGGTAGTTACTCAGAGGCTTTGTTTTAAGTGACTGGGGGTTTAGCAAGGGTTTGTGTTAGCAGATGAAAAGTCTACATTAATTTTGCTTGGATTGAGGAACAACGTGAAATTAGTTGTAGAGCCGTTATGTCTGTTACATCACCAAAAGGATCATTGATGGCATGAATGCTTAGAAGGCCAAAAATGATGAGAGTAATGGGTGACTAGTATTTATTTGCTAGTTTTTGATGAACATATAGCCAAAGCTGGAGTAAATTTGAAAAGAATTGCTCAACAATGGACTGTCAGACAAGACAAAGAAAGTGAGGGCTTATACTCTGTTAAACCTGGACCAAAAGTGGTTTAAAAATCTTGGGCATTTTTCTTCATAGCACAGGAAGACCAAAAGGATCCAGGGTTTCTTCTGAAGACGTTTTCCAAGCTGTGCTTCCATGTGAAAAATGTCAACTTCTGACACGGCCCCACTTAACTCAAATCCAACAGAGGGACGCTAGCTGGTACACATAGTACCTCTCACCTAAAATGACCCAATTGTTCTTCAATAGGAAATTCAAGCAGGACCCTACAGCTAACAGCAAAAATGGATTAAGTAAATAAGTTTAAATCCCTTTTGGCTTCTTTAGTAAACACTGCAGGTTTAAAATTGACTGCTGCACTGGCCTTTGGGTTTCAAGGCATCGAGTGGCCAAAGTTCTCCCTGCTGGAGCCCCATGTGTCTTCTCTCCCTCGACCTTTAGTTACATACCACTACACATAGCAGGCAGTACAAAGGGCACTCACTCACACACACACACACACACACAGGGGCCCTGCTGACACAGCTACCTTCACACAGTCACATGTTCTGGGCTATTCTATAAGCTGCGTCACCCAGGGAGATATTCTGAGCTTGCTGCAGGATCAGGCAGTCCAGGTCAGGGTTCTGAACACTATTTAACCTCTCTGGATTTCTGAGTGTTACAAAGATCAGACCTCAGGGAGACAACGCAAGCGCTGCAGGGCTTTAGCACTGAACGAGTCAGTCAAAAACAAAAAACAAAAAGCCTGCTGACAGGTCTTGCAGACAGCTTGGCCTTCTCTAAAGGCAAATATGACCAGACCATGATTAGTGCACACATCAGGCCTCCAGCCTCATACTTTAGATGACTACTGAAGTTCTACACACCTGACAGGATTTCCACTAGAGTATGAATAATAACTATACACATCAAAAATGATGAAAAGTACTGTTGTAAACTAAAAAGTAAAATATAAAAATACAAAAATACATCTTGAGTTTTGGATTAGATCTACTAGGTTAATATAGCTAACAGGTAATAGAAGCTTATACTTCGCCACTTAGCATCATGCAAAATTTATATTAATTTACTTAGACTTTCCCAAGTTACAAACTACACTTGTTTTCTCTCATATAATCGTTCTTGATGCTTTATGTTTAAGTCTTCATGCTGCACTGATTCTAAGGAACTGTTAAAACTCTCCCTCTCCATCTTGATTGAAGGATTTATCACTGGGTTTCATACACAACAACTGGCTTCTTGATTCCTGTGCTTTGATTGGCTGGTGAAATGCTGGTTTCTGATTGACTACATGAATCCTGTGAACAACATTATAGATAAACCACCCTAGCGATCCTAGCTGGATCAAACATTTTAAGATAATGAGATGAGCTGAAGTAAAATATCAAAAGTCATCTTCAGTCAGAATTACTGTCAACAAACTGTTCTTCTATTTCTACTAGTAGATACTTCTGCTGCCAGCTTTTGCCAAATACTAGCATGAACACCCTTGAATACATTTCGATATCTAGCTGTGGAATTGTTTCATCCACTACATCATTCAAGTGCTAGACAAGTAAACAGTGTTATTGTTGAATATGTGTGTAGAATCAAAACATGTAATCACTAATCATTTACATGATGGTTGGGGGGCCCATGAAAGGTTATTGCTTACGGCACCAAAATGTTCAGAAATGCCGTTGCTCTAATTGTTATTGTGGGATATTTCTATGACATGAAATTTGCCATCAATCAGGTAGCTAACCTGACTGATCTACAATGTTTCTGTGACTGTAGTTAAAAACAACAAACTGTTTCTTTAAGCAAAACGCAAACCCTCACATCTCACTGGAGCCCTCAAACACCTCCAAACCTCATCCCCACACCCATCAACCACATTGCCAGTGCAGGTCACCTGCTTGGCTGAGCTGAACCTGTCTAAAGGCAGCTGTGAACTAAGGGTGTTGGTGGCATAAGAGAGGGAAGTGTTTAGGGAGTTTGTGCAGTATGTGGTGTGACTCAAGTCCCTCTGAGGCCCATCAAGGGCAGCATGGTGGGGGTAGAGGTAGGGACAGAGCCAGACACGTGCTGGGATGTGCTGCAAAGAAAGACAGCCAGCCACAGGGCTAAACCGAAGCTGGGCTGCATTATCATGTTCCTCCCTGCAGAGCGCTGGAGCAAAAAGGTCGGTCAAACAGGCCCCTCACAGGGATCTGGACAGCTGTAGAAAAGCACGACATCTTCCGTCAGTGATTGTCAGGGGGTACTTTTTGAAATGTGGGCCGCTTGCCTCAGGTCCAACCTTCAGCATTGCACCTGTATGATGTTTACACGGCTATATTTTCCTGTGATAAACACATGAAACTATGATGTCATGCTGCCATCCGTTCTCTTATTACATGGCAGTCTGAGGTATGTCGTAACTGGCACAGCGACCGGAGAAAGGTCTGAAAGTGATCTGAAGCTCAGCTTGGTTTCATGGCAGATACAACAGGGCATTTTCTTAGAAGTATGGCAAGCAGCTGCTCTAGTCTCGACTGTGCCTTCCTGTGAGTCGCCATTCCCTGGAGATGACACTTCCTCTTACCCCTTCCTGCCTTCTATGCATGAGTGAATATGGCTTGCATGCCTGCGATATGTCTGAAAGCATGATCACTGCTGCTGTGCTTTATCCAAAGCCCAGGTGAAGTCTCGGTGGAGCTGTGCCAGCATTTCAGTAAGCCATAGCACTCCCAGATGCACTCACTGACCCTCCTGAGTCATGCAACTGAGTCGCCCTCATGCATTAAAATGGCTCAATTAAAAAGCAAAGGGACAGAGTGAAACAAAAAGGTAGAAAGGGAGAGAGACTAGGCCAGAGGAGCTCTCCTTCAGCCCCCTCTGCCTGCCTGAGCTGCTCCAGGCCCAGGGGAACCTGACTTGTGTTTGTGAGCCGCGACTGACAATTTCCTCAAGTATGTGAGCGTGCGGCTTGTGCAGCTTGCAGCCCAGCTGCAGCCTGAAGGCCAGCAAAATGAAAGGCAGACTGTTCTCACGTGGGTCTGCATGTGGAACACAGACCGAAGGGAGCCCAGCAAATGCCCCAACGCCTCACGCTCCCCACAGGGGCTCAGCAGCCTCCAGTCTGTGAGGGTTTACTGTAGGACAGCGGCTGAAGGGAGCTTGTACTGCTATCATGTACTGGTGCTATTTCCTACTTGTGAAGACATAAACAAATGTCTACAGCCTAATTGATAACTCCTAAAAGCATATTGCATTCACAAACATAATGAATTACCTGCCATTAACAACTGAAACCATCCTTTTCTTTACCATGAGGAATGAACAAAAGCTATGCTGCTTTTGTGATCCCATTTCCCATGGGCTGTATTTAAAACTTTATAGTACTACAACAAATAATGTCACACCAACAATAGTGCATTCAACAATATAGTATGTGGATTTCGATGCAGTCTTGTATTATTTAATAAATGCACAGATAATATTACCAACTAGTCTAATTAATTTAAAATCTAATATATTATAGACCATGCAATGCTTTGCTGGTGTAGTGTAGTGAGTAACACCTCTGCCCTCCACAGCCATAGGAGTCCTTGGACAGGACTCCTAATTCTACAATCGCCTATATCTGTAACATTTTTAATTGTATGTTGCTCTGGATTAGAGTATCTGCCAAATGCATAAATGTAAAAGTAAAATAAAGCATTGAACAATTGAAGAGGTTAGTAAATGTCTGCAGTGTATCCAGTTACTGCTAAAAGCAAGATGCATTTAGAAAAACAAAGAATTACCAGCCATCGGCCACTGAAACAAATACTTTGCTCCACTGTGATGAAAGGCTAAAGGTTAGGAAAAGTCAGAATTTCAGCTAGAAAAATAGTTTCCAAAGCACCCACTTGTTGGTAGTTGCGGCTTGAAGGAATGTTCTTGCATTTGCTCGTAAACTTGTATGTACAATAATGCTGATAGCACTAGGAAAGACATAAGGCCTAGGTGAGAGACAAAGAGTTAGTGTTGGAGGCTATGAGCACGCTGCCATTCCTCTTGCATTACACAATAGCTGCGTGTCAGGCCTCGCGCTAACCTGCCGAATGGTTGCCATATCTGTCCACTCACATGGACACGGTGTACTGCTCCCGACAGGAACTACACATGATATCCCCAGCACACGGCGTGCAGCAGCACAGGCTTATGTTTCAGGTGTGTGTGTGTGTGTGTGTGTGTGTGTGTGTGTGTGTGTGTGTGTGTGTGTGTGTGTGTGTGTGTGTGTGTGAGCGTGGGAGAGAGACCATCTTTGACAGAATGATAAGAGAGCAAACACATAAAAAGTGAAAGCATTCCTGTATGGGTAAATCCATGTCCTGCATATTCACAGGCAATTGTGAGTTAGCATTACTAGCAGAGACAAATAATTTCCACATAATTGCAGAAGCGTCGTCTGCTTCCAGAAGATTAAAGACGTCAGGTTTCCCTGTTCACTCAACCACTCGAGCAGACAAAGCCTCTAAAAGTGCAGGAAGCTAATTTAATCTTTGTTGAGTAACCCCTGCTTTTACAGACGTGGTCCAGCCAGTGGCATCTGTCATTATGATCCAGTAGTGACGAACTAAACATATAGACCACCTTAAGTGCAGACCTGCTGAATTCATATTAAAATCCTTTTGATATGTCAAAGCTCTGTTGCTATGCCACTCCTTTCTAGCACTGCTCTTGACTTAAACTGGACATTTCAGGCCTGCCTGTATGCATGCAGCCAGGAAGCTGTGCTAAGGCGCCATGGCCCTCCTAATGAGATTGTCTGGCTCCTGCATTTCTCCAGTCCAGAATTACATAATCAGCCTTGGTGCTGGGGGGGGGGGCGGGGGGGGGGGGGCATCGTGTGTCTGACAGGTCCTGTCCTGACATCACCGGCAGGATTAACTGTGGAGGTAGACAACCGATTAAAGCATCACAATGAGTCCCGTTCACTTCCAGCTTGGCCTTTCCTCCCTGCGTTCTCCACCCTGACTCCCTTCCCCATAAACACTAACATTCTCACCTTTTTCCTCACGGCCCACCCTTGTGGCGGTGATCCCCCATCACATCTATTTCTAGAGCCTGCCGTTGGCTCAGTTGAAACAGGAGGCTAGTTAGTCACTGAGACATGGCGCTGGTGGTGGGTGTGCATATGCTGTGAGTCATCAGTGAGCCTTCAGACATCCGCATATGGGATTTTCCAGCAGCATCTAACGAACTGGCCAGACTGAGGCAAGTGATTATTATAGCCCCAGGACCCTAGAAGAGGTGGACTCAGGGCATAACAGCTTGTACACACTCTATCTTGGGCTTAAAGTGAAAAAGAGGTCTTTGAGAGGGCACCTATATTCTGAGTGTCCTGTTTTTTTTAAGGTACACCTACCTTGTGCCTGCAGCCATTGACCATTTTGTCAGGCACCCCTACTCCACAGGTGCATATGTCAGGGTTTACAGTTACCATCTGCTGCTGCACAATTTGTAAGCCACGCTCTACATAAGACCACCGCTCACCAAATGTTATATGGGTGGTGGACTGTTCTCAGAACAGCAGATATCGTCAAGGTATTAGCATGTTACTGAGGGTGATTTCATGATTGCCATGTTAATTTCAACACTGAATCTGAGAAAACATGCATTTATCCATGATGTTTATGTGTATCTCGTTTTTGATGTGTTTCTTTACTGATAACAGTTAAACAAGTAACAGAATTAGCATATATGCCTAAATGAAGAACCAAAATGTGGTTAACTAGCATCCATGCTAATGGCTTGAAGACATTAAGGACCTTCTAATGATTTCCTGAAAGTGTATGTTTAACTAATGATTATTTTTACATCTGAAATTTAGGTAGCAGGATTGTTACACAACCTTCAAAGTGGCCTGATCAGTCAATATCACAGCATTATGGTCTATAATGTTTTTTTCTTCCTGTGATCCTCAATAAAAGTGTTCAGGGTTGAGTGAATGCTGTGGACCTTAAGGTACATTTTTCATATCTTTCATACATTAATACATCAATCCAAACTAATAGATTTTTTGGAGTATTGATCTGTCAAGGTAAAATGCAGCTATGTGGGCTGGAACACAAAATAGTGTTTTCTAAGTTATTCTTCTAAAATAGGTTACGTAAAAAAGTTTAAAGCATAAAAAAAGAAATCTATGCTTTACATAAATATTTGCAGATGTTATATCAATAGGACCCAAATAGGACCTGAATTCTGGAATCAGCCTTGTGTGCGGTGCGGTTATGAGCAGCATATTTCTAACCAAATGAGCTTTAACAGTCCAGATGATTTCATTTGGTAGTTTTGCTACTACTAGTAGAGTTATATGCTGAGGTAATAAAGAGAGGGATAAAACACATCAGCTTTCATCTGTGAATAAGTCGTTTGCATCTGAACTCAGGGGGCTATTAGATAAGCGGTGCGGCTACCTACGCTGTGTGTGTGTGTGTGTGTGAGGCATGATGCAGGTGGAGAACAGAAATATGATGTGGTGTACTGTACACACTGTAAGTGTGAGTGTCTGGCAGAGAGAGAGAGAGAGAGAGAGAGAGAGCTGTGAAAATAAAACTCTGAGTCATGCTGTATGTCTGAGTGCTGCCACCCCTGCAGGCCTCCCTCCTCTGTTCCTCTCACAAAATGGCCTCTGCTGAGCAAACCACCCTCAGAATTCACTGTTAAACTCTCCGATCGCTTGTAGTTTTCCCAAGTATAAATGTTTCCTCAGTAGGAACGAACAGCCTCTATCAGCAAGTAGAATGCAGTGATGTGTCCAGACCAATTTTTGACGGGGGATGGGGGTGTGGGAGGAGTGGTGGTGTAAGTGGGGCACAGAATCAGATAGAGGGGCATCTATGAAAATACTTTGACAGTGTGGGTAATTATAACATTTTTCTGAAATCTTGTATCTGTTCTTTTTTCTGGTAGCCATTTTATGTACCTGTTAGTCTGTAGGTGATTTTTGCTGGTTTGCTGTAGTTGTTGGAGGACTGGAGAACACTGATGAATTCTAGAAATGTTTCTGATTTCTGAGTTCAAAAATGAAGTAAATAGCAAAGACATAAACACATAAATAAAACCTGAAAATCCACAGCACTCTACAGTCTGCCTGTTCTAGCCAACTATAACTACACTTTACCTTAAAATATAATCAATAAAATAGTCAAAACTGTACATCATTGATTTGTTGAAGCATGAAAAATGTGTATGAAAGTATGCAGTATGACAAATGTCTCTGAACCCTGTTACGTGAACACGTTCACCATTAGGAAATATCTACAATAGGAATATTCCACAAGTCACATGTTCAAGAGGAAACTACATCATCCAATCAAGATCATGTGAAGAAGACCAGCTCTCTCCTTTCCTCTTTATTTTCACTGATATAGCGATACTGAGTGATAAGGTCACAGTGGAAGTACAGAGTAAAAATGAAATGGCAGATTTCGGCTGACACTACTCGTCATTTAAATGTGTTATATAAATAAAGCCACCACAGACCAAAAGCAAATTATTTATAAAGGCACACATTTTAATCTATGGTTAAAAACATGTACTTTGTACTTTCATCCCTGTCACTCTTTTTAAGACCTTCTCAATAAAGAAACCTTGTAAAGGGTGAGCTATTGTTCCACAGATGGGTTAACACATTTGATTGTGAGTGATTCAATTCATGGCACAGCAATCGTGGAATCATCCACATCATCGCCTATGTAAGAAAACTTTGTATGTCACTGAGATGAGCCGAGTAATTAGCGGTGAAGAGAAGTGTGAAGGGCAGCTAGCTTTACCCTTTAAACATGAAAACCGAAACTGCTGAGTTTTTGAGATTTGGATATGACAGTGATGATGTATTCCTTCATTTCCCACGTCCGCCTGATGAAGTGTGACCTGCACTCTATGCAGCCTGTGTTCCATTGACCTGCTGAAGAGAACAAACCGTCACTGCTGCGTCTCAGCCGTGGGGCCAAAGGTCAGGCAGGATTGCAGGCTTTTGGAACAGTGTTGCAACTGCAATGTTTCGTCAGGTGCAGTGAGCTCCTGCCTGCCTGGAACTCGATGTAATCTGGGTAAGCAGCTTTAACCCGGTTCAGAGCAATTTAGCCTGGTTGTAAAAGTCTTCAGGACTGACTCTCTCCTTATCCACACCAGGTGACAAAAGTGACCATATACAGAGGATAAAACACACATTATACTCCATAGGGAATATATCATCACTGTCATGATAAAAAATCTCAGAAATGACAAAATAATAGAATATTAATAGAATAATATAAAAACATTATATGTTAATATATTAAAAATTTACTCCAATTAACTTTGCAACATTAAATGGTATTTTAAAAAAAAACTCAAACATGGTCATGTCAAACCCTTAAAATGTTTTTGTTTGTTTATATATATATAATTTTAAATATAAATACTCTTTTTTACATACTTGTTGCCTTTTACATTGTATGTAAATTCCATGAATGAAATGAAAGAAATGACCTAAAAATACATGATATAGGCCCTTTAAATGTGATTGCTCTTTCTAGACTATCTCCCTCAGCGTCCTCTACCATATGAAATCCATACTCATATGACATCAACACTCTTCAGCCTGGCAAACCACCAGATCAGATATGAGCCCTGATGAGGAATTACTGCATGTGTGCTGTGGGGTTCATGACCCGGTTCAGTTTGAATATTATCTAATGTGTTGAAAGCGAGTGTTTTGAAATATCACTGCTCTCTGAAGACTGATCGATGACTGGTTACCAACAAGTCTCTGACCCTTGCTAGGAATTATATTGCTCTTTCCTGTGACAAGCACTTCAGTTCAGCATAGATTCCAGCCTCCTGCTGCTTCATGGATTTTGCTTTTAAGTTTTAAAAAGGCTCTTTTGGTGTAGCAGGTTCAGTTTGTGTTATAGAATTTTTTTTTCCTTTTAGAAAAATAGAAAAAAAAAAAAAAAAAAAAAAAAAAAAGATACTTTCCATTATTCTCTTCATTGACATTTTTGACAGTCTGAGCACCTTTTGAATACTCAAACTTCTATTAATGGACACTCTACTGAGTTGTTTCCCAGCACTGGCAACCTGCAGGACGTCTCTGTGAGGAAGTTAATGTACTTTTTCTGTTACAAGACAAGAAACATTGAAAAAAAGATGCAAAAAAATGTATACAAATGTCTTAGGGTGAAGACTGAATGTACATAATATGCAAAAAAATTAGAAGTAAAAAAAAAGTAAAATCTAAAATGTATCTGAAAAAACAACTCAAGTCAGAATTTTGCTACATTTTATTTTTTGTTGTAATAACACAATCATTTCTGCATTAAAAAAAAAAAAATCTGTTGTAAATCACATAACTTGTGCATGCCGAACAATGTGCTGACCAGGGCTTGACCCAAGTCCCAGGAGTTTCAGAGAGGGGAAATTAACCTTTAAGCAGTGCCGAGACGACCCTCAGCAATCCTTTAATTCACTTGCAGGGAGATTGGCCAGAGCCGATCAAGCAGGCATCAATGGTCTGTGACCTGACAGCACCCATGGCCTGTGTGGGTCAGAGGCGGTGACGCACAGAGCAACGCCAACACAGGAGCCTCATTACATTATATTACATTACACTCTGATACCGCTTCGTGTAATTGTCCTTACCTCGAGTGACTGAACTGCTTATGAAAGGCAATAACATCTATATCAATCTAAGTCCTTTTCTTTTGTGGAGGATAGAGAAAGAGGAGAGCAGAGAGAGAGAGAGGAAGCAGCACTGCTCTTCAAGCCGCAGACGCCACGCGCTTTCCGCAAGGGGCATCTGGTTCTGCTAAATGGTGAGAACATTTTCTACCTTTGTTTTTATCTGGCTGGGAGGTTTAAGAGAGACACATTTTCATATCCTGTTTTCGGCACCGCTGTTGCCCTTGAAGTGAGATTTATTGCTTACTGAGGGTCAGGCTGTGGCGAGCATGCGTGCGAGTGTCACTCAAGCACAGTACGCACGCGTCCAAAAGAATAAACCAACAATCACATTTCATACCACAGCAGGGCTCGGAGGAGAGCCAGGGGAAGTTGCAGATGAGAGTCCAGCAAGTGCGTTCCGTGCTCATTCTCTGGAAAGAACTCTCTGACTTATTCATAAACAGAAACACATGTAAAAGCCCTGGCTCCCTCCCAGAGAACACAAGGAAGTATAAAAGAGCATTGCAATTCTTCTTCCAAGGCCTCAAAACATCCCCCTTTTAAAAAAAAAAAAAAAAAAAAAAAAAAAAAAAAAATATCGGGTGCTCTGTCGATCCTTCCCCAGCTGACAAGCCACAGCCGCTCCCCACCCGCTCCACGCCCAAATAAGGTCAGGAGGACCTCACCAGGCCAGGAATGTTGCAGAGTCAGCATGGGCCCTGCCAGAAGCCTTTGTTTATGCCTGTGGAGAATGCACAGCCAGGTCCGGACAGCTCACGTGAGCATTCCAGGCAGGGCAAAAAAATAAAAAATTATTCAGGACCTGTCTGATCCACAACTGGTTTGGACCTGCCGACCCATCTGGCAGGCGCTACTGTCTGAACCTTCAGAATCTTCATCTATATGCCATCTTGTCCTGAACAGCTGGAGTGCCAGGAAAGAGCCAACCACAACAGTTCTTCAGCTGGCAGCTTTAGTTGATACACAAGGACATAAAGCTTGCCAGTGAAGAACTGCTGCGGGTCAGCCATTGGGCACCAGGGCAAACACTGCTCACTCCTGATGATCATTAGGGGTGAAGGGACTTTATCGACCTGAAGGAAGAATCAGAAAAAGACAGGTACATGAGTCGTGAATGCACAAGAGGCCTAGCGATAGTTTAATTTCCCTTGCAAACAAATGTTCATGACCTTATTTAACTAATGCTAAACAGCTAATGGAAGGGGAAGCAGGCGTACAAAGGAGAAGGCTGATAAATAAGCTGTGCTGATGGGGTTTCAGCAGTGCCTCCCTTCACTGCCACAGCTATGCAGGCCAGAGTGAGCTGCCCCAGGGGTATTCCAACCAGAGCCAGTCAGCTACTGCTTCAGTATTCTCTCCACTCATTCAGCTCTGCCTCACCCAATGCTTCTAACTCAGTGCAGAATTAGAGCTTGTGATCCCACCAGAACTATTCTGTAGGGATGCTTTACAGCATTCACAGTGTAGCAGTGCAGCTCCTCCCCCCTACAGAGCTTTCAGAAGCAGTTTTATCACTCACAGTGGAAGAGTAATGACTCAAAAATGAATCCAAAAGAGTAAGTGTAAGCTTTACTATTTTAATGCATTCAGTCCTTCCTCAAATGTTGTCGTCAAAAAAAAAAAAAAAAAAAAAAAAAAAAAAAAAAGTAGTATAACAATGGACAAAGGTACAGACAGAATTTAGGCTTCAAGACAACATCATGACAAAAAATACACATGCATCCAAAAATTTGATAGTTTCAGTATATTTCATTGTGCATATGTATTAAAATAAAACCTTTAAATGCCTAATTATGCTTATTTTTGTAGATTAACAGTTGCTTATTATTCTGGGATATTCTGGGATGTTCTTCACTTTTTTAAAATATGAACTGTTAACAACCAAAGCAAATTCTTTTAAATAATCTTGTGCAAAGCTGTAAAAAAAAACAAAAAAAAACAAAACACACACACACACACACACACACACACCACACAACGATATATAGACAAACTTATGTCAATACTACTCTCTGACAAATATGTTACTAAAATGTTGAGTCACGTCCAGAAAAAGCTAAACAGCTTTATTTAGTAGATTTTGTTCAAATTTTCCCTTCCACCTTAAATGAAGCAGCAGAATGGAGAGAACGCCAACTTTAGTTTCATTGAATTTCTCAAGTAATTCATCTTACATGTGTCCCATACACTCTGGACTTCAGCTGTTAAGACCTCCGAAAAATACAACAGTCAGTCATTCATGCTTCAGTACCAACTAGTTTATAGCAGTGGTCTCCAACCCTGGTCCTGGAGATGTTCCTTCCTGCAGAGCCTAGTTTAACCACAACCACCTCCAGCTAATCAACCGCTTCCCAAGTACCTGATTGGCTGGACCAGATGTATAAAGTTAAGGGCAGGGCAGCTTATTGCATACAGGTTGAAACTAAACTCTGCAGGACCAGGGATGGAGACTACTGGTGTATGCCTTGTTTGTGTGGAAAAGAGATCGGCACTTTGGGTGGCTCATCAGACAGGCATCATCAATCTGTTCATGTTAAGATAAGGCTAACCCCAAAAAGCTGGCAATTCTTCAATATCCGCTGCCTCAAAAACAAAGCAGGCTACCTCCGGTGCATTGAACTAGTCAGCAGAAGGCGATCGAGAGACTGCTGCGTTTTCACTGCAATTTGAAAGATCGCTGACTTAGCCATCCAGCTAACGTGGCTAATGTTAGCATGGTTTGTACTGTCTGCCGTTTGTGGTGTTATGACTGGTATAATGATTCTGACTAAATTTGTATTTAAGGAAAATTTCAACTGCTATACCAGCTTGCTACTACTTTAAGGTCCTGGTTTTAGCCATGTGGTGCATTTTTAATCACTTTTTTGGATTAAACCTATATCATACAGTATTACAACCATATAAGGAAGTCTATTTGAGATTAGCCTTAACAAGTTGTGATAATTTAGTCATGCAGCTTGCATTATGCTAAAGTTGGCTAGCTGCATTAGCCTCACAGCTCCAGTACAAAACTTTACCAAAAATGTCTTGACTGATCGACTGTATTTGGGGTAAGGGGAAGTTATGTAAATTTGATTTCTTGCCAAACCACTGCTTTAGTCCAACCTCACAGTCAGATATTTCAAACAAAATAGATTCTTGAAGGAATCCTTCACCCAAAACATTGCTAATAATGAATGAAGGCTAGCAGTGCCCTGACAGCATTATGAAAAAGGGATCGTGCTAGCTGTTCCCCAGTATAACGTTGCATTTAAATTTAACCACATTAACATTTTTGGACACAGCATCACTTTAATTGTGTTTCATAATATAGTAGCAGTCCTCATGAGAGAAACCTCAAAGAGCCAGAGAGTCTGGAGGCCTCCCTCTCCTGCTGATCCACGCGGTGTTAAAGGTGGCTTTGTAGTGCTACACTTTTCCAGCAGTTCAAGGACAAGAGCATGGCCTCAGTAGCCCAGTGAACCCAGCGACCCTGCAGCACTGTGGAAAGAGCCAGTCCGCAGAGCCATGGCCAAGGACAGGACACCCACAGACAAACACACACACACACACATAGGGAGTCAAAGTCAGCTAACCCCTACAAACCCACTCCCACAGAAACACACCCGTGCAAACACTAACCCACACCAACACGCCCTCATTTGTACACATACACCCGTGACATGGAAAGAGCAGCCTTTGCCAAACAGCGAGACCTTTTTATTCTGGCCACACTCATTTAAATAGGCAGCGGAGACCATGAAGGCAGCAGGGTGTTGAGAGTTGTGCAGTGCATCCATTCTGTTTATGGTTATGGAAATCAAATTCAGTTGCAGCTTCGCCCCGTTGTGTCTTGAGCATGCTGTTATCGGACACCCAGGCAGCTGAATCACCCTTTTGTCTGAAGGTGGAGATAAGATCCCTCTGTGTCCAGGACACTGCCGGCAGAGAGAGCGGAGGGCTATGATTACAGAGAGAGCAACATTGGCTCTCTTTTACATAAACACACATACACCACTAGTGCCCAAATGATATACCAGTTGGCCAACAATATTGGCTAATTTTGATGTCCCACAGATTTGTGTGCCCACATCAATTCTACTGATAATAAGCAGCTTAATTTATATTTTAACAAACATTTCCTCTGATGAGAGGAAACCTGTTTACATAACCGAACTTTGACTGAGTGGTCTTTGAATACTCTTTCAATGTGCTCACAAGCATCAGATTCATCCACTTGTGGAAGAGGGACAAAGCACAGCCAAAATGTTACAAAAATGTGCCCACACTGTTTACAATTACAAATATCCGCCAGAGGGGTCCCCAAATCTTTCATCGTGCAGCTTTAAAATGAATTGAGTTTAATTTTCAATAATATTAAACCTGACATAAAAGCAAATGATTTTTACCTTGCTGGTTCATGTCAAAATGCCATGGCAAAATTCTCTTTTTTCTGCCATCTCTGTCTGAAGTTTGATTTTGCCCTCCTCTAAAACATTTTAAAATAAATTTTGATTATCACGTAACAGCAGGCACAGAAAAATAATATTAACCATGTGTACTGTTTTACATTCACGTCAATACATGCTGACTTTAAATAATATTGGCCCATATTCTCTACATTTTTGGCTCCTTAAAATCAGTATTCATTAAATATTTGTATGGGTCAGGCCTCTCTCACACACACACACACACACACACACACACACACACACACACACACGATTTATGTTTCTATCCATTATAAACCTTTGGCACAGACACCTTGTGCACATACTTATGCATAAACTACACAACAAAGCCATCTACAGCTCTAGTGAACAGCATTGTGTATTAACAGACACAACTGCTGTAGTTACTAAAGTACTCCAACTGAGTTTACCGCAATACAAGCCTTTTCCCTGCCCAGCTGGAGACCCACGGCCATTAATGTCATATTCTTCTCTCAGAGCTGAAGGCTTCATTCACAAGTGGCCTGCTTTGGACACAATGGGGCATGTTTAACCATAGCCCACTCTTCCTGTCTCTCACACGAGCTGACTCACTGACACACACCAACCCGCAACGGCTCAAAATCCCATTGCAAGGAACAGTATGTTCCCAAAGAGTGATTTATTGTATGGCTGTGGACGTTTCCCAGAACAATTACAGTCAAGCTGGGGGGAGATAGAGGAGTATGTACCCCTTCTTCTCTCACACCTCTGCCAGCTCTCTCTCTCTCTCACACACACACACACACACACACACACACACACACACACACACACAGTACCCCACAGCTATCTCTGCTCCTGCACCAGCTCATCTGTCTCAGGCCAGGCAACCAGTTACCAAAAGAAGTCATTAATCACCAGCTAGGCTATGTCTAAGGGGGGGAGGGGAAAAAAAAAAAAAGCAAAAAACAAAAAAAAAACAAACAAAAAAAAAACAAAAAACACACACACGCACACACACGAAAAACCCTTATGCACTTCACCTTCCTGGTTCCCTTGCAAGAGTGACAGCTTGCTCATATCTCAACAAACAAATGAAAACTCAACCAAATACTGCTTTTGATCACATACCGGAGATGAGGTAATGGATGTGTTCCAGGTGAGAATAAACACCATTCAGCTTCTAACGATTAATAGCTATAGACCAGATCCTTACATAAACAAAGCTGCTGTAGACTCGCTACAGCACTGTCCATCAACCTTAATAACCTTCACCAGCTAGCCCACATGAATCGCCATCAGAATGAGCTGCAGATCAATGTGTTAGTCATTCCCTTCTGCAGCTAGAACAGCACAAGGGTGGATGTGAGTAGATGAGTGAGTGGAGGGATTCTTTAATTAAACCTTACATTTGATTTTGCCTAGGGCCACCACGATTACTCGATTAAAGGCAATTATTTGATTATAAAAAAATAAATAATCTTTTTGATAATAATGACTAACTAGTAATTTGAAATCAATTATACTTCTGCAGTCACTTACATTAAGGAACAGACTGGAACACCCACTGGGCACACCCATTTATTAATGCAATAAGCCCAGAGAGGTTGTGCATTATCATCACAGTTAAGGCTGCTCTTCAAATTGCACAGTTCATGGTAAAATCACTGTAATGCACGACCTCAAACAGCTCATGGCTGTTTTTTTTTTTTTTTGCTTCACATATTAATGAAAATAACATATAAATGTTTAATGTTAGTTTTTAATGTGGACACTAACGAAAATTTAACGAAAAGATTTTTTTTTGCTCGCCAAATGATAACAATAAATGTTATTTTTGGGGTAGCATCAAGCAAAGTGACATTTAAAGCATGTAAAACATTCAAGTAATATATACTTAACTGTTTATATTTGTTGTATTACAGTGAGTTATACAGTAAATATTTCAGGTCAAAACAATCAAAAATAACAGAGGAGTGGTTTGGAGAGGAGAGCTATCTTTTAGCCCGTTTAGAATACTTTTTTTAGCCTTCTTGTTAAGAAACCAGTCCAAACAAAATGTGGTTCTTCATCCATCAATTCCACATGAGCAGCATACCAGTCCAGCACAATTTATTAGTGAGTTAATGCATTAATAAAGAATTAAATTGTTTTACAACAATTTCAAATGCAGCTTAGCAAGATTTCTCCTGGCCACCCCCAGCCATCACAGGGATGTGTGTTCCATCACCAGCACACTTAAATTTAACATCATAACATATTTATTAGCTAAACAAGGTATTGAGTGATATCTACAATTAATACCTGCTGTACGATGAGATGGTGGAAGTGGTTTAACATGCACATTGATGTACGTAACCTAATGTAAGCGTAACGTAAGCAAATAAGCTCAGGCTGTGGATGGTCCATGGTCATTGACTGACTTTTTTTTTAATTACTAATATAGCAGATAGTGACAGCCCTATTCTAAACAGGAGAACACTGTTTCAAACCACAGCAGATATGATAACTAAGGTCTGAGCAGGTCAGAGGGCACAGGTGGAGATGGTAAATTAGAGCATAGTTGCTCTGTGAGCGTCTGAAGACGTTAGAACAAGAGAGAAAAGAAGAAGGAAAAAGAAGAGAAGAAGGGAGACACACCCCGCGGTTGAAAAGCTGGAAATGCTCATCTTCTGGTGCGCTGAAAAATTTGAGGTTGGAGTGCTAAACTGGCATTCCCTCCAGAATGCAGCAAAAACCACTACAGCCCTTAAAGAAGAGTGACTCCATTTTAGCTCTAAAATGCCACTTGACGCAGCACGCAACAGAGAGGAGAGTTAGCCAATTTTCTTAAATCCAAAGTGAGAACTGAAACACCATGCACAAATGTAACAACTAGGATCGGCACTACTGATTATATTAGGAACTTTCTAAAATAAGAGTCATGCTCCAAGTTTTTAATTACTGCCGATTCTCTAAGATTAATCAGAGTTATGAAGACAGCCCTGCTCAGAAATGTTTTTTGACCAAAGGCTATTCTAGATCAAAAGACAATCTTCATGCAGCTTGGGGCTGAAACGAGTGACAGAATGCACTGCCGATTCCATCTGGTCCTAATCACTGAATGTCCAGGCAGTGGTCAGTGCCATGGAGAAAGCACAGAGGCACCAACCCACGCTGGAGCCCAGCTCTCTCTCTCTCCGTCTGCTCTACTCCACACGTGCTGTCGTGTCACACAGCACCATGTATATGCATTATTCATCGCCCATCCATATGCATGGAGTGGAGCATTCACTTACGTTTCCGGCCTCTCCTTAATCATACACAGTTGCGCATGAATCCGGCTTTCACTGAACTGAGGCAATCAGGCCAGGCCACTGTTTCTCCAGGCTAACTCCAGCGGCAACGTGACTTCAGTCATTTCTCTATGAATCATACCACGAAATCGAGCTGCAAGTGGGAGACGAGTGCAAAACCGAGAAATTGACAAACAGATGTCATTCACAGAGGCGCGATAGGGGGAGAAAAGAAAGATGCAGGATGAGAGGAAGGGGACCATTATATAAAAGAGGGGGTAAATGAATCATTATAGGGCAAGCTGCACCTGTAGCTCAGAAATAGCTTGTTTTTTCTGATGAAGGGGGGAGGTAAACAGGAAGACTAATAGGGGCTTATCCGGCAGAAAACGTCACATACACACATCCTGCCCCTCCTGTCTGAATAAAGCCATGGCCCTTTGGCTCTTTGGCTCAGTTGTGATGCTCATCTTGCCAACCCTAATTGGCTGTGCTGCGAGCGTCCAACCAGCGTGAGGAACGTGGACTAAAGACAATCTGTACAGCCCCTAAAGGCAATCCAGACAGCTACTTTAAAGCCTTGCATCCAGCTAATATAAATTCTGGATCCAGGATAATTTCACTAAAGGCTTTACAGAAGTCTGACTGACCACATATAAGATCTTTGGAAGAAATTCTGACTGACAGCAAGCCCAACTCATCAGATTTTAAATGCAAAACGAAAAAGAGGAGCCGAATTTTCTGAAAAGAAATGAGTTTGGTGTAGTATATAAACACTTTAAAGGTTTCAAAACGTATCATGCACTCCCCAGTCCACACAGTAAACATATGGAAACTAACTTTGTGATGTCACGTAGGTATCACATTTATATATCGCTGCTGTCGGAAGAAAACCTCCTATCTCTGTCATTTTTTCAGTTTTTGATTCATTCATGATGAATGGAGCAAAAGAAATGGCCCGAAATGACTTGGAAATATGACTGGATCCTTTGACTTATTAATTAAAACTACAGTACGTTTTTTCTTTCTCCTGTGAAGTTATAATTCTGGAGATACGAGGTCTTCTTCTGACAACAGCGATATATCTACCTATTCTGACCACAGCATTTTAGTCACACCCACCTCAGAGGTACAAAAATAAATAAATAAATAAATAAATAAATAAATAAATAAGTAAGCAACACAACATGGACATAACCACGCAATAGAAAAAACAGATGTACAATGATATCAAAAATACCGACAGTGGACAGATGTTTAGGTTTCTGAATTTTATTCATTTTACTTCATTTGTAACCCTTTACATATTGGATATAAATGTGTGTCCATCAAGCTGTTTTATTCTAAGGTTGACCAGTAAGAGAATTTAAATTGTGTATTATCATGCAAACTGCCAACTAATTATTGTTGCTATGTTAATCGATTAAATGCTTCAACCAAGTATATTTGAGTAATCATAACCACCCTAATTAGTGACAAGCTCTGGCCTATAGAGGCAAGAGTCACCAGCCCAAACCCTGATAATCTCACATTCATGTTCAAACTCTCTATGCAGATCAAGCCATCCTGCACATCACACAGCTAACACCTCAGGGATTTAAAGAAAAAAAAAAAAAAAAAAAAAAAAAGGAGACACTTGGTGAAGACTCATGAGAACTCATTTAAAAAGTGGAAGCATTAGGAGCAAATACTGACGCACAGACACACTGAAGTAAATGACTGGCGTTCTCTCCCACCCAAGCCCATGGCTTCCCCAAACTGGTGTGTGCGTGAGAGAGAATAAAGACGTTTATTGTGCAAGGGCCTGGAAGCTGCATGCTCTCATTTGACTTGCCAGCCCCTCACACTCGTCCCTCTGTAGCCCACTGTCTGGTAGTGAACTTTGCCCTCAATGCTACACACATTCCTTCAGCTGCTTGCTAAACAGACAAGCAAGCAAACAAAACAGTTTGATATAAAAGAGGAAATTCCATCCGGCTTATACAATGGAAATGACTGTGGGGCAATACGGAAGTAGCCACAGCAAAGCCATTTCAGGAATTCATCTAATCTCCTGCTAATATTGGAGCTGAGAGGAGAGGAGTGGGTGTCTATAAATCACCACAGAGGACTCCAGAGGCCCACATTCAGCCTGAGATGATGTTGCAGTGTAGATATATGGCATGAACAGCTTACACACAAGCATAGTAATTAAAAATGAAAGGGTAGATATTATGAAAAGGGCATAAATGATTTTTCCTCACTTTTTCAAAAATGTTTCCCAAGTTTCACCACATACCAGTCCCTCCCCAATCCCTATGTGGAACCTAAGCTGCAAAAACATCTCGTTTTGAATTCACAGTTTATGTGAGGTCACAAAAAACATTGCATTTACATACATCCACCTATTCAGCCTACAGCAGTTTAGCCCTGACCATGCTTGTTGAAGTTATAAAAAGTGTTGCAGCCTGGACAGCTTTTCGAATGAGGCATAATACAGGTCAGCCAATCAGAACACAGGTCATTTACATACATTAGTTTTAATGGCTCAGTAACAAAAGGCCTGTTTGCGTACTTCAACCAACACAAATGAAGCAAACCAGGCAGCAGTTGATTTATTAACTTCAAAAAAGCATAAAACGCTTAATGACTGTCGATCGCCTCCTCAAGGAAAGGTTTCACATAGTAAGGCATTAAAAAAGCCATTACTTACTGGAATAAGAAAGGCACATTTTTGTCACACACCTCAGTATGACTGAACACAATCTGGGGAGGCATCTAGCTGCACAAAAAAAAACAAAACAAACAACAACAAAAGAACCCTCCTCTTCCAACCTCTGAATTGTTATTTATGTGGTGATAAAGATCTAATTTCTGTGCATTAAAGTAAGAAGTACTACAACAAACACTAAATATGGTAACATTAATGCTCACCGATAAACCTGAAATTAAGACATTCAAACCACTTTCTGAAAGACCCACAGATTACATAAAAATCTGCAATTCTCCGTCTGCTGTGTGGCACCATCCCGCATTGCTGCATTAATTAAGGAACTCCAAGTGTTCCACCAGACGGATAGCCATACTGGTCAACCTTCATGATGTAAAACTCATTCCATTTCTGTGCATCGGCTGTTTCTCTCTCTCTCTATCTAACTTCATTCTCTAATCAGTAAGATTTCTCTAGAAACTCCATACTTAAGCAACCACGGAGAAAAATGGCTTACGGCACATAAAAGATTAGTGGTTGATCTATTATAAGACGTATCTCCCAGGTACCGAACACAGCAACTTACTTACTTCAAACAACTACCGGCCCCTTAAAATGGTTTCTGATAAACCATCAACAGATTTCCTCTGCCATACATACATATAGTGGAACAGCTACATAGAATATGAGCTTCGTTATCAGTAATCTGTGGTGAAATGCAGCAATGCTGATGCCAGATACCATTCCTTTTCCTTATGCCTGTGCTATACGAAAATATGCTCTATATCCACCTGATCACTTACCATTGAGCACATAAATTTTGAAAACAATGATTTCTGTTAGTGAGAGAAGATCTAATAGATCATCTAATGGCCAAAGTTTTGGCATTTTAAAACATACAGGTAAAAAAAATACCACACCCATATGCACAGCTGAGGCAAACATGGTGCAGAAAATAAGAACACACTGCATAATGGGGAGAGAATTTCAGAGTCCCTATATGAAGTTATGCTCCGGTCAATAAACAGGAAGCAAGACACTGTCCAGTCTCACAGCACCAGCTATGTGCATGCAACATCATCTTTGCGCTAAACAGTGTTGATAATGGAATGTAGCGATGAGTATCAATTCTGTTTCCCTTCACTTTCAGGATACACTGCATATTTGAAGTCCCTAATTTATTTATTTAATTTCTAGTCAAAACAGCCATTAAGTTAACAAAACAAACAGAAGTTAAAAGATTTAAGAGAAAATAACAGAAGCATTACGCAGTGTTGAGTCGTCTTCTCACAGTGGATGGATATTTTTTTAGATCTAAAGCAACAGTGCAGATTTTCTCTTCTCTCTCCAAGATGAAAGCACCATTTATCTGATGATGGTTTTGGTGGGCTAACAGGATTATTAGGAGACCCATTTCTTCATATTACCTTTTAATCATTTTTTAAAGTCCAGTTTCGGAAATGTCTGATTCTTCCTCTTCCTTATGCAAAGTGATTATCTTGTATTTTAAATGAATAATTTGTAATGAATGGCTGTTTGACTGGAAATGAGGTAACTGATTGGTGGTCTCCGACTTTACACAGTCCTGGTAGTGCTCTGTATTATGAAATACTTGTTCATACCCACCTCTGGTGTGAAGCAAATAAATAATTACACACAGGCATCAGCTGGAGCCTGGACATTCAAAGCGGCATCATGTCAGGGTAATTAAGCTGTCCTCAGCCCATTCTTCAGAAACGAAGATACCAGCACCAAAGAATGCAGAACATCTGGCCAGCATTTACCACCAGGCTTCAGCTCAGAATTTAACGCAGCTTTATGTGGTGCAGTCAAAGCCCTGTTCCCATGTATCAGAGAAACCACAAAATGGATATACTGTTGTTAAAGTCTAAGTGAGCCTGGATAAGCATCCTGCTTGTTGAATAGATCATATATCTTTATAATCTTGACGTGATCTGGTTGATAAGTGGTGTGCTGAGTAGTACGATGGAACACTTAGTTCTACCAGTGAAAACTGAACACATTTGTTCTGTGAAAAAATAGGACTACACCCACCACGTCAAGACTTCCTCCCTCTATTTTCCTGTATGAAGCAGAAGAGATACACTGCAATGATTGGACAGTGCCACATTTATACCCTGTGTATAGTATATTTGTTTCTATATTGAATGAATCATAAAGGAATCATAGAAATTCTGGGTACTAGAAGTAATGTGGCATATTAACATCATTTTAAATAAAATTGCCTTTGTTTGACATCTGTGAAGTGTGAGCCCCCTGACATCACTAGACTCTCAGTATATTTTCATTTTCTCCCAACACCTATGATCCAGTCATTTTCAGTCCCTGCTTATTTCAAGTACTTTCTATCTCTATTCTTGACGTCAGTAAGCGAAACAAGCTCAGCAGGGTTCAGACTGTGCGACTAACCTGAAAGAACATTGTGCTTTTTATCCCTGAAAACAGTTGCTTTGGTAAAGGTCCTTGTCCTGCTGCAAGGTGAAGCACCAACCAGTGAGTTTTGAGGACTCAAAGAAATGAATACCTTATATAGAAAATAACTTTTCTTGACATTCAATAGTAGCAGCAGCATCATCAAGTCTGGCCATGTCTCTGATTGATTTATACTGAATTTTCAGTTGCATGATGGTCGGATTTACTGACGCAATAGTACACAGCTGGCCAAGAACCAACTGAGAAGACAACTGTCAAATTACTTATGCCCTTTAAATGAGTACTGCAGCAAAAAAAAATAAATTGTACACAATTTTTCACTTACCGATCAGCGAAGACATTAAATGTTTAAATTTTAGTTTAGATCTGGAGTTGCAAGGCTAACAATGCTAACACTATGACTCAATAATAGATCACAATAGATAGCCCTGAAGGTTTCTCTAAAACCACTTCCCCAAAACTTGACAACCCTTTCCAACCACATCCATCAAGGTTGCACAGACTTGTTGACAGTTTAGGACACAAGATGTCTGACTGAACTTTTAAAATGACCAGATTTTGTACTGACAAACCACCTCAGAATAGCAGTGCTGCTCTAGATGTTATTCTGACAATGGAATCTGATCCAGGATCAGTACTCTAACTTACTAGTGCTTTGTGAATTCAAGCCCTGGTCTTGTCTAAAATGACTGTGTGTAGCAGTAAAGTTGTGTTAATTTTTATCATTTGCAGTTAGTCATACTGTGTCCAGAACACAAAGATTAGCCTGTGCATTCTTAATAATAATAATAATAATAATACTAATAATAATAATAATAATAATAATAATAATAATTCTGGTTTCGGCTATTTGGGCAACTTGAATTATACTGTTTGTTATCAAGGCTGGACTCTCAGGTCCAGTTCTAAAACAGAGCAGCAAAAACTGGACTCCAAATACATCTTGGCAAATCAACTACTTCTGTAGTAAATGGAAAACTGTTAATTTAACTCAAATTAAAGCTAGCATTCGGCACTTATAATTCAACCTTTTTTCACTTTAAATCTAATTATTGGAGGAGAGATACAAAACAAAACTTGTGCCAAATAACAGAGTGCACTGTTCATTACACAAAAATGAATGCAAATCTGAACCACTATCTAATAGCATGACATAAGATAACAACACAGCAGCTGTTCTAAGGTTTTAGTGAACAATTCAACAAATCTTAGTTGTTGTAATGACTGAAAGCTGCATGTGTTTTATTACGCTTCTCTGTTCTTCATTTCTCTTGTGTGTTTTTTCTCTCTCTCATCACATAACAGTGCTGGCTTTGAGTATGAGACGGAGATGCAAGTGCTCCCAAAGAAGCAAAGAAGGCCAAAGATTTACTGACTGAATCGTGTTCTGAATAGTGACTAGGCTGAAAACAAACTCAAAGTGGATGTCTCCTACATTAACGCAAAGGCAATTGAAAGTCTACCATGTGGTGATCCCTACTGATTCTGTGGCACATTCATCAAATGAATGACACTAACAATCATTTTAATAAACAAGGCACCAGTCATATGTGCACAGCTCAACACCACCACTTATCCTAAAGGCTAAATAGGTCACAGGAAACCAGCCATGGAATTATACACCACAGGTTTATTCCTACAGCTTTCCATCTCTCCTCAGAATGTCTCTCTCTCTCTCTGTCTCTAAGGCCTTTCCATTCCTCTTTCAGTTCTTTCCATTGGTCAGGTTCCTGTGCCACACATTCCAGGGATGCCTGGTACATATGGTATAAATTCCATTCAGTCTGCTGAGGCCCTCCATGCTGTCTGAACTACTCTGCGCTGGACTAACTCCACCCTGCCAGTTTACTCTCACTACCCAACTACTATTACTACTGAGAGACAGACAAAAGAGAATGCAAGAGAGAGAAAGGAGGGCAGCAAGAGAGACAGATGAGAGTGAGTGAGTGACAGAAAGAGAGAAGCAAAGAAAAGGGGGGAGAAAGACAGAACTAAAAAAGTGAGAGAGATGTAAAAGAGAGAGAAAGACGCAAAAGAGCAGATAGAGAGAGGAAAAGAATGAAAGAATCAAAAGAAAGGCAAAGAGAGATGCGAGAGAGAAGAGAATAGAAAAGAGAGAGACAGCAGAGAGTAGGGGTACAGAAAGTGAGATAAAAGACAAAAAATAGAAAGATTGCTTCTCTCTTAAGCTCTCAAAAAAGAGATAAACAAGAGAGAGATGCAAAAAAGGAGTGCAGAGAGACAGTGAGCGCTAAAGAGAGAAGCGAAAGACAATAAGAGACAGAGGGAGAGAAAGGAAGAGAGCAGCAAAAGGAAAATGTAGAAACAAGAGACAGAAGAGAAGACAAGAGCGAGAGCGAGCGAGAGAGCAAGAGAGCGAGAGAGCGAACACTGGTGGAATCAACAGGTTTCTTCAACACATAATGAACAGGTCTGTGCTTTAAAAAAAAAAAAGCTGTGAAGAAAATGCATGTGCACAGCTCCATTAAGTACGTATAGCCAGCTCATGTCAGGGGCTGATATTCATGAGGAACAATAGCACAAACCTCTTAACTGGGTCACTTACATGCCTGCGTGAAACACAAAGCCTGCAGCCCATTTAATCAAGGGGAGATTAGACAGGTCCCTCAGGGAAGGCAGCATGGGCAAACTCACTCTAAAAGGTCTGCAAGTCACGGACACCAGTGCCAAGTCACTGCTAGACATCACTCAACACCAATGTTACGCGGAGGGAGACAATTGAGACTACATCCTGTTTAACTTTACCATATGGTGAAAATGTGTCCAGGCTGTGCTATATAAGAATACAGGCTGCGATTAAGACCCAACTCCGCATTGGGCCTTGGCCATGAAGGAGAAAACGTCCACAGGCCCACTTCCAGGCACAGGAACTGTCAGAGTGTCCAGCACTTGGTCCCACAGGACCATGGGGCTGCACAGACGGGAAGCTCCACTATACCAGAGCCAGCAAAGCAGCAGAGCGGCCACAAAACCAAACGTCTGCCCTCCCACATGGACAAAGCAGACAACTAAAACAAATGCCAAGCAAAAAGGAAAGAGAAAAAAAAAAAAAAAAAAAGCACAAATGAGCCTCACCCCCACAAAGCCCACTCAAAGTCTGTTACAGCACAGGACAGCACAAGTACAAGTGAGTGAAAGACTTCATGCAGAAATCCCATTGTAATAGCTCTCCAACCCACTTGAAGGATAGAGTGCAGCAACTTCAACACTGACGGCAGAACAGTGATATAACTCCATGGGCGTGGTCCTCTGGATAAGTCTCCAGACCAGTACTTTTCTCCCTGGGCCAGCGGGCGCCTAGGCGCGCTTTAATACTCATTTCCAACATTCATTCCAAAGGCTGTAGTCACGTCCTCGTCTCCAGCGATCTGCTCATGCAAGCACGATAAACGCTCCAAATATTTCGAGTTAGAGCGTAATCAATAGCGCAGAGTAGGAAACTAATGTTCAAGGGTTCAGAACACTCCTCGCCTCTCTCTGAAGGCCCTTGCTCTAAAGAAAACATCTCAGCTATGTTAGAAACCAGACAGAGAAGGGGAGCCTGGGCGAGCACAGACCTTGAATAACGATCATAATGTCTCTTTGCTGATTTCTCCATTCAGCAGGCTTGCCCGTCTGGGGAGCAGGCTGAAGAGGCCCTGAGACACAGCCAGTAGATGTCTGTATCAATCTTTCCAGCCATACTGGGATGACGACTGAAAAGCATCTAATAGTGAACTCAACTGCATGACCAGACAATGGGATCACCCAGCAAACATTTACTAAAGGGTGGAAAAAAATCCCAGAAAAAAAAAAAACACAGTATACCAGCCCCTTTTCAGCAGAAATTTCTGAAGAAAGCTATACAGGAAGGAATTAATCCCTCATTTAGTTTAGTGCTTGGCAAATAACAGCAGCTTTGCAAAGACCTTTAATAAATTAGTCCAAGTAGCGTAGATCAGAGATGACCAACCTGCTGTGACTACCACAGGCCATAGACCAGCTGTGCTCCATTTCGCTGCTTTAGCTGCTTTTTCCAGTTCTAGCGGTTTCTCATTGAAGCTCCTCTTTCTCATCATTTTTCAGGAACATTCACTGCCATGCCTAAATTCATCCAAATAAAAGCCTTTTTGTGACATTTTGAATTCTGTTAAAACCTGACAAAGGATGCACTTCTTGATTGTATAATAAAATGATACAAATATTATGATAAATACTTGCCTGACATTTTGAAATATCAAACCTGCCCACAATTCATGTGTTTTGAACAAATTCCACAAATTCCAGGGTCTGACTGGAGACGACATGAGGTCTTACGGAAAAAATAAACCTAATGCAGCAGTATGTATTTTTTCTCAGTAGGCTTGCAAAGAGAACTTCAAGGCCACCTACAACAGACGGCATCTCTGACGCATTTAAGATGATGGAAAACTGACCCTGACGTTCATACAGCTGCCTGTCTCTTCCCTTGTCTGTGAAACTCCGGCTCTTTTTGCCTTATACCAGGCCTACAATGAAAGAAAGCTAACAGCGTCCAGGTAACATGGTTAAAACATTTAATTCACCATCATTTCTGATCCTTTAACTCTTGGGAAAAGGGGTGAAGTGTCCATGTCACTGTACAGGACTATATGTGTATGTTCATCTTTTGAGGCTTTAACTCAGAAGGCCTGCATCTGAAATTAACCATGATTGTGCATGATTGAACGGCAGCTGGCTGATCAGCATAGCCATGGTCAGGAGTACAAGGACTATAAATAGGCTTGCTTGTTTCGCCATACTAAAAGCTTATTCACTATCATAATTCTGAAAACCGGTCAGGAAAGGATGCGCTATGTCAGAGCTCTAGCAGCCATATTTTAAGCAGTGATTTTGAGTGGCGAAATCCTTAAAGAACAGTTGCATAAGCATGTGTCGGGCAGCCTGTAAACACTTTATTACTTAGCCTGCATAGCTCACGCACATGCAAGAGAACATGGAAAACAGACACTGGTGGGCAGTCGATGACGACAATGTCTAAACTGAGGCTAAGGAAACAGTGACTGCACAGTAAATGCTATATTTTAATCTTATACTACAAAAAGATTACAGACATTTAACCTGGATGTTAGAAGCTTTTTTTTTTTAGAAGAGTTTACAGTGAAATTTCCCTTTCGTAATCTAGGCAATATGACATATTCTGACTGCATTAAAACAGGCTTTAGGCACACACACAGTGTATGCTGCTCTTTTAATCACACTTCATACCTTTGCAGTTAGTTGGACGTCATTTTAGCAGAAATCCATTAAGAGACACACTGTTGCAATGGGAAGCTCTGACGAACAGTTCCTCACAGCTCACACTGTCTATGGAAAAGAAAGAAAAGTAAGAAAGGCCAAGCTGACGAGAAGAAAAAGGAAACAAGTAACTTTTTTACAGAGGAAAAAAAAACTTGCTCATCCATATCGCAGTGTACAGGGTGGGGCCGTGTGAAATTTTGCCATCCACACGCCTGAGAGGAATCGATATGCATACTGATTGGCTCCTAAGCTTTGTACCATTAAATAACGATCGAAATAAACGGAACGCAATCGATTTAATTACATAAAACGATTTAAGCTCTATTCAGAAAACTTATATTTCATCAGATGTTTTCTGCAAACGTGGGAGAAAAGTGACCCTTATAATCTACCGAGGCCTACTGCCCATCCCTATAGCCCTCACCTAACATCTAATGAAATGTAAGGGCTGGAATTAGAATGCGCTGATCTGTAAATGAAAAGCTGAGCATTCGCCTACACACACACACACTTGTCTGTGTATATGTGTAGCTAAATAATATAAATATATAAATAAGTATATAAATAAATAATGTACATATGTATGTAATCTCATTAACGGCGCGCTGCAACCGGCGACTACCTTAAGGCCGTTTACAATGAACCACGAACCTTCGAGTTTCCGGCCAACACTTCAGGCTGAAACTTCCAGGCTGTGAGCAGCAGAGTGACCAGCGGCTACTTACTCTCTCACAGCAGGAGGCAGTCGATGTGGTTCGTCTTCGCGAACCATGCTGGTCCAGCTTCACCTGAAACTGGACTTTTTTTTTTTCTCCGCAACATCTGAATCGAGCGCCTCGCCGCCCTCCGCACATCCGACCAGATCGAGCTGCTCGGCTGCAGGCTCACGCCCTGTGTGCGTGTGTGTGTGAGCGTATGTGCGTGAATGCGTGTGCGCGCGTGTCCCCTAAACTCTGAGCTGAACTGTGCGCGGCCCCGACTGCTAACAACTCGCCTTTTCCACCGGAATATAACGTTTCTACAGCCTCTCAAGGCGTGTACAGGCCAGTTCCCACGACTACCAGCCCTCGGCCGCCTCTGTGTAGCCGAGCCTCTGCTCTCTCGCTCGCTCTCTCTCTCTCTCTCTGCTCTGTCACATTTCCACACACACTTCATTGTGTAATCGAGCGCTTCCCCAAAATATCTCGCCCGAGTCCACTGATGACAGCCGTGACACATCCTTTAAAAAAGGCCACATGAAACAAGTCTGTGATTAAAAACTGCCCCCAACACGACTGGCATTCAGAGAAAACGGTCTTTGTGGAAAGCCACACCTCACAGCCTACCTAACCCTAAATCAGCGCTCACAGTCCGCACCGCTGCGCCCTACCAACCGCCGGGCATTCACGACAAAATGCGCGTGAAAAGAAAACAAAAACCGACTAACGGCGTTACTTCAAATAACTACCTCGCCATTAGATCGGTTAGGCACCGCATGGCCCTCAGTTTTGTCAGTCTTTCCACCGGTGTGTGTAACGTCGCCTCCCCGAGTCTCTCCTCCAACTCCCCTCGTACCGGCTTCTCCTCACGATCAGCTGGCAGCGCCGTGGCGTCACACGCACCGGCTGGCCAATCAGACGCCGAGCTGGGCGAGGCGACTCCTCTCATTGGCTGTGCCACGGCTGTGTCTCAAACGCACACCTAGAGCACGGAGTGAATCAACCACATTCCCTGCTACACACTGTCTTCTTAAGTTTTATACTTTTTCATTTCGAAAAAATGACTTCAGTGGAAATTCACATAATCCTAGCCATGGTCCCGTCTGAGAGAGCTGCTTTTACTGAAACGTGTGAGTCTGGATTCATCTAGAAAGTCCAGAAAGAGAGAGAAGTCTTAGCTAAATCAGGGCTAGGGTTCCCGAAAGCATCTCAGCACAAAGATGAATCATAGATAGAGCGAGCATCACACCAAGCAGCCTCTCTAACAGTGGAGATGATCTTAACTCTGTGTTTTTTGAAAAACAGGCTCAGTTTAGCTGCCCAGGTATTGGTATCAGTGGCTAATTTTAATAAACGTATTCAGCTGACTGTGCTAAATGTCCAAGACTGACCAAAACATTGCCTGTTCAGAAATGTTTCTCTGGAGTGTTTGGCTCAAATTTCTGAGTGTCTTGTTTCTAAAATCACAAATTTCTATTATAGCTCTTATTACCAACAGTGTTGTCTTAATTTTTAAGTTGGAAAATTTAACCTCATAATCTGAAGCTGTGCTGTGTATGTGACAACACAATCACATCTATTTGGCAGTAAATGGCAGCTTTCAAGCTTCACCTCTAAAAGTGTATATGTCCGTCTTCGTGGCCAAAATAACAGGCCTAAAACTTAATAGAAAACAATCAGAATTTAAATCACAGTCCCAGTACTGATCAGAAAAATTGCAAATTAGATACACGGTTAATTAATAAACTACAGGTCTCCTTTCAAAAATTAAAGGCTGTGTTTCATTACTGAATCTACCAGTACTTGTACTGTTTCCTTAACTAAGTGCTACGGATACACTGAACTGTACAATTTAGTGTTTTCTTACTAACACACTTGATTCAGATCAGAAGAAATCGATCATTAGCTAATGCCATGATACCAGTTGGGAACCCTGAGATAAACCTCACCTTTTTTCCGATTAGTGAATGACAAATTGTTACCCATTAATTAAACATAGTTAAGCATACCACAAAGATCAGGTAACATACATAAGAAAGAAACCTAAGTTTGCCGAGTAAGACACCCTGCCCAGTGGCCTGTGAAACGATTCCTGAGGTTTATGGTGGGATATGAATTTAACTTGACTACCATTTACACTATTGCCTGTTTTGTGGATGGAAACCTTAATTGGGGCGTGCTGAAATTACAGGGATTTCTGTGCATGAACGTGAAAAAAAGAAAAGCAAAGGACAGGAGACATGCTGAACTGGAATTATAGACACAAGCATGTCTGTGGCCAAATGAACTAAAACTGGCTATAGCAGTAAGCTGTGCTGAGTTAGAAGAGCAGGTTTGTTGCACCAGAAGCTCAGAGTGTGTAATGATCATGATCATGACTGGTCAGTGCAACAGACCTACATCTCCAGTACCAGCTACAGAAAAGATCCCTGGTCAGGTGGCCCAATATGCATATTAAAGGGGAATTTTACCAGTGTTTCAGATACCTGCATAAATCTGTATGTGTAAATAAAGTAATTCACAGTGGTTTGATGTGAAATGGTTAACTGTAGAGAATTTTACAGACTCTGATTTCTTCATAATGGTGGTGATAGAAACCAGACGTTATGATGTTTACAATGCAAACATAACTATTTTATTTACTGTCCAAAATTAGCAGTGAATCTTCCCATGTCCTTTGATATTTTACAGTATGTAATGTTGATAATAGTAAAACAGTGGAGAAAAATACAATTTCTTTTGGGACATTTTTGCCTGACAGCACCGGGCATGTACCTGTCCAACATGAATGCATTAAAAAGTTTTAAATTTAAACTAAAGTTAAAATGAAAACTATTGAAAAACAATGTCTCAGGCACCAGACAACATATTTGTAACCATTTCATTTAATAGCTTTATATAATTATAGCTTTTAGAAGCATTAAATACCTTTGACGTCTAGTTTCTATTTTGTCTTGGTGAGTTTTTGTGAAACAGAGCGTTTTATATGAACTTATTTTGAATGCCTGTTTACATTTTAATTAGTATTAATATTACAGAAATTATGCAAATAATTATAAAGAAAATTTGAAAAAAGACCAAACTAAAAGAGAAACTACAAAGGTTACCACACTTTGTGTGTTTTTTTCTATTTATTTGTCTTCTAAGAAAAACATGTTTACGTTAATTATGCTTTCAGTAAGCACTGTTGTCTTTTCATTGCAGTTGGACTTTAACCAAAAAAAAGAGCAAAATGTAATTTCTTTTTCAGTACTGCATGAAAAATGTATTGTATCATGGCACAAAATACACAATATATATTGCATTGTGTACCCTTTCACCTCTGCAGTGCAGCAAAATTGCAGCATCCTAATAAAAATGCTCTTATGATTCCTAACATATTGTCTGGTCAGTCTAAAGAATTGCTGTGGGGCTTAAGCCATAAATCTCACCACTAGCTCTGGAATGCACAATAACGACAGACTTTGGATGTTGGGTGTCGTGTCTGGCTGGAGGAGAGAGCACGGAAACCTTCTGTTTGGTTCCTGCTGGTAGGCCAGAGTGTCCTGTTTCATTCCACACCATCTTGCATTCCTGCACCTAGATATCTGCAGCAGAGCCCAGCCCTGCTGTGCACTGCACTCCAGGAATATACCGGGTGTTAACCTGCCTTCATTTCAACTCAGAGCTCTTCGCAATCGGCTAAAAACAGGAGAACTTTGCTCAGTTCTAGTTCAGTAATGCTACCACTGCCATTACTTCAGGAATGTTAAATATTTGCCGCTGTGAGGGTTCTTAATTGAACACAGGAGGCTATAATTCTAGAGCCTCAGCGGAGGCCCTGGCCCAGCCGAGAGGAGGCAGGGAGGATGTTGGCTTTAGTTCATGTCTGAAATCCGACTGAGGAAAAACCATAGTTATAGGTGGGGTGATAGGTGGAGTGTAGCCATTGTGACAACACCCACATTTCGTGCATTCTGTTCCCTGTACCAGGCTGTGTGCTATCAAAATGTTCTGGGTGTGAGATTCAATCAGCCCTAGGCAAGACCTGCCAAATATTTGACAACTGCACAAACCCATTTAAGCTCCAGATTTACATTCCCTAAAACAGTGGTGTAAAGTAGCAGTCTAACTGGGATTTTGTAATGTTTACCTCAGTGATTGGCACTGATTTTATGTTCCATTTAGTCAGTTTTGGCAGTGACTGAATGTGTAACAAATTCTGAAAAGAAACAAAACAAAACAAAATAGTTTTGCATGAGGTCTCCTGGTATTTGAGTTTAGGTCACTGTTGAACATTTTCCTACTTAAAAATCAGCTTTTCAGAATAGGTAACATAATAGGTAAATTGATTGTGATTTTTTAGGAGTACTTAAATGAGAATTTGTGTATTGCTTACATATGCATTACTTGTACAATATTTAGCTGTTGAGATTTTGCATGTTTTGACCTGAATTTGACCTAATTATTGATTCAGATTTCTTTAACATAGTGGTGATAGGAGTCACAATATAAATATAGCCATTTTATTTACTATCCAAAATAACAATCTTATCACTTGGTAATGGTAAAATAGCTGTAAATCTGAAAAAGAGAATTTCCTTTGAAGAATATTTTGCCTTACAAGCATGTGCATATAAAAATATGTTTTAGGCCAAATGAGTTTCTCAAAACGATCATAAAACAATCACATATATCAAGGATCGGGCCACATAAGCATAACCATTTTCTGTAATAGCTTTCTGTGAGGGAGTTTTTAGCTGCATTAAACACTTTGAAAGTCTGGTTCCTATTGCCACCACTGTGAACAATCCTGACTCTGTATATTCCTCCAAAATGGAGCATTTTACCAAACCACTCTGAACAACTTTGTTTACATCTTAACAATATAATTATGAAGACTTTTAAAACTTTCCCAGTGTGGAAAACGCTGCCAAAATAAAATGACAGGCAGGCAAAGAACATCTACAAGAACATTTGCAATACAAAACAAAAACATCATGAGAAGCAGCACAGACTTGAAGCAGATAAATACTCTTACCTCAACTGCCAAGAAGTCAATTTAAGAAATATTTAAAGTTGTATGTTCTAAACTCTAGATCTATCAGCTGCTCAAGACAACAACCAGACTCACACGGTTCTAATTAGGCGTATCTTTAGTGAAGAAACGGTGCTGTCTACAGGAGAGGATTTTTGCAGGACTCCATCCAACACCTTCCATCCTGTTACTTAAGAGAGAGACTGTAAACATGCGTTGTACGTGGTCTAAGTCTGGGAAGGCACTTTCTCTTACTGAGCCTGATTAAGGTAAATGCCACACAGTCTGGCTGTGTCTCTACTATGAGAAACTGTGCAAGTTTGTAATAAATAAAATGAATTAAATTCTTTCTTTGTCCAAAGTTTACACGGAAAGTAAATGCAAATATGTCAAGTTTGCCTTAAAAAGCCTTTGTAAATAACACAAACGTCTTGTACACGGAGCTGAGGACACATTAATCCAGTGCTTAAATGGATTCCAGGAATCTATCGCTCCACTCCAGGCAAGTACCATCCTGCATGAGCCCAGCAGGTAACCTCTGCTGAGTGAACATGGCATGTAATTGACTCTACAGAGAGAGATAATCTAGTGTTATTATTCTGTTTTTCACTAAATCAGCTTTTCTGAGTATTCTTATGACTCAGAAGTGTAATGTTTTCATCCTTTATGAGTGAAAAGGGCAGCAGATGCAGCTGAACTGAAGAATATACCTCATTCATCACATACTTGCCCCAAAGTATGTTGAGTTGGTGAGTAATCTCAGAATTGCTTTTGTGGTTTCTGACATTGAATGGTGTACTGTTATCTATAAAACTAAAAATGAACAAACCAAAAACTGCCGTAACAGCCAGTAACAGCGACTCGAGGCAAAATTTTGTCCATTTTATTGTCCTCTTTATTAGTAAAAAGGGCAGATGCAGCATGAAGTACAGCACAAAATGGTTCTTAAAGCTTTCATCTTTGTGAGAAGATAACACAATACTGGGGGTCTGAAAGGATGCAGCCAAAAAGAACCTGTTATGGAGAAAAGACAAAAGAAGAATACTTGCAAATCAAACAAAGAAGCTGCTGGTGTTCCCAGAACAATGGACTGACCAACTTAGAGTCCTGACTTCAATGTCAATGAATGTGTTCAGATTTAGACTGAGAAAAACAGAAAATGCAACCAACGTCTAAGACTGAACTTTGGAGGTTTGGAAAAATTTCCCTGCAGATTTCTTTGAAAAGCTGAAAGCAAGTCTGCTGAAAAGAATGGAGGGGTGGATAGACTAAATGCTGAAAAGAAATATTATATTTAGTTGTTGAGGCTTCAGTGATATTATATTTAGTTGCTAAGGGTGTTGTCCTGACACTGAAAAATAAATAACTTGCAATTAATGGCTGTTTTGACTGGAAAATAAATACATGAAGGGTGGTCTCTGCCTTTTGCACAGTACTGCGCTTCCCATAGTACTGCGTGGCAGTGACGAATCATCAACTTAAAGTCATCCTTCTTGTGCAACTTCTTTACTTTAAATTGGTCAACATGTTACTGGTGACTGGTTTACTCATAGTCTATGAATCTTTTTTTCCCAAGCATTCCTTATGGAATGTGTCCTCACACCTTGTTGAATGCTCTTAATATTAAAGCTGTACTGATATGAATGTATATTTTAGCAGCCAAACTGGCCATATGTGGCTAAAAACAGAGGGACTTTATCTGAGCTCAAAATCAACATCTTATGCACTTGTACATTAAACCTGTCACAAATTGACTGGTAACTAGTTTGGTCAGTTTATTAATCTCATTTCTAAGACATTCTGAATGCACCACACCTTATTTACTGCTCATAATATGAAGATAGTATTGATCTAATGCTATATTTTTAGGAGCTAATCTTATTGACTGAATAAATAAACAGGTCAATAAATGAAGAATATACAAAGCAATATCTCAAAACATCTCAGCACGTTTACTCTTTCAATATAATATTGCTCATTAATCTCCTTTCCTCTTTTCCAAACTTTGCTTATTGCTCCTGATATTAGGTTGTATTAATATAATGCTGTATAGTTAGCAACTGGACATTATGTTGTCCGAGACACAGTGTACAACCATAGACCGTAGACTATTTGTGCTCTCATCTCATATATCTTCTTCTGTCTCCCTTCTTTCCTTTTCTGAGGCATTCCAGAAGCCCAACTTTGGCCGCTCTCGCCTCGCCCTGTTTACTGTGCGGCAGGAGCATCCAGCAGAGTGAGAGCGGAGAGAGAACTGTAACTTTAAGAGCTGCCTTTTTTGTAGAAGAGAACTGATTAGTGGTCCTGGCAGCCAACCACACAG